>NC_091064.1:194363208-194678118 GCF_000393655.2 Nicotiana sylvestris
TATAGGCATGGTATCTAATTGTTAAGAGCTGATGTTGGAACTCATAGGCATGATTTCTATTGAGACAAATGTAAATACATGTTATAACAGAAAACTTAATCACTTTACACTCTATAGGCATGATATCTAATTATAAAGCCATTTAGATCTTATAGGCATGATTTCTAATTATAAAGTTGATTTTAACCCTATAGACATGATTTCTATTATTGAAACCTTTTAAACCCTATATGCATGGTTTCTAGTATGGTGAAACAAACATAGCAAGTACATTAACACAATACTATAGGCATGGTATCTACCCGAGTTACCCCACAGATATGTAACTACCCACCCCTTTTCCACTAATCACCCCAATGTTATTTACAAATAATTATTACAGACCAGCTGAATAAATTACATAAATAAGAAAAGAAGAAGTTAACTATAGGGAGCCTGAAGCAGGCCCAAATGACTTTCCCAAACCTCCAATAGCCTCAAATGCCAAGGTTCTATAGACAGTATCTTGTCTAGGTGTGTCAGAGTTCCCTAAGGAGCTCAAGGATCCCGGGCAGTGCTCACACCTAGACCTTTCTCAAACAAGAACTGATTTAAGTGCAGTGTGGAAGGGCCAGCTCTGACATGCCATAGTTCAGATTTCTAAGGATCTCAAGGCAGTACACATGCTAGAGGAGCAGAACCTAACATTCTAGGAGTAGTGTGAGAGTACTTGACATAGTTTTGTTTTGAAAATAGTACAGGGATCACTTCAGAAGTAGGAACGTTTTTCAAAAAACAAGGAATAACTTATTGGTAGAAGACAACAGACAATCAGTTGGTCATAAGAGACATTCAAATTCAGGAAAGGATCACTTAACAAACAGATCTCACACGAGAATGGTGACACATAAGAATAACATTAGGGTACATGGATAGGGATAAAGGAAACATATATTCACAAACTGCATACAACACTTAGGATCTTGGGGATTTTAATAGGTTAGGCATGCTAGGCAAAGAAATAAGCAGGAAAAAACATACATTGGACATGGCAGAAATTTAGACATGCTAGGCAAGGAAGTAAGCAAGAAAGAGTGCAGAATGTAAAGAACACACTGAACATGCAGATTTTAGACATACTAAGCAAAGAAGTAGGCAGGAAATTGAACTCATAATTGATGAACTAGTGCAAGAATGAAAACACATGGGGTTTGAATCTCAAAACTTAATTACAGACATACCAGTTGAAGAAAGGTGTAGAATATAAAGCAAATAATGTTCCAATATCTAGCCTTAGCATTCAACCGGCTAGATCAGCAAGTATCACAAATAGCAGAAGAGAAAGAGAACTTTTAACGTGTAAGTGTGCTTTTTGTGAACTCAATGTTCTGTCTAATGAGAGTAGAAGAAAACATATAAATAATAGTTTGAAAGCTAGGTAAATAAGGTAAGAATCAAATTATTCAGTAATTGGAGAATCTCGAAATCAATTAAAGTAAAATCAGTCCAAGTGTCCCCTTAATTTAGGGAGTCATTTCAAATGGTAAAAAACATGTACCAAATAAGGAAAGATTTCAAAGACCTAGGTACAAAATAGGCAATTAGGGGTAGATACATAAAGTTCTGATTAAGGAAATAACACTAAGAATCAAGTAATAATGTAGACAAGGTAAGGGAAGATTAATTAAGGCAAGCAAATCAATCAAATCGAGTAGAAAGGTAAGAATCGAAAGTTTAAGGGAAATTGTTCAAATTAACCCAAGAAATAAGCAATTCCGAATATTCAATGGTTCAATCAAAGAGACAGTAATGAAAAGAGTCAACACGTTTAACATATAAATAAGGTAAAACATTGGATAGTCAGGAATCGACATATAGCTTTAACAAAACAAAAGTTAAACAATACTAATTCAATGAGAAAGATACAGGTCTTGATGAATGGTTAGTATAAACACAAGTTCGTAATATCAGTGAAAGGTTGAACTAAGAAAATTCAGTAGAAGCATACTAGGACAAGTAAACCATGAGAAGTCACAAGAACCCAAGGCAAGAACACAGTCAGAGGTACCAACATCCATAAACCAAACGAAGAACCCAAAAAATTAGGGTTTTCAGTACAAAGTGGCTAGGGTTGCAGCTGGTTCATAAAATTAGTCAAAATGTGTGAGAATCAGAAGTTTAAACACAAAGAATCATTAAACAAAGTTTAAAAATTTTTCGGAAACCCTAATTTTTTTTTAAAAAAATCACTTAAAATCCTACAATTCTTGTAAAGAATCTCAAGGCTATTGTAAAACACACAAGAAACAAACTCAAATCATCTTAGATCTGTACAGATCTAGGAGGTTTGGAAAAGAAATTAGGGTTTCGAAAAGAACCATACAGAGATGAAGAAACATACTGAAAAACCCTTAGATTGTAGCTAATATAAAATGATTTCACTCGAAATCACACTGGAATGGCCAGGAACAGGCAAGATATGAACCCTAAATGCAAGTCGACATGGCCCTGGTCCCTTAAGAGCCTTAGAGATGGCAAGAATGACATGAGAGAAGCCATTGGAGGCCTGAGAGATAGTGATAGGTCACCGGAGATGGCCATAGATGGGGTCGGCGTTTGGAGATTAGGGTTTATTTTGAGAGAGTTTGAGAGCAGAGAGGATTAGGTGACGATAGTATAAGGTGTAAAATGAATTAGGTTAGAGGGGTTTAGGGAAGGGGTTACTTAAGTTAATTAAGGCAAGGTTCAATCCGGGTCGTTGATCAAAATTGATCAACAACCAGGATTTAGCCAGAGTTAGGTCAGGTTAGGTAGCGTTTTGGGTCTGGGTAATTTAATCCAAAAATTAGGCTGGGTATTGGGGCTGAAATTGAAATGAAATTAGGCTAGATTTTAAATAGCCATTTTCAGTATAATTTATAAAAATTAATAAAATAATTTCCAAAAATATTTCATGTACTAAAATGATTAAAAATAGTTGCTTAACACTTTAAAAATATAAAATACCATTTTATGTATTAATATCGTAATTATGCATTATATGGCTAGTATCGCAAATATATGCAAATTAACTTTAAAATGTATATGCAATTATAAAAAATGCACTAAAATATTTAAACAATATTTTGGCATAAATATAGAATTTAGATGACTAAATCACCACAAAAATAATTTGAAAGATAATTATTGGAAATTTTATAAGTAAAAAGGGAAGAAATAAATCAATTTGAAGCCTTTAAAATTATAGAAAAAATTAAAAAATGCTTATGCATGCTTATATATGCATATATACTATTTTGAAAGTATGTATACATGTTAAAAATATATAGAGAAAAATTGGGTATCAACAACTGCCCATCTTTGCCCGGGAAGGATGAAAGAGTTTTTGGGTAAAGAAATGATGGCCAATTTTGACCGGATGTGATATTTTTGAAAGATAGATGCTGGACTACAGTCTTTCGAGTTGCCTACATATCCCTGGTTTTACAGGAATCAGGCCATGTGTAGTTCCAAATTTATTGGTGGAATATACCGATGACGTCATTGCAAGAATGGACACGAGATGTGGAAGCGGCCATGGTGAGCGGCTAAGGTTTGAGATAGTTGAAGGAACTAGAGCGTGATCGCTCCTGCTAGGATAGTGGTTGCTTACTGGTTACCTGCAGATAAAGATGCTACAAGCATGTATTTGTGCGAAAATTTAAACATGATGCAGATTCCCTTTGGACCATGAAGGTTGTCTTTGGACGGTTAAAGATGACGCTCTTGGACCATGACGTCCTGGGCCATGACTTGTTTAGTGAGGAATTTACAGGCCATGAAATGATGTTCTTGGGCCATGAAGATGGTGCCTTCGAACCATGACACCTTTGCATAATGATATGCAAATTTGAGGGATCCTCAGGCCATGACATGGTGTCTTCCGGCTATGAGGATGATGCCTTTTGAATTATGACGCCTTTGCATAGATTGTCGATATTTCAGCCCATGATATGCAATAATATGATGTTAACAAGACAAGACTTAGTCTTGTGAAATGGAGGACAGAACTTAGCCCGATTGAAAAGCGAATAGATAGTACTAGAAATAGAGCAATATTTGTGCGAAGAGGGACAATGCTTAGTCCCATGCAAATATGGAGGCAGAGATTAGCCTCATGCATATGGAGGCAGGGATTAGCCTCATGTAGTTATAGGGTCAAGGATTAGCCTTATACAGGTATGGAGGCAGGGATTAGCCTCATGCAAATATGGAGGCAAGGATTAGCCTCATGCAGATATAGAGGCAAGGATTAGCCTCATGCAGATAGGGAGGCAAGGATTAGCCTCATGTAGATGGAGGCAGGGATTGGCCTCATGCAAATAGAGAGGCAAGGATTAGCCTCATGCAAATAGGGAGGCAAGGATTAGCCTCATGCAGATAGAGGTAGGGATTAGCCTCATGCAGATAGAGAGGCAAGGATTAGCCTTATGCAGATATTGAGGCAAGGATTAACCTCATGCAGATAGGGAGGCAAGGATTAGCCCCATGGAGATAGGGAGTCAAGGATTAGCCTCATGCAGATGGAGGCAGGGATTAGCCTCATGCAAATATGAAGGCAAGGATTAGCCTCATGCAGATATGGAGGCAAGGATTAGCCTCGCGCAGATAGAGAGGCAAGGATTAGCCCCATGCAGATAGGGAGGCAAGGATTAGCCCCTACAGATAGGGAGGCAAGGATTAGCCTCATGCAGATATGGAGGCAGGGGTTAGCCTCATGCAGATAGGGAGACAAGGATTAGCCCCATGCATATATGGAGGCAAGGATTAGCCTCATGCAGATATAGAGGTAGGGATTAACCTCATGCAAATGTGGAGGCAAGGATTAGCCTCATGCAGAAAGCAAGTAGCAAATAAAAGTAGTATATGCCTTAGATGGAGATATATTCGGTGTCTGATGTCCTAATTGATAGCGAATTTGTTACGTGTATATATTTGCGGATGCTATCGCTAAGTCAGACGTGCCTGCGTTCAAAGAAAAATTGTAAGTTTTGTGGGGGGAAGGTTGGTTCGTGCTTCTGTCGGTTGGCTTTGCTTTGCTCCGTTCTGAAAGCCATTTCGAGTTCCCCTAGGTGACACCTGACTGTTATGGAAATAGAGTTTTCGAAAATATACAATTATTGATAAAAATAGAGTTGTTTTAGAAACGTATTGATATATCAAGTAATTTTGATAGACTAGTGACTGTAACACATCTCAAAGGCATTGAGGCTCTCTTATGTCAGAATTTTGAGGGTCCTCCTCAAAATTCTGCCCTAGTTTAGTAAATGATCCTTCGGCTATTTGTGGATAATAGGCCTTGCTGAACTTTCTTCGGAATTTTGAGAATCCTTCTCAAAATTTTGCCCCAGTTTCTTAAATGATCACTAACTTTCTGGCATGCAATGGCATCGGCTGGACTTGTTCCGGAAGTTTGAGGGTCCTCCTCAAAATTCTGCCCCAGTTTCTGATCTTGGGGGGGGAGGGATGGAAATTTTATTATTATATGACCGAACCCATAAGGCTGCCTACGTATCCCCTCTTAAACGGGAATCAGGTCAAGCACAGTTCAATTACATCAAATGAGGAAATATAAATAATCTAAGCATAATATCTCTTGACTGTGTCTGAATTGATTGGTTTTGGCCAGATTTCTCCATCCATTTCTGCAAGTATGAGTGCTCCTCCTGTCAACGCCCTGTGAACCATGTACGAACCTTGCCAGTTTGGAGAGAATTTCCCTTTGGCTTCATCTTGATATGGGAAGTTCTTCTTCAATATCAACTGCCCTGGTGTGAATTGCTTTAGTTTGACCCTTTTGTTGAAAGCTATGGACATTCTATTCTGATAAAGTTTACCGTGACATACTACGTTCATCCTCTTTCCATCTATAAGGGCCAATTGTTCATAGTGACTCCTTATCCACTCTACATCACTGAGTTCAACTTCCTGTATGATTCTTAAGGAAGGAATCTCTATCTCGACTGAGATGACAGCCTCGGTACCATAAACCAACATGTAGGGAGTTGCCCTGGTTGATATGCAAACCATAGTACGGTATCCCAATAAAGCAAAAGGTAGCTTCTCGTGCCATTGTTTGTGGTTTTCTACCATTTTCCTTAGTATCTTTTTGATATTTTTGTTGGCGGCTTCTACGGCTCCATTCATCTAAGGCCTGTAGGCTGTGGAATTCTTGTGTTTGATTTTGAAAGTTTCACACATAGCTTTCATCAGATCACTATTGAGACTGGCGGCATTATCAGTAACAATGGACTCGGGGACTCCAAATCGACAAACAATTCGATCCTTGACAAAATTTGCGATGACTTTCTTGGTTACAACTTTGTAAGGTGCAGCTTCTACCCATTTTGTAAAGTAATTAATGGCCACCAGAATAAACCTGTGTCCGTTTGAAGCAGTGGGCTCAATTGGACCAATAACATCCATTCCCCAGACAGTGAATGGCCAAGGTGAGCTTGTTGCATTGAGCTCGTTTGGCGGCACTTTTATCATATCGGCATACACCTGACATTGAAAGCATTTGCGGACATACTGGGTGCATTCTGTTTCCATGGTCATCCAAAAGTAACCGGCCCTGAGTTTCTTTTTAGCCAAGACAAAGACATTCATATGTGGGCCTCAGGTCCCAACATGTACGTCCTCAAGCAGTTTAGAAGCTTTTTTTGCGTCGACACATCTTAATAAACCCAAATCAGGGGTTCTCTTGTACAAGTTTCCTCCGCTGTGGAAGAAGTGATTGGACAATCTTCGAAGTGTGAATTTCTGAGTGTGGTTTGCATACTCCGGATATTCCCCCTTCAACAAATACTCCTTGATGTCATGGAACTAAGGCTTTCCATCTGTTTCTTCTTCAACATGATCACAATATGCCGGCTGATCGTGGATCTTCACCAGAATAGGATCAATATAATTCTTATCTAGATATTGTATCATAGATGACAAGGTGGCTAATGCATCGTCGAACTCATTTTGAATTCTGGGCACATGTTGGATTCTATCTTCGTGAACCTCTTTCTCAATTCTTGCACACGGTGCAGATATGGCAATGTCTTGAAATTCTTGGTAGCCCACTCTCCTTGTACCTGGTGCACAAGAAAATCTGAATCACCAATCACCAGCAGCTCCTGAATGTTCATATCGACTCCTATGTTGAGCCCTAGTATGCAGGCTTCATACTCTGCCATGTTGTTGGTGCCGAGAAATATGATTTTAGCAGATACCAGATAATGTTGACCTATTTTTGATACCAAAACAGCTCCAATACCCACTCCTTTGAAATTTGCAGCTCCATCAAAGAACATCCTCCAACCGTCATATGCTTCGGTAATGTATTCCCCTACGAATGACACTTCTTCATCAGGAAAATATGTTTTCAAAGGTTCGTATGCTCCTTCCACCGGATTTTCAGCAAAGTGATCTGCCAATGCTTGTCCCTTGACCGCTTTTTGAGTTACATAGACGATATCGAACTCACTCAACAGTATCTGCCATTTGGCCAACTTTCCAGTCGGCATGGGTTTCTGGAATATGTACTTCAGAGGGTCTATACTGTATATGAGGTATGTAGTGTAGGCACAGAAGTAGTGCCTCAATTTCTGAGTTGTCCAGGTCAAAGCACAGCAAATGCATTCCAGTAGAGAGTATCATGCTTCGTAAAGTGTGAACTTCTTACTCAGGTAGTATATAACATGCTCCTTTCTTCCTGTCTCGTCATGCTATCCTAAGATACATCTGAAGGCTCCATCCAACACAGATAGATAGAGTAACAAAGGTCGTCCTGGTTCTGGCAGGACCAGAACTGGTAGTGTAGATAGGTACTCCTTGATCCTGTAAAAAACTTTCTGACAATCTTCTGTCCAGCTTGTTTCGACATCTTTTCACAGCATCTTGAAGATGGGTTCATATATGACTGTGGACTGTGCTATAAATCGACTAATGTAGTTGGGATGTCCTAGGAAGCTCATTACGTCCTTTTTGCACTTAGGTGGTGGCAATTTCTGAATAGCTTTGACTTTGGACGGATCCAATTCAATCCCCCGACGACTGACAATGAATCCCAATAACTTTCTTGCGGGAACCCCGAATGCACATTTTGCGGGGTTCAGATTCAAGTTATACCTCCTCATCCTGTCAAAGAACTTTCTCAAGTCCGTTATGTGATTCACGACCCTCTTGGATTTAATAATAATGTCTTCTACATACACCTCTATCTCCTTGTGTATCATATCATGGAAGATGGTTGTCATGGCTCTCATGTAAGTAGCCCCAGCATTCTTCAGACCGAATGGCATCATCTTGTAACAGTATACGCCCCAAGGTGTAATAAAAGCTGTCTTCTCTGTATCTTCTTCGTCCACCCAGATCTGGTGATAACCCGCGAAGCAATCTACAAAGGATTGGAGTTCATGCTTGGCGCAATTATCGATCAGGATGTGTATATTTGGCAGTGGGAAGTCTTCCTTGGGACTTGCTCTGTTTAAATCCTGATAGTCAACACATACTCTGACTTTCCCATCCTTCTTCGAAACCGGCACGGTGTTAGCTAACCAAGTTGGGTACTCAACCACCCTAAGAACTTTGGCTTTGATTTGCTTGGTAACTGTCACACCTCCTTTTTCACTACACCCGCAAGGGCGTAAAGGAGTTTTTCCATTTAAAGGACAATCGGAACGGAATTTAATTATTAATTATTTAGAGTCGCCACTTGGGATATTAACGGTGTCCCAAGTCACCGGTTGAACCCCAAACCGAGGAAATTTATGACTCTGTTACAGTCTGCGAACCAGAAATCCGAGTAATGAATTCTGTTAACTTGGGAGAAGGTGTTAGGCATTCCTGGGTTCCGTGGTTCTAGCACGGTCGCTTAACTATTGCATTAGATTTTATTTGACTTTAATACATGCTAGCTTATGTGTCTTTTATTCGTAAACCGCTTTTTATCATCGTTTATTTTAAAGAAATCGCGACGTCGTGAAAACGCGCTTCGAACCACGTCGCAGTCAATGCACCCACGATAGTCATCACATTTCGACTTCGTCGAGACTTGGATTTGGGTCACATCAATGCACACCCTAGTCTAAAGAAGTAAATTTTAATTAAATCGTGTCTAAAGAGTCTAACGCAATATTATTTTGGGGAAGGCCGTAAAATTTACTAAATGGCCCTCCCAAATTCTAAGTATTTTAATAACCACTTATTGAGTGCCCCGCATTTGTAGTTTTATTCGGCGAGGCTTGTCTCATCATTTTGTTAAAAGGCCAACCTAAAAAGTGACTACAATTTTCTATTTTTGGTTTTGTCTCTAAAAGAAAAAGAAAATCCTAATTGATTATTATCCGAACTCGGCTTAGAATTCAAACCCGGATCCAAATATCCAAAACAGAAGGAACGTACAACCGGCCTTGGGCCTCAAAGGGTCCAACACAATTGGGACGAAGACTCTTGTGAATGCAGGCGGTGGGCCTGGAGTGACCCATAGCAGTTGAGCTCGTGGAGGTCCGGGGATCGATCCCCTGGATTGACAGACCACCAATTTGGACCCATCTCTTAATTAAATCCATATTACATACCCCCAGTGAACTAACAGGCTATTATACTACAAATGACGAAATGCAGGCAACCATTTAACTATTCAACTATTGAGTCACCTTGAGCAATATTAAAATGATAAATTAAGCCAAATGTAGTCCTGAACTTATCATACTGATTCATATTATGTCACTAAGGCACTAAAACTCACAAACTAATCATTAACAAACACCTGTTAAAATTAACAATTGGAACAGAAACATTGTTTAAAAATACTACTATTTCGATGCCTCATTTCTATTTTTCTGTAATCCATAATATACTATACTAACAACATTCATTCTAAAACTAAAATTAACCATCATGATGACTCAGTTACAATACACCATGTCTATATGCCATATATCAACTATACAGTTATACAGCCCAGTTAGATGTCTCGCATATACAATTCAATTAATACAACTATGAATATCAAACAGATGTGGAGATATCTAAACTTAATCCTTTTTGTATTGCAATTCCAGGACAATCATGAACTTCAATAGTATTCCATGTTCAAATTACATCAACACAGGCTGAGAACGTGTACCTGAGATTTGAAAGGAAACAAAAGAAGAATGGATCAGAAGCTGCAATGCAACAGTGTAGTTCAGGAGCAAATTCAGCAATCCAAACAGAGGAATCAACAACCCAGCAACTCAGAATCCAAAATTTTGACTCAACACTGAATTTTTAAAACAGCCAGGACACCCCAAACTCGAGAACTCAACAAATGGAATCGAAACAAACTGACTGAAATCCAATATTACTTGAAACAACCAGAAATTTCTCTGAATACTCAAATCACCAGAAAATAACTCAGTTATTAAAGCTAGAGAATCAATTCCACAGTTGAACATCACATGTTTTTTTGGATTTTTCTGAACCTATTTGCTTTTTTTTTTTTTTGGTTTTTGAATTTCTAACTTCTATTTTGCATCTGGAACTAGAAAGGAAAATTTTCTGGAAGCTAAACTTGTTATGAAAAAGTAATTTTTTGGCTGAACCCCCCCTCCTCAAGGCATTTGATGCCCTTTTATAGGTGACAAAAGAGGGTAAATCAGATTTTAGATTTCTTTTTAGTCCCTCCCTTATTTTCAGTTTGGTCCTCTTATTTCTAACTTGTTACTCAAGTAAGCACCTCTATTGTGCCGAAATGTACAATAAAATCCTATTCTAGAAGGCCCTAGGGTATTCTTCTACCCATGCAATACCTATACTATCCTTTCTTTTACTTTAAAATTACTATTCTTATCAGAATTACCCTTTTCCATGCCTAAACTACCCCTGAAAGCTTCTCAAAATTACTGATTCTACCTAAATTTCAACAACTATAACCAATCCCCTAAATTAATTCAAAACTAACTAGGACTGATTAATTAGAACTCAGAAATTAACTAATTGAATTAACCAATCCCAATTGTTCAATCACACAAACTCAAACAAATTAGAAAATTAGGAGCCCAGGATCAATCAAAGCAAAGCTTAAGCTAATAGTCAACATTAAATGAAATTAAACTAACTTTTAACCAATAAGCTCATAATTGACCATTCGAACATCAAATTCAGAACTAAAAAGAAATTGAAATTAACCTAAACATCTAGCTAACATTTAATGGACAAAATTGTATCGACCCAAAACTAATCGATTAAGACGATTCTAAAATTAAAACTATGATCGATTACTTAACAAAGCGTGACTCAAACCAAATTAGAAATAGCGAGGAAAAAGCTTACTGACTAACACAAGTGGAACAAAGAGCCAAAAGAAAGAAAATTAAACTATACTAATACACAAAATAAACACAAGATTAACAAGGCACTTACCGAAATCAAAAATAAAAAACTGTAACTAAAACTTCACCCATGCAGAAAGGCAAAAAGAAAAATGCAAGTAAAAGAATGAAACAAGAAAACTCACTGAAGCAAAAAAAACTCCGGCCAGTCGCTGACGTCCGAATCTTTCCAGATTTTTGACACATAACATCCCTAACCATGTTTTTTTACAAGAGAACACATGGTTAAGGATATTACGGTCCAAAATCACAAAGATTTTGGGTTAGGGTTTTGGTCGGGAACTCTTAGATTTGAGATTCGAGCCGCTTCACCGAGATTCGAAGGATGATGGTCATGGATTTGGGTTGAGGGAAGTCTGGGGATGGTGTGGTGTGATTATGGGCCGGTTTGGGTGAATTTGAGACTTGGACGGAAAACTTCAATCGGAGATTCGACGATCTCCGGCAATATTCGAGGGAAACCAATGGTAGGGATGGAAAGAGGGATTCATGGGGAATCTATGGTGTTAATTTGGGGCTTTTTGGCATGGAAATCGTTTGCCGGCGGCGAGGGGTTTGGTGGCGGCTTGGATTAGGGTTTGAGAGGAGAGGTAGGGTGAGGAAGACGAGGGACTGGGGTGGGCTCTCCGACCATGTAACGTTTCGGACATATATATATATATTAAAGAGTGGGGGCTTCTGGACCGTTTGATCTAACAACCTCGACGGCTGAGATCTGATGCACTGAGAAACAGCGTCGTTTGGCTCCTCTTGGGACCGGACCGGGTTTGGCATAGCTGGGCCTGGGCGGATTGTTTTGAGATTGGGCTGGGATATTAATTGGCCCAAATCATGGGCAACCCTTTTTATTGCTTTCATTTCTTTTCTTTTGTTTCTTTTATTTAATTCTTGTATGTATATTTTTTCTAATTTTATAAAATTATAAAAATTAAAATAAAGTCCTAATATATTTCAAAATTAAACTAATTAATTCCTAAAATTATTTTAAAAACTATCCCGGGACGAATTCGCAATTAAACAATTAAAAATGCAAAAGTGGACTATTTTTGTTATTTTCCATATATTCTATTATAAAACAAATTAATCCTTGATTAATACTAACATATGAAATTAGATCCTAAATAAAAATGCATATTTTTGTATTTTATATGAATTGATCATGCACAAATAAAATGCAACAACTATCAGAAAATGACGCCAAACTGCACAAAAATCGTAAAAATAAAAAGAAAAAAAATCATTTCGTTTGAATTCTGGGAATAATTTGCTTAGGGCAAAAATCACGTGCTCACAGCTGACCCTCTTTGCCCAGAAACACGAAGAGTTTTCGTGCAAAGACAAGTGAGCGGAAATGAGGGATTTTTGCCCATTCACATACTCCGTGTGAAGCATTTTTGAAAAATTTGACCGCACCCTGCTTCAGTGGTTGCCTACATATCCTAGGCTAAACAGGAATCAGGTCAGTGTAGTTTGGGAGTGTCTGGCAGCTGGGACTACCAGGAGCTGTGATTTCACTGCGATTGCTGCTGCTACTACTTGCCGACCTTCCTTATTACACCAAAAAATAAAAGGAGCTAGCCTAGGCTACAGGCTACAGATTACAAAATCCTATCTAAATTCTTCAAACTTGTTCTTGTACTTCCTTGTTGTCTTGTGATCTTGTATTCTCTTGGTGAAATCCATTGTTGTTACTTCAAATTGCTAACTGAGATGTTGCGCCTTCTCTCCAAATTGGTGAACTTGAATAAACTTGAACTTGAATGTATTCCTCTGTTCTTCAGGCGGGTTCCTGACTGCTGAATTTTGAAATTGAATGTATTCCTTTATTATCCAGGCGGGCTCCTGACTTCATAACTTGAAGTTGAATGTCTCTATTCTCCAAGCGGACTCCTGACTTCCGAATCCTGAAATTGAATGTCTCTATTCTCCAGGCGGACTCCTGATTTCAAATTAGACACGAAGTTGATCGATAACTAAAATTCGAATTGTATCACCTTTGTTCTTCAGGCGGGCTCCTGATTGCTTAAAATTTGAATGGTATGTCTCTATTCTCCAGGCGGACTCCTGACTTTTGAATTTTGAAATTGAATGTCTCTATTCTCCAGGCGGACTCCTGACTGCCGAAATTTGAAATGCATGTCTCTGTTCTCCAGGCGGACTCCTGACTTTTAAATTAGACATGAAGTTGATCGATAACTAAAATTCGAATTGTATCACCTCTGTTCTTCAGGCGGGCTCCTGATTGCTTAAAATTTGAACGGTATGTCTATATTCTCCAGGCGGACTCCTGACTTCTGAATTTTGAAATTGAATGTCTCTATTCTCCAGGCGGACTCCTGACTGCCGAAATTTGAAATGCATGTCTCTGTTCTCTAGGCGGACTCCTGACTTTTAAAATTTAAACTGTATGTCTCCGTTCTTCAGGCGGACGCCTAACATCAAACTTGAAAAGTATGTCTCTATTCTCCAGGCGGACTCCTGACTTCAACAAAATAATCAACCAACGAAAATTTTCTGCCCCAGTTTGGAAGCTGGGCATATGGGTGAGTGTTAAACTGAATCATATTATCACATATTACTAAGAATTGAAAGCTAAATCCTATTATCCAGGGAGGTCCTGACAACTCATCATAATTACAAACCTAAGGTATTACTCTCACTACATCATAATATCTACAAGGGTTTAAACTACATCCTTTTATCCAGGAAGATCCTGACAACTCCAAACAATTATGAACCTAAGATGTTAATTCTCACTATATCATGTTATCTTACCCGGGTATTTGAATTACGTCCTATTATCCAGGAAGGTCCTGACAACTTGCATTTTATCCTAAACATGCAAACTTTGCAACCAAATTATATTCCCCTATGCTATTCATGATTATCTTGTATTTAATCAAACCACACTTTGCGGCCAAACCTGATTACTACTTGTTTTTCCCTCCGGGAGAATTCCTCCTCAACAACTGAATTTTCTGCCCCTGTTTCAATCAAAGAAAATTTCGTTAGTTTAAAACGGTGGTTAGTTGATGGCATTCTTGCTGAAAAATCCTTCCACTGCCTTGCTTTGTGTTGACTGACTTCCTTGAACTGACCCTGAACCGCTTGACTTTCTGAATGACCTTCGAATTCACCAACCTCTGACAACCTGAATGCTTTGTACCCGTGTTGTTGTTTCATACCTCCGACCCCTTTGTCTGAACTTTTACATTTCCCACAACGTTGCCCAATTATTCCACCGATGAAGCTTCCTGCGACTTCTCATATTCCATTTTTACATCATGTTGCTGTTGACATGCTCTAACAATATTATGCTTTACCATTTTCGGAAGATGGTAGTGAGATTTGAAGTCCTTTTTGCTTGTATTGAACAAAACTATCACTGAAACATCTTAGCTAGATAAAACCCTCAAAAGAAAATGAGATGCAATGATTTTTTGAGTTAAGGATAAGAAGAATCCAAAACCAGATGACTTGTTTAAAAAGAGAAGAAAAAGAAACTTATCTGAGCGGAACAACCGGTACCAATGGTCATGACATGCATTTTGGATTAATCGGCCCAATCTGTCCAACTAACCAACTTTCAATTGCCATACTTTGTTTCCCCAGAATTTCCATCACTTGATTACTTTACCCAAACCTTAACTTTGTTCATCCTGCAGTGCCTCGAAACAGTTTTCCACCCACAGACCTTTTGCCAATTAACCATTTTTCAACTTACTTTCGCCTTAAGGTGCCCGCGAGGGTTTTCACCAATAAGACTCTCTCATTTATTCTTCTCTCAGCTCCCGTCGCCTTATGGTGCCTGTGAAGGTTTTTACCAGTAAGACTCTCTCATTTTTTACTTTGTTTTTCTTGCTTGAACCCGAGTGTTGCCCCTATCATGAGTTACTTCTACCTGCTCAACTTGGCATTTCTCAAAAACTGATCAGAAGGTCTTTCTTTGGATAGTAATGTAGGCTTTTGGATTGGGTTAGAAAGAAAGGTATAAAAGGCTCAAAACAATTCAAATGGGTTCAAATTACAACTTTCGGAATCCAACTTCTCACAACAATCACAACTTCTGCCCCAGTTTCTTGCTTGGGGACTTTTGGATTTTTATTTTGGGTATGACTGAATCTCAGAGAGGCTGCCTACGTACCCTTTCGGGATCAAGTCAAACGTAGTTCACGACATCATGATTACCTTTGTTGTTGTGTTTTTTTTTTCTTTCCTTTTCTTTCTTTTCATCTTCTTTTCCTTTATTTTCTCCTCTTTTTCTCCTTTTCCTTTCTTCTTTTTCTTTTCTTTTCTTTCTCTTTTCCTTCACTTTTCATTTTTCTTTTCTCTCTCTTTTTCTTTTTCTTCTTTTTTTTTTCTTCTTTCCTTTTCTTTCCTTTTTCCTTTGGTTTTCTTTTCTTTCTTTTATGTTCAACACCTGTATTCCTTGATAGTGCCATTGATTCCGAAAGAGGGGTATGAAAAATAAGTAAGGCTCAAAAGGGATAACAATGGATAAAGTATTTGGATAGCAGAACAAAAGGCCTTCGTCATTTCAATCTTTAAAAGGGCCAAATACAAACAAGTACATTCAGAATAAAGAATCATACATAGTATCTCTTGACCGCATCGGAATTGATGGCCATTTCTACACATTTTCCTTCTATGTCTGTCAGATATAGTGCACCATTGGACAACACTCTAGCTACAACAAATGGCCCCTACCAGTTTGGGGCAAATTTTCCTTTTGCTTCAGCCCAATGGGGCAGAATACGTCTCAGCACTAACTGTCCAACTTCAAACTTCCTCGGACGCACTTTCTTGTTGTACGCTCTTGCCATTCTTTGCTGGTACAGTTGACCATGACACACTGATGCCAATCTCTTCTCGTCAATCAAACTCAACTGCTCGAGGCGGCTTTTCACCCATTCATCATCATCGATCTCAGCCTCCGTGATGATTCGCAGAGATGGGATTTCCACCTCTGCAGGTATTACTGCCTCTGTACCATACACCAATGAATAAGGAGTCGCCCCCACCGAGGTACGAACGGTGGTGCGGTACCCTAACAATGCAAAAGGTAATTTCTCATGCCACTGTCTAGATCCTTCAACCATCTTCCGGAGTATTTTCTTTATATTCTTATTGGCTGCTTCAACCGCACCATTTGCCTTGGGACGGTATGGAGTAGAATGCCTATGGGTAATCTTAAACTGCTCACATGTCTCCTTCATCAAATGACTATTAAGATTAGCCCCATTATCCGTGATGATTACCTTCGGAATCCCAAACCGACAGATGATATTTGAGTGCACAAAGTCGACCACAGCTTTCTTAGTCACAGATTTGAATGTCTTAGCTTCCACCCATTTGGTAAAATAGTCTATAGCTACTAGAATAAACCTGTGCCCATTTGACGCTGCTGGATCAATTGGCCCAATAACATCCATGCCCCATGCAACAAAAGGCCATGGTGCGGACATCGTATGTAGTTCTGATGGTGGAGAATGAATCAAATCTCCATGCACTTGGCACTGATGACATTTACGCACAAAACGGATACAATCCCGCTCCATAGTGAGCCAATAATAACCTGCTCGGAGAATCTTTTTTGCTAGAATGTACCCACTCATATGCGGTCCACAAACTCCGGAATGTACCTCAATCATGATAGATGTGGCCTGTCTTGCATCCATGCATCTCAACAACCCGAGGTCTGGAGTTCTTTTGTACAACACTCCTCCATTAAAGAAAAACCCGCTTGCCAATCGCCGAATCGTTCTTTTCTGATCACCGGTGGCCTGTACCGGATATACTCCCGTCCTGATGTATTCTTTGATATTATGGAACCACGGCTCACCGTCGATTTCCTCTTCTATCATATTACAGTAAGCATGCTGATCACGGACCTGAATCTGCAACGGATCAACATAAGCCTTGTCTGGATGATGCAACATCGATGCCAAAGTATCCAAAGCATCGACAACCTCATTATGAATCCTTGGAATGTGCTTGAACTCTATAGCCTGAAACCGCTGACAAAGATCATGCAGACATTGTCGGTATGGTATAAGCTTTAAATCCCGTGTTTCCCATTCTCCTTGAATTTGGTGTATCAGTAGGTCCGAGATACCTATGACCAAGACTTCCCGTACACCCATATCTACAGCTAATCTCAATCCCAATATACACGCCTCATATTCTGCCATGTTGTTCGTACAGTAGAAACGAAGTCGAGCCGTAACAGGGTAATGCTGACCTGTTTCAGAAATAAGTACCGCTCCTATTCCCACGCCTTTCGTATTTGCAGCCCCATCAAAGAAAAGTTTCCATCCCGACTTCTCAGCTTGTTCCAATTCATCAATGTGCATCACCTCTTCATCAGAGAAATAAGTTTTCAAAGGTTCGTAATCTTCATCGGCGGGGTTCTCAGCCAAATGATCAGCTAATGCCTGTGCTTTCATCGCAGTCCGTGTCACATAGATAATGTCAAACTCTGTAAGCAGGATATGCCACCTTACGAGCCTCCCTATGGGCATAGGCTTCTGAAAGATATATTTCAACGGGTCCAAGCGAGATATGAGGTAAGTAGTGTAGGATGACAAATAATGTTTCAACTTCTATGCCACCCAAGATAGGGCGCAACATGTCCTCTCCAGATGAGTATACTTAACCTCGTAAGATGTGAACTTCTTTCTTAGATAGTAGATAGCCTGCTCCTTTTTGCCTGTAACATCATGCTGCCCCAGTACACAGCCGAATGAATTATCCAAAACCGTAAGATATAGAATCAAAGGCCTCCCTAGTTCTGGCAGGACCAACACGGGTGGGTTCGACAAATACCCCTTTATCTTATCAAAAGCCTCTTGACATTCATCAACCCAGTTGACTACATCTTCTTTCTTTAACAACTTGAAAATCGGCTCACAAGTTGTCGTGAGCTGAGCAATGAACCTACTGATATAATTCAATCTTCCTAACAAACTCATCACCTCAGTTTTGTTTCTTGGAGGTGGCAATTCCTGAATAGCTTTGATCTTTGACGGGTCTAATTCAATACCCCGCCAGCTGACTATAAATCCCAACAACTTCCCAGATGGTACCCCGAAAGCACACTTTGTAGGATTGAGCTTAAGATTGTACCTGCGAAGCCTTTGAAAGAACTTCCTCAAATCCCTGACATGGTCAAACTGCTGTCTAGACTTCACGATCATATCATCCACGTATACCTCGATTTCCTTGTGTATCATATCATGGAATATTGTTGTCATTACCCTCATATAAGTTTCCCCAGCATTTTTCAAACCAAACGGCATGACCCAATAACAGTACGTTCCCCACGGCGTGATGAATGCCGTCTTTTCTGCATCTTCTTCATCCATTAAAATCTGATGATAACCCGCATAACAATCCACAAAAGAACCAATCTCATGATTGGCACAATTATCGATCAAAATATGGATGTTCAGCAATGGAAAATTATCTTTTGGGCTTGCCTTATTGAGATCTCGATAGTCAACACACACCCTGGTCTTGCCATCTTTCTTCAGCACATGCACAACATTGGCTAACCAAGTGGGATACCGAGTGACCCGAATGACTTTTGCATCGAACTGCTTGGTAACCTCTTTTTTAATCTTTACACTCATCTCTGTTTTGAACTTTCTTAGTTTCTGTTTGACAGGAGGGAATGCCGGGTCAGTGGGCAATTTGTGAACCACCAAATCATTGCTTAGACCTGGCATATCATCATACGACTATGCAAAAACATCTTTGTACTCATGCAATACTTTAATTATCTCCTCCTTGAGTTGTGGCTCCAGATGAACACTTACTTTAGTTTCCCGCACATTGTCTTGGTCCACTAGATTAACTGCTTCTGTGTCATTTAGGTTAGGTTTGGGTTTTTCTTCAAAGTGACTTAATTCTTTACTAATTTCCTCATAAGCCTCGTCGTCGTTACAATCCACCCCATCATCACACTCAATTTCTTGTATTATTATTTCTGAGCTAGATTGGCTTTTAAAACTGGGCCAAAGATTCCTCATGCATGTCATATCATTGATATCAGCATAAAAAGAACTATGCAAAAAGAAAAGAAAAATGGAAACAAAATTAGGAATGAAGAAAGAAGAAAATTGCATTTCATTGAATGTAAAGATAACAGGGTTTTAACTCATCCAAACGGACGGAACATAGCAACTGAATTAAAAACCCTGGAATAATCTAGGTGACAAAAAGAAAATAAAACCCACTACCACAACTCCCTCCGAATTGGAAGAGGAGTAGCTTCCCAATTGTTGATGTTAGCATGTGGTCCGATGTACTGTATATCTTCTCTGCTTGACCCTTCCCCGGCCTCAACCATGTTCACTTCAGCAAATACCCTCTCGAACACCTTATCCAAGTTCCCCTCTGCATCAATCAGTGGACCCGACACCTTTGCCAATGACTGCTTCTTGCCACCCGGCCTGACGAAGGACCTGGACAAGCGTGGAATCGGTTTGGGAAGAACCCAAGCTTTCTTTTTCAATTTACGAGCCCTTCTAACATCCGTCACTGTTGGTTTGAACCCTAGTCCGAAGGTGTCTAGATTTTTGGGCAGAGAAACAGGTTGAACAATGCCCTAAAGCTCAGCCCCAGACCTTTTCCTGGCACGAACCCATTACTCAGCATTTCTGATACTACCATGACGGTCGCAGCTGCCACCCTGGGACATGGAATGCTTTTACCCTCGGGCACTCTGTTCACCGGGACCGTGTCGAGGACCTGATAAACCCATGATCCCTTATCATCTTCAGTTTCTATAAAGGGAACAATGGCATCATTCATGGCGCATGTGGGATCTTCCCCATATAATACGATTTCTTGTCTTTCCCACTCGAACTTGACCATTTGGTGCAGTGTGGAAGGCACTGCTTTGGCCGCGTGGATCCATGGTCGACCCAACAAAAGATTGTAGGACACTGCAGCATCCAACACCTGAAATTCCATAGTGAACTCAACTAGGCCAATAGTCAATTCGAGTATAATATCCCCCACTGTGTTTGTTCCCCCTCCGTCGAACCCTCGAACACAAATACTATTTTTGCGGATTCTATCATCATCAATCTTCAACTTGTTCAATGTGGACAACGTACAAATATTAGCACTTGACCCGTTATCGATCAACGCCCGAGTAACCATTGAATCTTCACACTTGACCGTCAAGTAGAGAGCTTTATTGTGTTCTGTGCCTTCCACAGGCAATTCATCATCAGAAAATGTTACCCTGTTTACCTCAAAGATTTTGTTGGCAATTGTCTCCAGATGGTTCACTGAAATTTTGTCGGGCACATGAGCTTCATTCAATATCTTCATCAAAGCTCGGCAATGCTCGTCAGAATGGATCAATAATGACAACAACGAGATCTGGGCCGGTGTTTTTCTCAATTGTTCAACAATGGAATAATCTTGCACTTTCATCTTTTTCAGAAATTCCTCTACCTCTTCTTCCGTCACAGCCTTCTTGACTAGCACTGGATTGTCCTTAGCGCCCTTAGCCTTTCTCAACTCTTCGGGAGCAAAACAGCGTCCCGACCGAGTTAATCCTTGTGCTTCACAACTTTCTTCCTCAATTTCCTTTCCTTTGTATGTCACCACTACCTTGTCATATTTCCACGGCACGGCTTTGCTATCAACCACGGGTAATTGGACCACCAGCTTTATGACAACTGGTTCTATGTAGGCCCCTTTCACAACAACCACGGGTGCAGATGATGACCCTGGTACCACTAACTTGACTGGCTCTGGCTTCTTTGCAGCAACAAATGGTCCTTTTCCCATTACTAACACTGGCTTATCTGTTATCGCTTTTAGCTGAACCGCTGGCCTCGCGCTAACTGTCTTTTCTTTGACCTTGGCTTTCGTAGAACGGATCATCATGACCGTCTGCGAGGGTTTTTTAGGCTATGTCCCCTTATGTATCAGTTCGATCATATTGGCTTCATAATGCGCTGGTAACGGGTTTTGATTGATGTTTGGAGCCTCTGGAGCCTGTACTTCAATACGGCGATTATCAATGAGTTCTTGTACGCGTTTTTCAATTTCCAATATTTTTTAGTATCATGCCCCGACATCCCTGAGCAATACTCGCAGCTAACAGAATGGTCCAGGTTTCTTGGAAGGGGGTTTAGTGCTTTGGACTCAATTGGGGTCAATATTCCCAACTGTTTCAATCTATGGAAGAGAGTGGTGTAAGATTCTCCCAGTGGAGTAAATGTTTTTCTATTTTGGGCCTTCTCACTTCTAAAAGCTTGGTTTGGACGGAAGCCGGTTCCTATTCTATTTGTCTTGGGGGGTGGATAGGTGTTTTATGGGTGTGGATGTGTGTTTTGGGGAGTCGGTGCACGCCATTGCGAGTGCACCGGAGGCTGAGTGTATGTCTGGGCGTGGTGGATAAAAAAGTTTGGTTCTGGTAGTGAATAGTAGTGTTGTGGTAGGCCATATGGGGTATATTGGTAATTTGGGTGGTGGGGTCTGGGTTGGTTGTAGTAGGGTGGAGGGTTATTGGGCCTGGACCAAGTACTAGCTTCAACTGTGGCCACTTCTTCCTTCTTCTTCTTTCCGAGTACACCACCAGTACTGCTTTGGATGGCCTGGGTAGTTGCTTTCAATGCCGAATAACTCAAGATTTTGTTAGACTTCAATCCTTCTTCAATCATGGCTCCCATCTTTACCACTTCATTGAATGATTTTCCAACGGATGTCACCAGATGACCAAAATAGGTCGGCTCCAACGTTTGCAATAAGTAATCTACCATCTCACTTTCCCTCATCGGAGGATCAACCCTTGCTGCTTGTTCCCTCCAGCGGAAACCAAACTCTCTAAAACTTTCCCCGGGCTTCTTTTCCAGCTTCAACAATGATAGACGATCGGGGACTATCTCAAGGTTATACTGAAAATGGCCAATGAATGCTTGTGCCAAATCATCCCATGTATACCATCGGCCGGGGTCCTATCTCGTGTACCACTCCAGCGCGGACCCGCTCAAGCTTTGACCGAAATATGCTATCAACAATTTGTCCTTCCCCCCAGCGCCTCTCATCTTGCTACAAAAGCCACACAGATGGGCTACCGGGTCACCGTGCCCCTCAAACAAGTCAAACTTCGGCATTTTAAACCCCATAGGCAACTGAACATCAGGGAAAGGGCACAAATCTTTGTATGCAACGCTGACTTGGTTGCCTAAACCATGCATGTTCCTGAAGAATTGCTCCAGGCTTTTGACTTTACGAATTACCTCCTCCTGTTCTGCATTCTTAACCGGTTTCTCAACTTCTCCCGGGATTTCAAAATGGGGAGTATAGGTATATGGCTCAGGCGTTTTAAAAGTGGGTTTAGGAGGGTAAATTTGAGTGTTGTGAGCTTGGAATAGCGGCTCACTGGACGATCTATGTAACGTGGCTGGGGGAGGTGCCACAAAGATTGGACCCATAGGTGGGGGAGGGTTCTGTTTGGGTGGTGGAGCTGGAGGGGCGTATGAAGTGGTACCATAGCCCTGGGTATGATAGGGAAAGGCTGAAGATGCATGGGGAGTAGTGGGCTCCTGAGCCTGAGCCAAATGTGGGATATAGGATGGATTAGTGGGATATAATGGTGTCGGATGCCCCTGAGACCATGCCCGATGCATTTCGGCCATTTGCGCTTTTAATTTCCTCATCTCTTCTTTCATAACACTCACATCTGTTACCTCAACTTCATTTGAAGGGTGTTGTACGAGTGAGTTGCTAGAACTGCCAATTAACTAACCACCTGCCTGGACTCACACATTTAGACAACCACTTTGTTAGCGATTAAGTCTTAACAGATTTGACAACCGCACGTTGGCATGAATGCAATTATACAGTTAATCATTTCTATTATGCGTTTGCTCGATTGCATGCATCATCCCGACATTTCTTTGTTTCTTTTTACCTTTCTTTCAATTTTCTCACTCTATCCCTTTCTTGTGTCCTTTTCTTTCTTCTATTTCTTTCTCTTTTGTTTCCCCCTCTTTTCTTTTTCTCTTTCTCTTTTGTTTTTCCGCTATTTTCTTTCTTTCTCTTTATTTTCGCTCCCTTCTTTTTATCTCTCTTTCTTTCTTTGTTTTTTTTCTTCTTACGATTACGGTCGAATCCTATGGAGATTGCCTACGTATCGTGACCTCGCACGAATCAGACCAAGCGTAGTTCGTGAAAATAAATGCAAAAATAAAGGGTGGAAATAAGAATTTTTTTTGAAATTTTCAATTTTCATTACTAAAACAAACTATTACAAACTAAACACTTTTCGGAATGAAACTAACAGACGTAAATTAAAAGCAAACACAGACTCTAAGACTGCAAACATACTTGACCTGAAAAGATAACAGACAGACTCAAAAGGTAGAAAACTACAGACACGGACTATGCATACTCTAGTGCTTCAAACTTAGGTGTCCACGGGGCGTCGTTCGGCCTCGCCGCGGGCCTAGGATCCAAATCCCTTTCAAGCTGCTCTAATTCGTTCATGGTTCGCTTCACATAGATCATTACTGCTGAGACAAAAGTAGTATAGGTCATGTCTTCACAAACCCGGCATCTCCTGAAAATGGCATGAGCAATGACTCTAATCCTGTCTTTTGTTTGCTTCTTTTCTATAAGCAAGCGTCTTATCTGATCGCTGCACGTCTTTAAAGCTCGAGAGTCCTGTAGGTGTTGATCTTGCAACTGCTGCACTTCTACCTCTATTTGGGCCAACAAGTCGTAACAATGTCCACTTTCAATTCCAAAATCTCTAGCCTGCCTAACCGCTTTACCCTCAAGGGCAACCACTTTTCTATTTAAATTGGCAACAATTTTCTCATGGTCCCTTTTCAACTGATTCAAGTACTGGAGACGCTCCTTTATTCTTGTAGCCCACTGCGCTTTGAGCTCTGCCATGATATTCCCAGATTTTTCTAACTCATCCCGACATTCCCCGACTTCATTTTCCAGCCTTTTTATCAATTGCTCATCTGATCGGCTCCTTGGTTGCTTATCGACGATTATTCTTAATTGCCGGATTTGGGCCCTAAGCGTCTCATTTTCTCGAGCCAGTCTGTTCTTCTCACCTTGATCCGCGACAACTTGTACATTGTTCTTGAATTTCAGACTCTCAACTTGCTGCTTCAGCTTACCAATCTCAGCTCGATAGCCTTCTTCCTTTGCTAACCAGTCCCACTACTCTTGAGACGACTCGGTGAAATCTTCGAGATGAGGTCTTTTAGCCGATCTCCCGCACGCCATGTCACCTCTGAACCAATCATGATACCCCGGGGCAACTTCCTCTTTAGCCCTGTCTGACACACAAGTGTTCGCCATCAAATGTTGACACTCACTCCAGATTTGGCGAACTTCTTCTTCGGGGAACCGACCGTCAAGACTAATTTCGACCACTTGGGTACTCAGATCTTCATCTCTCAGTACTACTTGATACCTCTCGAGTTGCCTCAGAACCCGATACAGTGCATAGGGCTGGATGCTTTTGAGTCCCATCAATAGAAAATGCGTCCTGGCTGCTGGCATATATATGACTTCTTCGACAGGAAACCATCCGAGCACCCACTGTATCTGGCTGGCAGTGAAGGTCTGAAATAATGATGTCCAAGTCGTGACTCCTTCAGGTAGACTAGCCCATTTGATTCTTGTGTAAAATTCTCCTATACAAGTTTTCTCAAACGAACCATAACTCAAGAGCTGAGAGCGGGGGCACAAATGCTCAGTCATCCACATTTGTAACAACAAGTTACATCCCTCAAAAAATTTGCCCCCAGCTTTGCAAGCAGTGAGAGCCCGAAAGATGTCAGCCACGATCATAGGTGCTAAAGTGCTTTTTCCCATGGTTTGCAAGGTACTGACGACCCCAGCTACTTTCAAATCAATATTTCCATCTTTCCTTGGGAATACTATGAGGCCCAAAAAGGCTATCATAAAAGCCACCCGTCTGTGTTCCTCCCATTTTTGTCGGTTACTTCTACTGATAGCTTAAAGTCTGGATTATTGAACCCGCTCACGTGGCCATATCTATCATATATGAAGCGGAAACTGCAGAAACCCTTTGCAAAATCTGGATGGTGAACTGTTCAGGGTATTTTCAAGGAATCCAAAAACCGGTGTACGGTAACAGCCCTGGGAGAAATTAAGTATTTGAACCTCAACGGAGCTTGATCACTTCCGATGTACCCCGCTATTTCTTCCAATGTTGGGGTGAGCTCAAAGTCCGAGAAATGAAATACATTATGTGCCGAATCCCAATAAGCGACCAATGCCCTGATAATATCCCCCGAGGCTGAATGTCTAATAAATCTGGGAGATCTTTCAAATACTTTTTCACTTCGTCTTGCCCTTCTTTGCCTAAATCATTCCACCATAATCGCAACTCAAAAAGGATTTTGGTCATTATTGAAAAGGGCTCATTTAACATCGTGCTCATCCTGTACATTTATTAAGGCGTTTAAGCAAAAGAAAAACTGTTATTCGACTCAAGAAAAAAACTATCTATATTTTCGACTCAAAATAAAATTACCTATATATTTTCAGATTTTAAAAATGAAGAACTCGATTCTCAAACGCGGCCTTTCAGCACTTCGGGAACAAAGATTTTAAGGCTGCGAAAGTCAACCGGTCAAAAATCAAAAATTGACCAAGATGGCCGTTTTGCAAAGTCATCCTTCCAGCGTTCCTTTTGGGGACATTCGGCTATTTATGACAAGACGACCCTACTTGACTTATTTACAACTCTTTACTTGTTTTTTTTTTCAAATTAAGATAAAAGACCCGATATTGCAACACGACCTTTCAACTCCTCGAGGACGAAAACTTAAGGCTGTGAGGGTCAAAAAATGAAAACATGACCAAAAGGTGGCTATTTGTGCAAGGTCAGCCTTCCGGCGTTCCGTTTGGGAACATTTGGCTATTTTTGACAAAACGGCATCACCCAACTTATTTACGACGAAAAATAAAAATTTTGACATTTTTTTAGCTATTTTTGCGAAGGAAAGGTTGGACCCGATGAGGGTTGCCTACGTATCCCACACCCTGTAAGAATCAAACCGGCGTAGTTCGGGCAAATTAACCGAACCATTTTAAACAAGACTCTTTTTGATTTTATTTTTTATGGCAAGACAAACTATTTTCCTTTTCTATTTTTGAAAACAAGACAAAATAACGACTTTTTTTTTCATTTTCAACAAACAATAAAACAACCTATTTTTCCAAACTAAAATAAAGACTCTTTTCCATTTTCTTTTCAACAAACAACTGTCCGAAAATAAAAGACTCTTTTTTCCTATTTTCCTCTTTTTTCGTTTTCTCAAAATTTCGGCAGAGTTTCGACAGTACTTGGTTTTTCTGTTATTTCTCTCTTTTTCTTCTTTTTTTTTCCCTCGATTTTTCAACATTCCCGAGATTCAGAAACCGGTCAACATGCAGGTTCGAAACAAATATATGTACAGAGCAAGTACGATGCATCAGGATGGTCCTTTCATTTCAGGTTGCTAGCCCTAGACGGACCCAACCCCTGTGTTGAGTCCCCTAAGTCAAATGCAGCATGATGCAAATAACCGTTCCTACTAGGGATTCGACATAAAGTCATGTTATTCTATGTTCGAATCCTAAGTCGGTGTTCTAGACTGTGTACCCGAGCGGACAACTCAAGTCGAGGAGGGGGCAACTTACCGGGAACCAAAAGGCCATCCGGCTTCGTAACTTGTCCGACCTCTTTCTTATTTCAAGGTATGACACTAACAGAATAGGGAGTCTCAACCAGTAAGCACATCCCCGGAGGTGAAGAGAGAAGGACATCGGCACAGTTTATATACAGTTCAGATAATATCAAAGCGGTAACATTTAGCACATTCAGCACAAAACATGTAGGAAAATCAGATACAACCAAATACAACAATTTATCTAAGCTCGAATTCTGGACCCTGAACCAGAGATTCTGGGTTCGTTCCCCAGCAGAGTCGCCAGAGCTATCACACCTCCTTTTTCACTACACCCGCAAGGGCGTAAAGGAGTTTTTCCATTTAAAGGACAATCGGAACAGGATTTAATTATTAATTATTTAGAGTCTCCACTTAGGATATTAACGGTGTCCCAAGTCACCGGTTGAACCCCAAACCGAGGAAATTTATGACTCTGTTACAGTTTGCGAACCAAAAATCCGAGTAAGAAATTCTGTTAACCTAGGAGAAGGTATTAGGCATTCCCGGGTTCCGTGGTTCTAGAACGGTCGCTTAACTATTGCATTTGATTTTATTTGACTTTAATACATGCTAGCTTATGTGCCTTTTATTCGTAAACCTCTTTTTATGATCGTTTATTTTAAAGAAATCGCGACGTCGTGAAAATGCGTTTCGAACCACGTCGCAGTCAATGCACCCATGGTAGTCAGCACATTTCGACTTCGTCGAGACTTGGATTTGGGTCGCATCAATGCACACCCGAGTCTAAGGAAGTAAATTTTAATTAAATCGCGTCTAAAGAGTCTAACGCAATATTATTTTGGGGAAGGCTGTGAAATTCACTAAATGGCCCTCCCGAATTCTAAGTATTTTAATAACCACTTATTGAGGGCCTCGCATTTGTAGTTTTATTCGGCGAGGCTTGTCTCATCATTTTGTTAAAAGGCCAACCTAAAAAGTGACTACAATTTTTTATTTTTGGTTTTGTCTCTAAAAGAAAAAGAAAATCCTAATTGATTATTATCCGAACTCGGCTTCGAATTCAAACCCGGATCCAAATATCCAAAACAGAAGGAACGTACAACCGGCCTTGGGCCTCAAAGGGCCCAGCACAATTGGGACGAAGACTCTTGTGAATGCAGGTGTTGGGCCTGTCACACCTCCTTTTTGCGCGCCCGGCCCCGAAGGGTAGAATGCGCGAGGGGAGTTTTTCCAATTTAAGTGACAATATTCGAAATGGGATTATTTATTTAATTCAGAGTCGCCACTTGGGAAAGGTTTGGCTTTTGGTGTCCCAAGTCACCGGTTTATCTTGAATCCCAAATCGAGGAATTTTTAGACTTTTCCAAATGAAGTCTGCGAACCAGAAATTCTAAGTAAGGAATTCTGTTGACCCGAGGGAAGGTGTTAGGCACCCTCGAATCCCGTGGTTCTAGCACGGTCGCTTAAATTGTTATAATGGCTAAATATCTGATTCAAGTACATGTTATGACTATATGTGCTTTTATTAAGTTTAAAACCGCTTTTATCATTATCATTTATTTTTATAGAATTGCAACGTCGTGAAAATGCATCTCGAACCACGTCACAATCAATGCACCCGTAGTTGTTAACACATTTCGACTTCGTTGAGATTTGAATTTGGGTCACATCAATGTGCACCCGAATTTAAGAATATAATTTACTTAAACCGTGCCTGAAGAGTCTAGCGCGTTATTATTTAGTGGAGGACCGTGAGATTCGCTAAACGGCCTAGCCTGAATTCTAAAATATTTATTATGGTTATTTATCGAGGGCCCCGCAATTTGCATTTTTTATTTGGCGAGGCTCGTCTCTTTATTTTAGAAAGGTATCCTACAGTGACGACATTTCTACTATGTGTGTCTCTAAAAGAAAGATGATACCGAACTTACTTATTTGAACAAATACAGACTGAATCTTTATTATGTTTGCCGAACCTAAGTTTGTTTGATTACCTGATTGAATATTTATGAGGCGAGAGTCACCTCATGCTTTGTCTTCATCGAGTGAACGCGCTTATTAATTTGCTAAGTGATATTGCAAGCAAACTAACAACATATACTAAGTTATATTTAACGACCTCCAAGTTCTGTTTTTTTTTAACTCTAACCTATTTGAAATTGATAAACGAAATTGGCTATTTTATTAGGAAAATTACGACTAATTGACCTCAAAACGACTACTAGTTTCCCTCAACATTCATCACATTATTTCGAAACAAGGAATCTATACCGAGACCCGACATCGAACTTATATTGGAGCACATAATCTGACAGGAAAGCTGGCCTTCATAGCCAAACTCTTAATGCGACTGCATGAGAGTTTGTTTGGGATACATTTATCCCGGACCTAGTACCACAGATTTGTCAATTCAGTGGTCTAGGCAAAATACATACAAGTGCTTACCATGACTCTATGTTATAGAGTCATAACTAAACCAAACAAGTGTTATACTGAACTGAATGTATACTAAATCAAACATGCTGTCTATGTCATACTGTCATTACTGTTGAGCCATGCTATCTAACAGTTCATCTTAAACAGAATGTATGCTAGTTTATACAGAATATTTGCAGTTTGCAGTAAAAATACAGGCCCAACTAACATTCGAACTATCTTTTTACACCAATGCTATAACATAAACTGATGTTCATTTCTTTATTTCTGCTTCAACTTCAAAACTTTCAACAATACATGGTTCAAAGGTTGTGTACCTGGGAATATTTGCAATTGAAGAAGAGGGCAATCAGTAGAGTAACAATGAACAAATGCAGCAGCAGTAACATCACTAACAGTAGGAGCAGGGCAGTATAGCAACAACAACAAGAAACAGTAGAGTAGCAACCATAACTCACAAAACAATTGGAGTGAGATCAACCCCAACTAAACCAAACTTTCGAGTAGAACAAACAACAAACAAGCAGACTCAGTTGTGAGAAATCAATGTTGCACAGAACAGGTCCAGATTTAGTGAAGTCAGAAACAAAAGGAAAGGAAGCAACTTCTGGTTTTGTCTGTCTGAGTTATTAGACAAAAATTCTTTTCCAGTTTTCTATTTTCCAAAAAATTTGAACTCTCAAATATTCCCTCTTAGTATCCCTCCCTATCTCTGTGTGCTCTGTCTGTGTGTCTCTATCAGTGTGTATTCCAGCTCTCTCTTTCAAAGAATTCCTCACAGTCTATCTCTTTTTTCTTTTCCCCTCTAATCCTCTCTATATCCTCTGATTCTCTCTCTATATCTCTCAATGTGCCCCTCTTATAAGCCCCAACACCACCCCTTTTAACAGCCTGTTTTAGAATATCATCGTACCCTCCCATGTGCCTTCCATTTTTCAGTTCCACTTTAGCTAATTAGGTATTAAAACCCCATCCTTCCCTGGCAGATTTAACTTTTCCATTTTATTAACTAAAAGCAAGTATGGGCAGTAGAATATGTCTGACAGCATATGCTGTCAAACCATTTTAAAATTAAAAGCCCTTTTATGCAGGAAAACAGGCTGTGCACAAAACACATGAGGTGCACCAATACACATGCTGCGCACAAGTGCACATGCCCTCTGATTCAGAATTTAAGCACTACTGATCCAATTCAACAGCTATAAGTAAACAAAACTGGTTCTTAATTGATTCAACAAATGTTCAACAGAAGCAAATCGATTTACTTTGCTCAGACAGTTGAAACTAATTGACGACACATGTCGACTCGACTATATTAGCATTAACATACACAATCGTAGCCAAAAATCAGACATTCAAAAGTATAGGACACATGACTCGACTTATACTGATTAAACAGAATTATACTTCGAGGAATCAGTTAGTCAGTACAAATTTGGAATACAACCAATACACAGGCCTTATCAGAATAGGAGGGGGGATTCAGACAAACACAGAGGTTCAAGTAAAGTGGACAAACAAAAGTCGATAAAATTTAAAACAAATATGAATAGACTCTTAAAACAAATCACACGGACTAAAACAAATAAAGGAAAGAAAGCAGACTCACCTTAAACTTGAAAAGTTAAAAGTTTGAACCCGGATTTGGACAGACCTCTCTTAAGGCTGAATGGACTTTAATCGAAGTGTTTCTCAGATGAGAAACACTTCGATTAAGGTCCATTAGACCTTAATCTCTTAGGCTCGGCCGGACATGGGCCAGTGATGAAGAGCTACAAAGTTCCAAAACTCAGATCCGGGATTCATGTTTCCCTGGTCAGATTCGGACCAAACCAAGTATGGTTTGGTCACGAGGAGGGTCTGGGGAGTGTCTGGTGTGAAGCTGGGGTTGGTTGGTGTAAACCGAGTTTTGACTTGAATCTTCAAATGAAGATTCGAGGACCTAGGGGATGATTCGAACTACATGGTTAACAGATCCATGTTCAGGATGGCAAGGGGGTTCTAGGGTGTTAAGGGGAAGGTCACCGGCGTTCATGCCGCCGGTTTTCATGGTGGGGGATACAGGGGCGGCTCTAGGGTTTGATGAGGATGAGGTTGAAGACGGAGGCTGGGGTGTCGGATGGGGGGGGGGGCAGGGTAAGGATCTAGGCTTATATAGTTAGTGGGTGGGTTGATCTCAACCGTTAGATCAATCTAGATCTACGGTTTGGATCTGATGGTCTTAAGTGAAACGGTGTCGTTTCAAGTGTTGAGGGTTTGGGTTCGGTCCGGGTGTAAACGGGTCGGGGCCATTGGTGGGTTATGGAAATGTGATCTTGGCCGTTGATCAATCTGAGATCAACGGCCCAGACCACACTGGGTTAAAACGGTGTCGTTTAGACACCCTCGGTATCAACCTGGACTGGACTGGGTAGGCCTGGGTTTTGGGCTGTTTGTTTGGGCCAATTTTATTAAATTGGCCCAATCCGGAAGAAGAAGGGGTCTTTTTTTTTTTTTTTAATTTCTTTTCCTTATTTATTTTAAAAACAAAACTAAACAAAAAATCAAAATTAAATACACACTCAATACAATTATTCGCACACACACTAAAATATTTCAAAACAAGTAAAATCAAACAAAACAAAATCACGGACAAAGATGCCTGTTTATGCCTTTCTATTTAAACCATGTTACGATTCAGATTATGCATGACACGTACACATTTTTTTTAATTCTGTTTTAATAAAGTAAATAAATAAAAATGGGCCAAAGTCACAAATAAATCAACAAAGTGCCGCACAAAAAATCCAAAAATTGTACAGCAGGACCAATTTTTATTCTTTTGGAGCGACTATCGCGCAAAAACAAAAATCACGTGCTCACAGCTGCCCCTCTTTGTTCGGAAACACGAAGGAGTTTTCGTGCAAAGATAAAGTGAGCGTGTACGAGCGATTTTTGCCTATGGACCACTCCGTATGAAGCATGTTTTTTGAAAGATCTGACCGAATCTTGCTTCAAAGATTTCCTACATATCCTGGGCTAAACAGGAATCAGGTCAATGTAGTTCGAGAAGTTTTGGTAGCTGGGACTACCATGGGACTGCAATGCTTGCTGTTACTGCTGCTGCTGTTGTCACTGCTACGTCACTGACCGCCTTATTACAACCAAACGAGAATTGGAAACTGAACTAACTACTTATATGCATGCCAACTGTTAGTTATAAGATTCCTATCTATGATTCTTTTACGACTTGATCTTGGGTCTTAGCAGATTCTGCTTGTAGACTCCGATCTGAATCTTGATGCTTGCGAGTTGCGGCGACTTGTTTAATCTCTGCGATACTGAGTGAGACGCGATTGGCAGGGTTTAGGACCTAAAGGAAAATTCAGTTTAGGGTTTAAAACCCTAATGCTGATTGCATGGAAAAGCTCAGTTTAGAGTTTAAAACTCTAATGCTGGCTGAAAGGAAAAAGTTCAGTTTAGGGTTTAAAACCCTAATGCTGACTAAAAGGAAAATTCAGTTTAGGGTTTAAAACCCTAATGCTGATTGCATGGAAAAGCTCAGTTTAGAGTTTAAAACTCTAATGCTGGCTGAAAGGAAAAAGTTCAGTTTAGGGTTTAAAACCCTAATGCTGACTAAAAGGAAAATTCAGTTTAGGGTTTAAAACCCTAATGCTGATTGCATGAAAAAGCTCAGTTTAGAGTTTAAAACTCTAATGCTGGCTGAAAGGAAAAAGTTCAGTTTAGGGTTTAAAACCCTAATGCTGATCTAAAAGGAAAATTCAGTTTAGGGTTTAAAACCCTAATGCTGATTGCATGAAAAAGCTCAGTTTAGAGTTTAAAACTCTAATGCTGGCTGAAAGGGAAAAGTTCAGTTTAGGGTTTAAAACCCTAATGCTGACTAAAAGGAAAATTCAGTTTAGGGTTTAAAACCCTAATGCTGATTGCATGAAAAAAGCTCAGTTTAGAGTTTAAAACTCTAATGCTGGCTGAAAGGAAAAAGTTCAGTTTAGGGTTTAAAACCCTAATGCTGACTAAAAGGAAAATTCAGTTTAGGGTTTAAAACCCTAATGCTGATTGCATGAAAAAGCTCAGTTTAGAGTTTAAAACTCTAATGCTGGCTGAAAGGAAAAAGTTCAGTTTAGGGTTTAAAACCCTAATGCTGACTAAAAGGAAAATTCAGTTTAGGGTTTAAAACCCTAATGCTGATTGCATGAAAAAGCTCAGTTTAGAGTTTAAAACTCTAATGCTGGCTGAAAGGGAAAAGTTCAGTTTAGGGTTTAAAACCCTAATGCTGACTAAAAGGAAAATTCAGTTTAGGGTTTAAAACCCTAATGCTGATTGCATGAAAAAAAGCTCAGTTTAGAGTTTAAAACTCTAATGTTGGCTGAAAGGAAAAAGTTCAGTTTAGGGTTTAAAACCCTAATGCTGACTAAAAGGAAAATTCAGTTTAGGGTTTAAAACCCTAATGCTGATTGCATGAAAAAGCTCAGTTTAGAGTTTAAAACTCTAATGCTGGCTGAAAGGAAAAAGTTCAGTTTAGGGTTTAAAACCCTAATGCTGACTAAAAGGAAAATTCAGTTTAGGGTTTAAAACCCTAATGCTGATTGCATGAAAAAGCTCAGTTTAGAGTTTAAAAACTCTAATGCTGGCTAAAAGGAAAAAGTTCAGTTTAGGGTTTAAAACCCTAATGCTGACTAAAAGGAAAATTCAGTGTAGGGTTTAAAACCCTAATGCTGATTGCATGAAAAAGCTCAGTTTAGAGTTTAAAAACTCTAATGCTGGCTAAAAGGAAAAAGTTCAGTTTAGGGTTTAAAACCCTAATGCTGACTAAAAGGAAAATTCAGTGTAGGGTTTAAAACCCTAATGCTGATTGCATGAAAAAGCTCAGTTTAGAGTTTAAAACTCTAATGCTGGCTGAAAGGAAAAAGTTCAGTTTAGGGTTTAAAACCCTAATGCTGACTAAAAGGAAAATTCAGTTTAGGGTTTAAAACCCTAATGCTGATTGCATGAAAAAGCTCAGTTTAGAGTTTAAAACTCTAATGCTGGCGGGAAGGAAAAAGTTCAGTTTAGGGTTTAAAACCCTAATGCTGACTAAAAGGAAAATTCAGTTTAGGGTTTAAAACCCTAATGCTGATTGCATGAAAAAGCTCAGTTTAGAGTTTAAAACTCTAATGCTGGCGGGAAGGAAAAAGTTCAGTTTAGGGTTTAAAACCCTAATGCTGATTGCATGAAAAAGCTCAGTTTAGAGTTTAAAACTCTAATGCTGGCGGGAAGGAAAAAGTTCAGTTTAGGGTTTAAAACCCTAATGCTGATTACATGAAAAAGCTCAGTTTAGAGTTTAAAACTCTAATGCTGGCTGAAAGAAAAAAGTTCAGTTTAGGGTTTAAAACCCTAATGCTGACTAAAAGGAAAATTCAGTTTAGGGTTTAAAACCCTAATACTGATTGCATGAAAAAGCTCAGTTTAGAGTTTAAAACTCTAATGCTGGCTGAAAGGAAAAAGTTCAGTTTAGGGTTTAAAACCCTAATGCTGACTAAAAGGAAAATTCAGTTTAGGGTTTAAAACCCTAATGCTGATTACATGAAAAAGCTCAGTTTAGAGTTTAAAACTCTAATGCTGGCTGAAAGGAAAAAGTTCAGTTTAGGGTTTAAAACCCTAATGCTGACTTGCATGAAAAAGCTCAGTTTAGAGTTTAAAACTCTAATGCTGGCTGAAAGGAAAAAGTTCAGTTTAGGGTTTAAAACCCTAATGCTGACTAAAAGGAAAATTCAGTTTAAGGTTTAAAACCCTAATGCTGATTGCATGAAAAAGCTCAGTTTAGAGTTTAAAACTCTAATGCTGGCTGAAAGAAAAAAGTTCAGTTTAGGGTTTAAAACCCTAATGCTGACTAAAAGGAAAATCCAGTTTAGGGTTTAAAACCCTAATGCTGATTGGCTGGGGATAAAGCTCGAGAATTCTACACGATCTATTTTTGAGTTTTCTTGTTTTAATAGAAGATAAAAGGGAGTTTTGCGGGAACTTACCTTTTGAGTGAATTCCTTATTGCCGAAGTACTTCCTGTACCCGTGTACCTTCTTCTTTGGGCGACACCTGCTCCTTGCACGGTTGTCTTGGATTAGACCTGTTTCAACCTTCCAAACAAAGAATCATTTGTTAGTTCGGGAATGACGGCCGGTTTGGTGACCTTGATCGTTCCTAGTTGCTTTCTCGCGTCTTTGTTTTCTGTTGTGAAATTCCGCCATTGATTTGATTCGAATGGCGAGACCCTTCTAGACTGTTCAGGCTTGTATTTCCAGATTCTGTAATGATTTGCCTCGTAGGGCCTCTTTTTTTTTTTTTTCTTTTTGTCCCATTTTGATTGAAGGTTCTCAACGGGGATTTTATTGGAGGTGTTCTGTGGGAATTTGTACAAAAGGAAGCTCTGTGGGGGAATATTTACAAAGTGGATTCTTTGTGCGGATTCTGTACAATGGGGTACGCTGGTTTTTTGTTTCAAAACGAGTTTCCCAGGGTTTGTTGGGGTAAGCTTGTTGGGGAATATTTACAACAGGACTCGCTGGGGGGTGTGCTGAGAGAATTCCACCGGTTTTTTTTTTTTTTTTATACATATTGGGGGGACTCTGCGGGAGTTTTTTTTTTTAAAAGGAGAGATTCTGTGGGGATTTGTACAGAGGGAGACTCTGTGGGGATTTGTCCGAAGGTGGACTTGCTGGGGAAGATTTCGAGATTTCTCCCTTTCCTCTCTACTCTGAAACACCATCAAACGTCATGATTCATCATGCTTGGGTAATCATACCAACGAGATGAGGCGCTTTCCTTCATGAGACGGGATTCCGTGCAAACAAAACTGCCACCTGCCATTTCCGGTGTGTCCTGGACTTGGGATTAAAACACAAAAGGGATTGAAGGAAACAAATAAAGGAGAAAACAAATCAGAAAATAGAGTGTCCTTTTCAGGACGAGAAAGACTCATCTGAGGAAGATAATGCCGGCTTTAAATGACATGACATGCTCTTTGGACTGGACGTCTGACCTTCTAAGAGCTTGCGTTTTCCTGAACCAGAACGGATCTTTGTGATTCCAAACCGATGGCACTCTGCCGAAACTTTCTTGGGGTGGCGTCATTCTTTTCGGCCAGCAGCGCCCTTTGCGGGTTTTCGCTGGCTGACCTCTCTCATTTCTCTTCCTGTCATCGCTTGATAGCACTCTTTGCGAGTTTTTACTAAACAAGCTCTCTCATTTTGGTTTCTCTACTCCCGTCGCCTCGTGGTGCCCGAAGGTTTTCACCGCCGAGACTCTCTCATTTTATCTCTCTCAATTCAGAGTGTGATGGTCTTCATTTGTGACGCTGATTAATTCCCCACCATATTTGGTAATTGATTTGAAGGCTTGTGCTTGGTAAAGAGAGGTAGTGATACTAACTTCTCAACTGCTCGACGTGCCCCGGTTTTCAATTTCAGGGTGAATGGGATTTTATTGTTGGTGTGACTGAACCTCAGGGAGAGGCTGCCTACGTATCCTTTCGGAATCAAGTCAAACGTAGTTCAGGCCTCAATCAAATTTTGTTTTGTTTTGTTTTCCTTTTTTTTTTCTTTTATTTTTTTTTTCTTCTTTTTGTAGAGAGGATTGGGTAGTGTTTGGGAGTAGTGGGGGATAAAACCTTCGCCATTCTCAAATGTGTCAGGACCGCTTGGAGTATGATCTAGACGTAGTATCTCTTGACTGCATCTGCATTCACTGCTGTGTCAGGGTCATTTCCTTCGATATCACCTAAATACAATGCCCCTCTCGGCAATATCTTCCTTACGATGTATGGGACTTTCCAATTTGGGGCGAACTTTCCTTTTGCTTCTTCATGATGCGGCAGAATACACCTTAGTACCAGCTGACCTACTTCGAAATTCCGGGGTCGGACTTTCTTGTTGTAAGCACGGGCCATTCTTCGTTGGTATAACTGTCCGTGACAAACCGCGGCCATTCGCTTTTCATCAATCAACATCAATTGCTCTAGCCGAGTCTTGACCCACTCGCTGTCCTCGATTTCTGCTTCGACAATGATTTGAAGCGAAGGAATTTCTACCTCTGCCGGTATTACAGCCTCGGTCCCATAAACCAAAAGATAAGGAGTCGCTCCCACCGATGTGCGTACCGTAGTGCGGTACCCCAATAATGCAAAAGGTAACTGCTCATGCCACTGTCGGGAACTTTGTATTGTTTTCCTCAAAATCTTCTTGATGTTTTTATTTGCAGCTTCCACAGCACCATTGGCTTTCGGCCGATAAGGAGTAGAATTCCTATGCGTTATCTTGAACTGCTCGCATACATCTCCCATCAAGTGACTGTTCAAGTTTGCTGCATTATCTGTAATGATAGTCGCAGGAATACCGAAACGACAGATAAGATTTGAGTGCACAAAATCTACTACAGCTTTCTTAGTGACCGACTTGAGAGTGACAGCTTCTACCCATTTTGTGAAGTAATCGATGGCAACCAGTATAAACCTGTGTCCATTCGAGGCCTTTGGTTCAATTGGTCCAATGACGTCCATGCCCCAGGCGACAAATGGCCAAGGCGCAGACATGGGATGCAGTTCCGTGGGAGGTGCATGAATCAAATCACCGTGCACCTGACACTGATGACATTTCCGAACGAAGCTGAAGCAATCCTTTTCCATGGTCATCCAGTAATAACCTGCTCTAAGGATTTTCTTCGCTAAGACATACCCGTTCATGTGAGGTCCGCACACACCTGCGTGTACTTCGTGCATGATCTTTCTCGCTTCCTCGATATCGACACATCTTAGGAGATTGAGGTCCGGGGTCCTCTTATACAACAATTCGCCGCTCAGAAAGAAACCACTTGCATGTCGCCTAATGGTCCTTTTTTGATCTCCAGTAGCGTGCTCGGGGTATTCTTGTGTCTTCAGGAATTTCTTGATGTCATGGTACCAAGGCTGCGTATTTGATCCCGCCTCGATTACACTGCAGTAACCGTGTCTTTCCTTGATTTGGATTTCCAAAGGATCGACGTGGGCGTTGCCCGGGTATGGTAGCATTGAAGCCAAAGTAGCAAGTGCATCTGCCAGTTCATTGTGACACCTCGGAATATACCTGAACTCTATTGATGTAAAGCGCTTGCTGAGGTCCTCCACATGTTGTCGGTATGGGATAAGTTTGACATCCCGAGTTTCCCACTCGCCTTGAGCTTGCCGGATGATCAGGTCAGAATCTCCCATAATCAGTAAGTTTTCGACATCCTGATCGATTGCCATATGCATGCCCATAATGCAGGCTTCATACTCAGCTGTATTGTTTGTGCAAAAGAAACGCAGTCTAGCTGTGGCGGGATAATGCTGACCGGAAGGCGAGATCAAAATTGCCCCAATCCCTTATACCCTTGGCGTTCACGGCTCCGTCAAAGAACATCTTCCAAACATGAGCTTCCTCCGAGATCACTTCTACGGTGTTTACCTCTTCATCTGGAAAGTAGGTATCCAATGGCTGGTATTCCTCATCAACCGGATTTTCGGCCAAATGATCTGCTAACGCCTGGGCTTTCATCGCCGTGCGGGTGACATAAACTATGTCGAATTCCGTAAGCAAGATTTGCCATTTAGCCAGTCTCCCAGTAGGCATTGGTTTCTGAAATATATACTTCAAAGGATCCAACCTGCTTATGAGGAATGTAGTGTGGGCTTGGAGATAATGTCTTAGCTTTTGAGCAACCCATGTGAGAGCGCAGCATGTCCTTTCCAGCAGTGTGTATTTGGCCTCATAGCCAGTGAATTTCTTGCTCAAGTAGTAGATCGCTTGCTCCTTCTTTCCGGTTACGTCGTATTGCCCGAGGACGCAGCCGAAAGAGTTTTCCAAGACTGTCAGATACAAGAAAAGTGACCTCCCTGGTTCTGGAGGGACCAAGACCGGGGGATTCGAAAGGTATTCTTTGACTTTATCAAAGGCTTCTTGACACTCAACTGTCCATTTGATTGCCGCATCTTTCCTTAAAAGCTTGAATATGGGCTCACACGTGCTTGTCAGCTGGGCAATGAACCGACTGATGTAATTTAACCTGCCTAAAAGACTCATCACGTCTTTCTTTGTTCTCGGGGGAGGCAGATCTCTGATGGATTTTATCTTAGTTGGATCTAGCTCAATTCCTCTCCTGCTTACGATGAAACCCAAAAGTTTGCCCGACGGAACTCCGAAAACACATTTGGCGGGATTTAGCTTCAGGTCATACTTCCTTAGCCTCTCGAAGAATTTCCTCAAGTCTTGGATATGATTATCCTGCGTCCTGGACTTGACGATCACATCGTCCACGTACACCTCTATTTCCTGATGCATCATGTCATGGAAAATGGCAGTCATGGCCCTCATGTAAGTAGCCCCCGCATTCTTCAAACCAAATGGCATGACCCGGTAACAGTAGGTGCCCCAAGGCGTGGTGAAGGCAGTTTTCTCGGCGTCCTCTTCATCCATCAGTACCTGATGATACCCAGCATAACATTCTACGAAAGACTGTATCTCGTGTTTGGCACAATTGTCAACGAGGATGTGGATGTTGGGTAACGGGAAGTTATCTTTGGGACTCGCTCTGTTCAGATCTCGGTAATCTACACATACCCGAGTTTTCCCGTCCTTTTTTGGTACTGGAACCACATTCGCCAACCATGTTGTATATTGGACTACCCGGATCACTCCTGTTTTCAGTTGCTTGGTGATCTCCTCTTTAATCTTGTCACTGACCTCGGTTTTGAACTTTCGTTGCTTTTGTTGAACTGGAGGACAATCAGGATGAATCGGCAATTTATGAACCACTAGATCAACACCTAGTCCCGGCATGTCATCATATGACCAAGCAAACACGTCTTTGAATTCAAAAAGAAGTTGAATTATCGCCTCTCGCGTTTTCTTGTCCGTGTGAATGCTTATCTTGGTCTCCCGGATTTCTTCCGGGGTTCCTAAATTTACCGGTTCAGTGTCATTCAGATTTGGCTTAGGTTTATTCTCGAAATATTCCAACTCTCGGTTTATCTCCCTAAAAGCCTCTTCCGCATCATATTCTGGTTCTGGGTTCATTAATTCGCAGTTAAATAACTCATTGTGATCCGGGCGTGAAGTCCGCAAGCATGTCATATTTAAAGCCGCATTATTAGGACTGAAAAGGAAAATAAAAGGAAAAAAGTAATAAAAATCAGAACAGAAGAAAGAATAGGAAAGCAATGATGATTTTTATTTTTTTTTCATATTTTCTTTGGAAAGTTGGAAGACAACAATGTTTACAACTAGGAATTCAAAGCAACAATTGAAAAGAAGAAAACGTTCAAGTTATGTCCTGGAGATAACTTGTGACACAGGAAAGGTGGCAGGACAGGTCTACCCGGAACTTCCGTCTAGTCGGGAATGGCGTAGCCTCCCAGTTTTGGAGTTGGGCGCTCGGCCCCATGTACAGCATCTCAGCAGTGCTCGTTCCTTCACCTGGCTGAACCATGTGGATCTCGTAGAGCATTTCCCTCATTGCCCCACATATCTCCTCGATTTCCTCAGCTGTGAAGACCTCATCATCTCCTTCTTCGATGTACCTTGGCCTGATGAAAGTCGCGTATAAATCCGGCAGCGGTCGAGGTAACTTCCAACCCTCATTTCTCCTTTTCTTTGCCCATTCTTCGTCTGCTGGAGTAGGTTTAAAACCTAGTCCAAAAGGTTTCTTGATGACTGGCAAAGTAACGGGTTCTGTTATTCCCTGAAGGGTTCGTCCAAGTCCCTTCCCTGGCCTAAATCCGTGCCGGATCATTTCTTTGGCCACCATAAACGAGGCGTTAGACAAGAAAGGCTGGGGGCAGGGTATTCCCTCTTCGTGCTGCTCTGCCAGTACAACCTCGAAAGCTTGATAGACCGTATGTTCGCTTCCTTCTCTTGGTTCAAGGTACGGGATGGATGGGTCCCGATAAATGGCATGCTCATCTTCCCCATGGACCACGATCTCTCGGTCTTCGTACTCGAACTTCACCATCTGGTGAAGAGTGGAAGGAACGGCTCCTGCCGCATGGATCCAAGGTCTGCCAAGGAGAAAATTGTAGGATGTGTCCATGTCGATCACCTGGAAGGTTACTCGAAATTCGACTGGTCCTATGACCAACATCAGGTCTATTTCTCCCATGGTATCTCTTTTGATGCCGTCGAAAGCTCTTACGTAGACATTGTTGGGTCGGATTCTGCCGGTCCCAATTTCCATCCTTTGTAGCGTGGAGAGCGGGCAAATGTCAACGCCTGAGCCTCCATCCAACATTACCCGCTTGACATAATAGTCTTCGCATTTAACTGTTAGATGCAAAGCCTTGTTGTGTGCTGCTCCTTCCGGGGGTAAATCATTCTTGCTGAAAGAGATTTGGTTGACGGCGAAGAATCTTTCTGTCATCCGCTCTAGTTGCTCCACCGAGGTTTCAACTGGTACATATGCTTCATTCAGGGTTTTCAGCAGGATCTTTTGATGCTCGGTTGACCTCATCAATAATGACAGCATGGATACTTGCTCAGGGTACTTGCGCAGCTGATCTATCACTTCGTAATCCGGCATTTTCATTTGTTGGAAGAACACTTCCGCTTCTTCAACACTTACGGGCTTCTTTGGCGGGAAGCGCCTTTGTGTGGCGTTGTTCAGTTCTTGGGTATTTGAATACCTTCCAATGAAAGTATTTTCTGGAAGTTCTCCCATGACCTCTTTACCTTTGTACATTACCAAAGTCTTTTGATAATTCCACGGCACTGTGGACGGGTTGGTCATTGGCTTTTGTGGCACGCGTCCGATAACCACTGGCTCATTCAGCCGAGGTGGTTGAATCGTCCCCCGGACCACATAGGCCCCTTTTGGCACGTACATAGGTTTTGTCTTTTTGATCCCGGATTTCTGCGTCTTCTCAGCTTGACCTCGTGGTATGTAAAGAACTTCCCCTTTTGCTGGTACCACTTTCTTCTCCACCTTCTTCTCAAGCACTGTCTTTATAGCTTTGGCCTCTTCCCCCTTTTCTGGTTTCTGGTCCATTTCGGGCTTCTTCCCTATGTCGACAATGGCAATTATGGCTTTCAAAGCAGGGTCGAACTCTTTGTCTTCACAAATCATGCCGATCAGCGGCCCATTATTGTGAGCGGGCAATGGATTGTTAGTCACATTTGGGATCTCTTCGTCCCTTAGCACTATTTTCCCCTGCTCTATCAAATTTTCGACCACTCTTTTCAATGACCAGCAGTCGTTTGTATCATGTCCCTCGGCTCCTGAATGATAGGCGCATCTGACTCCGGCTTTGTAAGAAGGCGATGTTGGGTTTTGCCTCGTTTGGGGAATTGGTTGCAAGAAACCCAACTGGACTAGCTTAGGGAACAAAGTAGAGTATTGTTCACCGATGGGCGTGAAAGTCCGCCGTCGAGGTGGCTCCTGGGGGCGGAAGTTATTCTGCGGGGGTTGTGGGTTATAGTGGTTGCGGTAAGGAGGCTGATTTCTGGGAGGTGGAGCTGGGCCTCGGTTGGTTTGTTGTGGTGGATGGTTATAAGGTTGGGCATTCATGATCATATAAGGTTGATGAGCATATGCCACATTTGAGTGGGGGTAGTAGTGTTGTGGGGCTCTTTCCGGAAAATAGGGCCTGGGGTGACGATACTCCCTTGTTTCAGAGGCTGCCATAGTCGCTTCTTCCTTCTTCTTCCCCCTTGTCCTTCCTCCAGACCCGCTTTGGACGGCCAGAGAGGTTGCCCTTATGGCTGCTTGACTCAAAATCCTTCCCGTTTTCAACCCATTTTCCACCATCTCTCCAATCTTGATCGCTTCCGCGAATGGCTTACCCATGGCCGACATCATGTTTTGGAAATAGTCAGACTCTTGAGCCTGGAGAAAGGTAGTGACCATTTCCACTTCATCCATGGGAGGCTTCACTCTCGACGCCTGTTCACGCCACTTAATAGCATACTCTCTAAAGCTTTCCGAAGGCTTCTTCTTCAAATTCGACAGAGAGTTTCGGTCTGGCGCAATGTCGATGTTATACTGGAATTGTTTTACAAAATCTCTGGCGAGATCATCCCATATATGCCATCGGGACATTTCCTGATCCATATACCATTCCGAAGCTATCCCTACTAGACTTTCCCCAAAGTATGCCATTAGCAGTTCTTCTTTTCCGCCGGCTCCCCGCAATTGGTTGCAGTATTTCTTAAGATGTGCAATGGGGTCACCGTGCCCATCGTATTTCTCAAACTTGGGGGTCTTGAAACCCGTTGGCAGGTGCACGTGAGGAAACATGCACAGGTCGGCGTAAGAGACGCTCTTTTGCCCGCTCAATCCTTGCATATTCTTCAGACTTTGTTCAAGGCTTCTCATCCTTTTGGCAATCTCATTTTGTTCTGCAAATCTGGGGTTCTGATCCTGCCCGGGTGCAAGCTCGCACTGAGGCGGTAGAGGATTAGTATTGGTAGCGAACCTAGTTGGTTCCATTGAGAACGATGGGGCTTGGAATGTAAAAGATGATGAGTCAAAGCTTGGCTTGTATGTGGTAGGTTGTGCCGTAACCGGGCAAGGCGATGCAGTAAAGATGTTCATGCTTGCATCAGTGGCCGACATTCGGGGATGAGGTTCAGAAGGCGATCCAGCGGAGAAGGCTGAGGTGGCTGGGTACCCGAATGGGGTAGCAGGATAATTTATGGGGACATTAGAAGTCCCACTTGACCTGGAGAATAATTCAGGGAATCCGGGGACGACACTTGGCAGCTCTTTCCCATTGTTCCAGTCGTCCAGCATTTCCAACATGCGGAGCCGTAGGATTCTATTTTCCTCCGCAGTTGTGGATTCAGGTGTGAGGACGGCTGAGATTGAGCTCTCCTCAGAAACAGGGATCGTCTGCAATGGAATTTCTGAAGACATTTCCACACTTCCTTTCGACCTGGTGAAGTAAGTGTGAGTACTGCTTCTGGCCTTAACAACAGGTGGTTGAACACTTCTCCTCGACCTCGTGAAGTACGAGTGCGAGGCCAGACTTTCGCCAAACCAACCGTCTTTCCAAAAACCCTGGGAAAATGCTCAATGACAAACGCACGGTTAATTTGTAGCAAATAACAGATAGTTAATCTCACGTTGGGCATGATGCACCTATACAGCTAAGTGGATTACTATATGTTTGCTACGAGAGCATGCGTCATTCCGGCGTTCTTATTAGTTTCTTCCCCTTTTCTTTCTTTTCTTTTCTTTTTCTCTTTTGTTTTTCCTTTATTTATTTTATTTATTTTGCAGTAAAAGAAATGCGACCAGATCCGATGAGGATTGCCTACGTATCACGATGCCTACGTGAATCAGATCATTACGTAGTTCGAAAAACACAAATGGGCGTGAAAGAAGCAAACTCTTTATTATTGAAGCAGTCTATTACAAACTACATTCTGCAAAAATCAAACTTTGAAAAATAAACCTAGACTCAAAAATAGACTGAAAATCACCCTGATGGACAAACAAACAGAAGACGCTAAGATACAGGCTTGACTTATGAGTGCATTATGGTTTTGAAAATTGGTGTCCGCGGGGCATCGTTCGGCCTCGCCGCGGTCCTAGGCGTGAGATCCCTCTCAAGTTGCTCCAGCTCGTGCATAGTCTGCTTGACATAAACCATTACTGCCGAGGGGAAGGTAACACTGGACATGTTCTCACATCGCAGACATCGTCTGGTGATGGCATGGGCAATGGCTTTGATCCTATCTCTGGTTTGCTTCTTTTCTATGAGTAGGCGTTTTATCTGATCGCTGCATATCTCGAATACTTGAATATCCTATATATGCTGATGCTCCAATCGCCGTATTTCCAACTTCATCTGGGCTATTGAGTCATACCAGTATCTGCTCTCAATTTGGAAATCCTTGGCCTGACTAGCTGCTTTGATCTCAAGTGCTTCCATCTCTCTCTTTATCTTAGCAACAGTCTTCTCGTGGTTGCCTTCCAATTGATTCAGGTATCTGCGATGCTTATCTGTTCTTGTATCCCACTGTGCTTTGAGCTCTGCTATGACGTTTTCAGATTTCTCCAAACCATCTTGCCACTCTCTGATCTCGCTTTTTAGCCTTTTTATCATGTGCTCATCTGATCGACGCCTTGGCTGTTTATCTGCATCCAACCTTATCTGTTTGATCTGGGCTCTGAGCTTTTCATTTTCTTGAATCAACCTGTTCCGCTCTCCCAGATCGGTAGCAACTTGCACGTTGTGTTCATATTTCAAGTTTTCCACTTGTTGCTTTAACCTGCTGATTTCGGCGCAATAGCCTCTTTCTTTTGCTAACCAATCCCACTGCTTTTGTGATGATTCGGTAAAATTCCGGATGTGGGGTCTCTTAGCTGGCCTTTCATGCTCGAGTTCCCTTCTGTACCATGCAAGGTAACCTGGCGCCGTTTCTCCTTTGGCTCGATCCCGCACGCAAGTATCTGATTTCAAATATTGACCCTCATTCCAGATTTGGCGAATCTTTGCTTCTGGGAACTGTCCGTTAGGACTTATCTCAACTGCTTGAGTGCTTAGATCTTCCTCATGAGGTACTGTCTGGCATCTTCCGAACTGTCTTAAAACTCGGCAGGGTGCGTAAGGTTGAATGCTCTTAAGCCCCATCAGTAAGAAATGAATTTTAGCTGCAGACATATATAGGATCTCATTAACAGGCAACCATCCCAACGTCCAGTGTATTTGGCTGGCGGTAAGAGCTTGAAAGAACGAGGTCCATGCCAGGACTCCTTTGGGCAAACTGATCTCTTTGGTTCTCGTGTAAGATTCTTCTATGCGGGTCTTTTCCTGGGAACCATGGCTCAAAATCTCGGAATGATGGCAGAGGTGCTCGGTCATCCATATCTGTAGGAGCAAGTTACAACCTTCGAAGAAATTTCCCCCAGCTTTACAAGCTGTGAGAGCTCGAAAGATGTCGGATACCACCATAGGCGCGAGAGTACTGTCACTTTGCGTGAGTAAAGTGCTGACGACCCCAGATATCTTCAAATCAATGTTTCCATCTTTCCTTGGAAATACCAGAAGGCCCAGGAACATCATCATGAATGCTACCCGTCTGTGCTTGTCCCACTTCTGACGAACTCCTTTGCTGCACAGTTTGTTGATTGGATTATTGAATCCCCCTCATGACCGTACCTATCATATATGAAGCATGGAGTACAGAATCCGGCTGCTAGATCCGGGTTGTGGACTGTTCTAGGTATTTTCAATGAATCTAGGAAACGATGTACCGTGACGACTCTTGGGGCGACCAAGTATTTTTCCCTCAAGGGAAGCTCAGTATTCCCGATGTATCCGGCCATTTCTTCCAAAGTCGGGGTGAGTTCAAAATCAGAGAAATGGAAAACATTGTGCGCCGGGTCCCAATAGGTAATCAAAGCTCTTATGATATCTCCCCGGGGCTGGACTTCCAACAGACCCACAAGACCTTTCAGATATTTCTTAACCTCATTTTGTCCTTCAACACCTAGATCATTCCACCATAGCCGTAACTTGACAGGGATTTTGGTCATTATTGAAAAATGTTCATTTTGCATCGTGCTCATCCTGCACATTTATTAAGGTGATTTTAACAAAACGACTTGACTCAAAATATTTTAACAGAGGGGATCAAGTTTTGAACACGACCTTTAAACACTTCGGGGATGAAGAGTTTAAGGCTGTGCGGGTCAACTGGACAAAAATGCTAAACAAGACCCAAAAGGTGGCTGTTTATGCAAAGTCAGCCTTCCGGCGTCCCTTTCGGGAACGTTTGGCTATTTATGACAAAACATCGTCACCTGATTTATTTATGACCCTTTTAAAATTTGACACATATTTTTGGCTATTTTTAGCAAAAGGGAAGGTTGGACACCACCCAACTTATTTATGGCAAAATTTAAAATTTGATGCGTTTTTATTTATTTATTGATTTTTGGCTATTTTAGCAAAAGGTGGGGTTGGACCCGATGAGGGTTGCCTACGTATCTCACATCTGGTGAGAATCAAACCGGCGTAGTTCTCGCATCGGAAATGGAGTAACTAGACTAACCCTTTTTTTTGGAATTTTTGAAAGAAATGCTTTAAAAGAAGAAAGAAAATTTTGTTTATTTTGATTTTTTTTTTTTTTAAAGAAAGACTTCTAAAAATTTATTTGTTTTTGACTTGAACTTTGGAAATGTTTTTTTTTCTTTATTATTTTTTTTAAACAAAAAGAAAATGTGTTTGGTTGATTTTTTTTTGTTTGTTTTACCTTTTCTACGGGAGAAAGAATGTATATGATGTTGCCTCTTAAATTTTGAAAGAGGGACTTTTAAGAAAATGATGTGGAATTCTGAGTTTTATTTATTTACAAAAGCACTTCTAAAGAAAAATCCTAATATTTTGAAATTCAATTTTTCAAATATTTTTTTTGGACATTTTACAAAAAAGAGACTAAAAAGCAAAGAGTATTTTTTTTTTGGATTTTTGTTGCTGCTTTTAATTCTTAATTCATTTTTTCATATGAAAGACTTCAGAAAGAAGGAGACTATTTATTTTTTTATTTTTTATTTTTATTTTTTTATTTGAGTTTAAAGAAAACTTCTATATTATTTTTTATTTCTTTTTTTTTTTGTATTTTCTAAAGAAACATTTATAAAGAAAGAACTAAAGAAAAATATATTTTTTTGGATTTTTGAAAATTGGGGCCGGAACCGATGAGGTTTGCCTACGTATCTCACATCCGGTGAGAATCAGACCCGCGTAGTTCGGTAAAATTAACCGAATTATTTTAGAACAAAATTCTTTCCTTTGTTTTTCAACAAACAACTTTCCAAAAATAAAAGACTATTTTTCTATCTTTTTGTTTTTCTTTTTCTTAGTAAAGCAAATTATTGAAAATAAAACATTTTTCCTTTTTATTATCTCAAAATTTCGGCAGAGTTTTGACAGTAATTGGGCATTGTTATTTTTTCAAAGTAGAAAATTAACCCTATACACTGCTATTTTTTTTGTTTATATTTTTCAAATACTCCAAAGTCAGTCAGCATGCATGTCCGAGATAAATAAATGCACGGAAACAAATAGGATGCAACATGATGGTCTTTTCATTTCAGGTTGCTAGTCCTAGACGGACCCAACCCCTGTGTTGAGCCCCCTAAGTCAAATGCAACATGATGCAAATAAACGTTCCTACTAGGGATCCGGCATGAAGTTTCGTTATACTAGGTTTATACCCTGGGTATTTGTTCTAGACTGTGTACCCGAGCGGACAACTCGAGTCGAGGAGGGGGCTACGTACCGGGGACCCGCGAGATCGTCCGGCTTTGTAACTTGTCCGACCTCTTTCTTATTTCAGGTATCGACACTAACAGAATAGGGAGTCTCGACCAGCGAGCTTCTCCCCGGAGGTAAGAAGAGAAGGGTTTCGGCACAGTTTATATACAGTTCAGATAATATCAAAGCGGTAGAAGACAAAATTTAGCACGTTATGCAAAAACATGTAATAAAGATCAGATAATAAATCCAAATATAACAATTATTCTAAGCTCGAATTCTTGAACCCTGAACCAGTGGTTCTGGGTTAATTTTCCCCAGCAGAGTCGCCAGAGCTGTCACACCTCCTTTTTGCGCGCCCGGCCCCGAAGGGTAGAATGCGCGAGGGGAGTTTTTCCAATTTAAGTGGCAATATTCGAAATGGGATTATTTATTTAATTCAGAGTCGCCACTTGGGAAAGGTTTGGCTTTTGGTGTCCCAAGTCACCGGTTTATCTTGAATCCCAAATTGAGGAATTTTTCGACTTTTCCAAATGAAGTCTGCGAACCAGAAATTCTAAGTAAGGAATTCTGTTGACCCGAGGGAAAGTGTTAGGCACCCTCGAATCCCGTGGTTCTAGCACGGTCGCTTAAATTGTTATAATGGCTAAATATCTGATTCAAGTACATGTTATGACTATATGTGCTTTTACTAAGTTTAAAACCGCTTTTATCATTATCATTTATTTTTATAGAATTGCAACGTCGTGAAAATGCATCTCGAACCACGTCACAATCAATGCACCCGTAGTTGTTAACACATTTCGACTTCGTTGAGATTTGAATTTGGGTCACATCAATGTGCACCCGAATTTAAGAATATAATTTACTTAAACCGTGCCTGAAGAGTCTAGCGCGTTATTATTTAGTGGAGGACCGTGAGATTCGCTAAACGGCCTAGCCTGAATTCTAAAATATTTATTATGGTTATTTATCGAGGGCCCCGCAATTTGCATTTTTTATTTGGCGAGGCTCGTCTCTTTATTTTAGAAAGGTATCCTACAGTGACGACATTTCTACTATGTGTGTCTCTAAAAGAAAGATGATACCGAACTTACTTATTTGAACAAATACAGACTGAATCTTTATTATGTTTGCCGAACCTAAGTTTGTTTGATTACCTGATTGAATATTTATGAGGTGAGAGTCACCTCATGCTTTGTCTTCATCGAGTGAACGCGCTTATTAATTTGCTAAGTGAGATTGCAAGCAAACTAACAACATATACTGAGTTATATTTAACGACCTCCAAGTTCTGTTTTTTAACTCTAACCTATTTGAAATTGATAAACGAAATTGGCTGTTTTATTAGGAAAATTACGACTAATTGACCTCAAAACAACTACTAGTTTCCCTCAACATTCATCACATTATTTCGAAACAAGGAATCTATACCGAGACCCGACATCGAACTTATATTGGAGCACATAATCTGACAGGAAAGCTGGCCTTCATAGCCAAACTCTTAATGCGACTGCATGAGAGTTTGTTTGGGATACATTTATCCCGGACCTAGTACCACAGATTTGTCAATTCAGTGGTCTAGGCAAAATACATACAAGTGCTTACCATGACTCTATGTTATAGAGTCATAACTAAACCAAACAAGTGTTATACTGAACTGAATGTATACTAAATCAAACATGCTGTCTATGTCATACTGTCATTACTGTTGAGCCATGCTATCTAACAGTTCATCTTAAACAGAATGTATGCTAGTTTATACAGAATATTTGCAGTTTGCAGTAAAAATACAGGCCCAACTAACATTCGAACTATCTTTTTACACCAATGCTATAACATAAACTGATGTTCATTTCTTTATTTCTGCTTCAACTTCAAACTTTCAACAATACATGGTTCAAAGGTTGTGTACCTGGGAATATTTGCAATTGAAGAAGAGGGCAATCAGTAGAGTAACAATGAACAAATGCAGCAGCAGTAACAGCACTAACAGTAGCAGCAGGGCAGTATAGCAACAGCAACAAGAAACAGTAGAGTAGCAACCACAACTCACAAAACAATTGGAGTGAGATCAACCCCAACTAAACCAAACTTTCGAGTAGAACAAACAACAAACAAGCAGACTCAGTTGTGAGAAATCAATGTTGCACATAACAGGTCCAGATTTAGTGAAGTCAGAAACAAAAGGAAAGGAAGCAACTTCTGGTTTTGTCTGTCTGAGTTATTAGACAAAAAATTCTTTTCCAGTTTTCTGTTTTCCAAAAAATTTGATCTCTCAGATATTCCCTCTTAGTATCTCTCCCTATCTCTGTGTGCTCTGTCTGTGTGTCTCTATCAGTGTGTATTCCAGCTCTCTCTTTCAAAGAATTCCTCACAGTCTATCTCTTTTTTCTTTTCCCCTCTAATCCTCTCTATATCCTCTGATTCTCTCTCTATATCTCTCAATGTGCCCCTCTTATAAGCCCCAACACCACCCCTTTTAACAGTCTGTTTTAGAATATCATCGTACCCTCCCATGTGCCTTCCATTTTTCAGTTCTACTTTAGCTAATTAGGTATTAAAACCCCATCCTTCCCTGGCAGATTTAACTTTTCCATTTTATTAACTAAAAGCAAGTATGGGCAGTAGAATATGTCTGACAGCATATGCTGTCAAACCATTTTAAAATTAAAAGCCCTTTTATGCAGGAAAACAGGCTGTGCACAAAACACATGAGGTGCACCAATACACATGCTGCGCACAAGTGCACATGCCCTCTGATTCAGAATTTAAGCACTACTGATCCAATTCAACAGCTATAAGTAAACAAAACTGGTTCTTAATTGATTCAACAAATGTTCAACAGAAGCAAATCGATTTACTTTGCTCAGACAGTTGAAACTAATTGACGACACATGTCGACTCGACTATATTAGCATTAACATACACAATCGTAGCCAAAAATCAGACATTCAAAAGTATAGGACACATGACTCGACTTATACTGATTAAACAGAATTATACTTCGAGGAATCAGTTAGTCAGTACAAATTTGGAATACAACCAATACACAGGCCTTATCAGAATAGGAGGGGGGATTCAGACAAACACAGAGGTTCAAGTAAAGTGGACAAACAAAAGTCGATAAAATTTAAAACAAATATGAATAGACTCTTAAAACAAATCACACGGACTAAAACAAATAAAGGAAAGAAAGCAGACTCACCTTAAACTTGAAAAGTTAAAAGTTTGAACCCGGATTTGGACAGACCTCTCTTAAGGCTGAATGGACTTTAATCGAAGTGTTTCTCAGATGAGAAACACTTCGATTAAGGTCCATTAGACCTTAATCTCTTAGGCTCGGCCGGACATGGGCCAGTGATGAAGAGCTACAAAGTTCCAAAACTCAGATCCGGGATTCATGTTTCCCTGGTCAGATTCGGACCAAACCAAGTATGGTTTGGTCACGAGGAGGGTCTGGGGAGTGTCTGGTGTGAAGCTGGGGTTGGTTGGTGTAAACCGAGTTTTGACTCGAATCTTCAAAAGAAGATTCGAGGACCTAGGGGATGATTCGAACTACATGGTTAACAGATCCATGTCCAGGATGGCAAGGGGGTTCTAGGGTGTTAAGGGGAAGGTCACCGGCGTTCATGCCGCCGGTTTTCATGGTGGGGGATACAGGGGCGGCTCTAGGGTTTGATGAGGATGAGGTTGAAGACGGAGGCTGGGGTGTCGGATGGGGGGGCAGGGTAAGGATCTAGGCTTATATAGTTAGTGGGTGGGTTGATCTCAACCGTTAGATCAATCTAGATCTACGGTTTGGATCTGATGGTCTTAAGTGAAACGGTGTCGTTTCAAGTGTTGAGGGTTTGGGTTCGGTCCGGGTGTAAACGGGTCGGGGCCATTGGTGGGTTATGGAAATGTGATCTTGGCCGTTGATCAATCTGAGATCAACGGCCCAGACCACACTGGGTTAAAACGATGTCGTTTAGACACCCTCGGTATCAACCTGGACTGGACTGGGCAGGCCTGGGTTTTGGGCTGTTTGTTTGGGCCAATTTTATTAAATTGGCCCAATCCGGAAGAAGAAGGGGTCTTTTCTTTTCTTTTTTTTTTTATTTTTTATTTCTTTTCCTTATTTATTTTAAAAACAAAACTAAACAAAAAATCAAAATTAAATACACACTCAATACAATTATTCGCACACACACTAAAATATTTCAAAACAAGTAAAATCAAACAAAAAAAAATCACGGACAAAGATGCCTGTTTATGCCTTTCTATTTAAACCATGTTACGATTCAGATTATGCATGACACGTACACATTTTTTTTAATTTTGTTTTAATAAAGTAAATAAATAAAAATGGGCCAAAGTCACAAATAAATCAACAAAGTGCCGCACAAAAAATCCAAAAATTGTACAGCAGGACCAATTTTTATTCTTTTGGAGCGACTGTCGTGCAAAAACAAAAATCACGTGCTCACAGGGCCTGGAGTGGCCCATAGCAGTTGAGCTCGTGGAGGTCGGGGGATCGATCCCCTGGATTGACAGACCACCAATTTGGACCCATCTCTTAATTAAATCCATATTACATACCCCCAGTGAACTAACAGGCTATTATACTACAAATGACGAAATGCAGGCAACCATTTAACTATTCAACTATTGAGTCACCTTGAGCATTATTAAAATGATAAGTTAAGCCAAATGTAGTCTTGAACTTATCATACTAATTCAAATTATGTCACTAAGGCACTAAAACTCACAAACTAATCATTAACAAACACATGTTAAAATTAACAATTGCAACAGAGACATTGTTTAAAAATACTACTGTTTCGATGCCTCATTTCTATTTTTCTGTAATCCATAATATACTATACTAACAGCATTCATTCTAAAACTAAAATTAACCATCATGATGACTCAGTTACAATACACCATGTCTATATGCCATATATCAACTATACAGTTATACAGCCCAGTTAGATGTCTCGCATATACAATTCAATTAATATAACTGTGAATATCAAACAAATGTGGAGATATCTAAACTTAATCCTTTTTGTATTGCAATTCCAGGACAATCATGAACTTCAATTGTATTCCATGTTCAAATTACATCAACACAGGCTGAGAACATGTACCTGAGATTTGAAAGGAAACAAAAGAAGAATGGATCAGAAGCTGCAATGCAACAGTGTAGTTCAGGAGCAAATTCAGCAATCCAAACAGAGGAATCAACAACCCAGCAACTCAGAATCCAAAATTTTGACTCAACACTGAATTTTTAAAACAGCCAGGACACCCCAAACTCGAGAACTCAACAAATGGAACCGAAACAGACTGACTGAAACCCAATATTACTTGAAACAACCAGAAATTTCTCTGAATACTCAAATCACCAGAAAATAACTCAGCTATTAAAACTAGAGAATCAATTCCACAGTTGAACAGCACATGTTTTTTAGGATTTTTCTGAACCTACTTGCTTTCTTTTTTTTTTGGTTTTTGAATTTCTAACTTCTATTTTGCATCTGGAACTAGAAAGGAAAATTTTCTGGAAGCTAAACTTGTTATGAAAAAGTGAATTTTTGGCTGAACCCCCCCTCCTCAAGGCATTTGATGCCCTTTTATAGGTGACAAAAGAGGGTAAATCAGATTTTAGATTTCTTTTTAGTCCCTCCCTTATTTTCAGTTTGGTCCTCTTATTTCTAACTTGTTACTCAAGTAAGCACCTCTATTGTGCTGAAATGTACACTAAAATCCTATTCTAGAAGGCCCTAGGGTATTCTTCTACCCATGCAATACCTATACTATCCTTTCTTTTACTTTGAAATTACTATTCTTATCAGAATTATCCTTTTGCATGCCTAAACTACCCCTGAAAGCTTCTCAAAATTACTGATTCTACCTAAATTTCAACAGTTATAACCAATCCCCTAAATTAATTCAAAACTAACTAGGACTGATTAATTAGAACTCAGAAATTAACTAATTGAACTAACCAATCCCAATTGTTCAATCACACAAACTCAAACAAATTAGAAAATTAGGAGCCCAGGATCAATCAAAGCAAAGCTTAAGCGAATAGTCAACATTAAATGAAATTAAACTAACTTTTAACCAATAAGCTCATAATTGACCATTCGAACATCAAATTCAGAACTAAAAAGAAATTGAAATTAACCTAAACATCTAGCTAACATTTAATGGACAAAATTGTATCGACCCAAAACTAATCGATTAAGACGATTCTAAAATTAAAACTATGATCGATTACTAAACAAAGCGTGACTCAAACCAAATTAGAACTAGCGATGAAAAAGCTTACTGACTAACACAAGTGGAACGAAGAGCCAAACGAAAGAAAATTAAACTATACTAATACACAAAATAAACACAAGATTAACAAGGCACTTACCGAAATCAAAAATAAAAAACTGTAACTAAAACTTCACCCATGCAGAAAGGCAAAAAGAAAAATGCAAGTAAAAGAATGAAACAAGAAAACTCACTGAAGCACGAAAAACTCTGGCCAGTCGCTGACGTCCGAATCTTTCCAGATTTTTGACACATAACATCCCTAACCATGTGTTTTTACAAGAGAACACATGGTTAAGGATATTACGGTCCAAAATCACAAAAATTTTGGGTTAGGGTTTTGTTCGGGAACTCTTAGATTTGAGATTCGAGCCACTTCACCGAGATTCGAAGGAAGATGGTCATGGATTTGGGTTGAGGGAAGTCTGGGGATGGTGTGGTGTGATTTTGGGCCGGTTTGGGTGAGTTTGCGACTTGGCCGAAAAACTTCAATCGGAGATTCGACGAGCTCCGGCAATATTCGAGGGAAACCAATGGTAGGGATGGAAAGAGGGATTCATGGGGAATATATGGTGTTAATTTGGGGCTTTTTGGCATGGAAACCGTTTGTCGGTGGCGAGGGGTTTGGCGGCGGATTGGATTAGGGTTTGAGAGGAGAGGTAGGGTGTGGAAGACGAGGGACTGGGGTGGGGGGGAGGGGTAACGTTTCGGACATATATATATTAAAGAGTGGGGGCTTCTGGACCGTTTGATCTAACAACCTCGACGGCTGAGATCTGATGCACTGAGAAACGACGTCGTTTGGCTCCTCTTGGGACCGGACTGGGTTGGGCATAGCTGGGCCTGGGCGGATTGTTTTGAGATTGGGCTGGGATATTAATTGGCCCAAATCATGGGCAACCCTTTTTATTGCTTTCATTTCTTTTCTTTTGTTTCTTTTATTTAATTCTTGTATGTATATTTTTTCTAATTTTATAAAATTGCAAAAATTAAAATAAAGTCCTAATATATTTCAAAATTAAATAATTAATTCCTAAAATTATTTTAAAAACTATTCCGGGATGAATTCGCAATTAAACAATTAAAAATGCAAAAGTGGACTATTTTTGTTATTTTCCATATATTCTATTATAAAACAAATTAATCCCTGATTAATACTAACATATGAAATTAGATCCTAAATGATTGTATTTTATATGAATTGATCATGCACAAATAAAATGCAACAACTATCAGAAAATGACGCCAAACCGCACAAAAATCGTAAAAAGAAAAAGAAAAAAAATCATTTCGTTTGAATTCTGGGAATAATTTGCTTAGGGCAAAAATCACGTGCTCACAGTAACTTCCTCCTTGATTTTCAGGCTCATATCTGGTTTGAATTTTCTTAGCTTCTGCTTCACTGGCGGACACATGGGATTAGTAGGCAACTTGTGAGCCACTATGGACGTGCTCAAACCGGTCATGTCATCTTATAACCATGCGAAAATGTCCTCATATTCCTTTAGAAAATGGATGTACTCTTCCTTCTCTGTTGATGACAAGTGAATGTTGATGCGAGTTTCCTTGACAGTCTCAGCGTTCCCCAAATTTACTGCTTCGGTTTCATCCAGATTGGACTTAGGCTTATTCTCAAAATTTTCAACCTCCCTGACAATTTCCTTGGGTATCTCATCTTCTTCATCTGAATCACTATTCTCATGATGCGTTGCCTCGTTACAAGTCACAGTCACTGGTTCATCAGGAAAAGTAATAATAACGCTGTAGAACGAAAAAGTGTAAAAAATAGTAATGAATAATAAAGAGCAAATGCATTTGATTAAGACTAAAAAATCATCCAGACAAGTACGGCTCGATGAATCGAGCATTCTTTTTGGAGCAAGTAAATCTTAAAACAAAATTACTAGAAAACTTAAATGCCTAGAATGGCTATAGAAGTAAAATCTACCAAGCTACCCAGGGACTCAGCGGGCTTGAGATGGTGTGACGGTCCAATTCCTGAGAAAATCTCCCTTCTTTACGGTCTGAATAGTGAGGCCTTCTTCCTCCTCCTCCTCAATTATAGCACCGCAATCCTTGTCCTCATTCTCCAAGAACAAATTCTTCAACCCAGCTAGCGCTTCCTCTTCTGCAGTCCCCCATATCGTATCAGCTTGGTGAAAAGCGCGTTCCAAGCGTGGCACTGGTTGCTCGAGAGGGTAGTACGGTCCACGCCATAGAGCGACCAATTTCTATACTCTTGCCATGTGTACTGGTATTTGAGCCCAAAGGTGGTACCATAATTTTTAGCTGTATTGGTTTGGTAATACCTTGGATGTTCTTTACCAATCCTTTGCCGGGTTCATATCCAGACCAAGCCAGTATACTTTCTATTTTACCACTCCACCATTTATCCTACTCGACGGCGTTGACCCATTCAATGTGATGATAGGTTTCCCCTACTAGCCTTTTTCTATGTCCAATGATCGGGATGGTTTGACTGGTGTAGATGGGGTTACTTCCATCTCCATTAATGATAACCTCTTGACGATTCCATTCAAACTTCACGGCTTGATGTAGTGTGAAAGGCACGACCCCAGCAACATGGATCCATGGTCGGCCCAATAAAAGATTATATGAGGCTGGTATGTCGAGCACCTGAAACTCGACGTTGAACCAAGTTGGCCCCATCTGCAAGCAAAGGTTGATTTTCCCGATCATGGCCCTTTGAGACCCATCGAATGCTTTCACGTTCATGCTTCCTACCCGTATTTCATGGAAACCTTTGTCCAACCTTTTCAGAGTGTCCAATGGACAAATATTGAGGCTTGAACCTCCGTCAACCAGGACCCTAGCAATGAATTTGTCTTCAAATTGCACTGTAATATGCAATGCTCAATTGTGATTCAGCCCCTCAGGTGGTAGCTCATCTTCGTGGAAGATAATCTTATGACTTTTCAATACTTGCCCCACCATGTTGGCCATTTCTCTACCAGTGATGTTATTGGGTACATAAGCCTCGCTCAGCACTTTCATTAAAGCGTTCTTATGTACCTCTGAATTTTGTAACAGTGACAAGATAGATATCTGAGCAGGGGTTTTGTTCAAATGGTCAACAACGGAATACTCCTTTGCTTGTACTTTCCTGCACGGGTAATCTGGCCCTGTCTCAATGATAGGCTGCCTGGTAGTGGCATCCTTACTTGAACCTCCCAAATGCTCGGGTGTATAGACTTTTCCAGTTCTGTTCATTCCATGTGCAGCATCAGATTCCTCTACCTTGGCCTTACCTTTTCGCCGAGCCTTGACAATGTAATCCCAGGGTATTGCTTTTGAGTTGAATGGAGGTGTGGTTGATACTATCACAGTGATAGGTGTGACCACTTCTACTTTAAACGGAGCGGGGTGGCTGCAGGCAGAGCCACCTCTACCTCGAATGGAACCGATGCAGTTACCTCAACCTCGATTGGTGACTGAGTCTGTACCACGATAGGAGTAAGTGTAATTGCAACTTTAAAGTTATCACCTTCTCGAATAAGCCCAATCGACCCCGTAGGGTCCGACTCTTCGTTCGTCTCTATCACATGTACTCCACCACCTCTATGATTAGGGAGGGGGTTGTCGCGGACATTAGGTGCGACTTTCTTTGCTTGTATGACCTTGTTGTCAATTAGCGTCTGGATCTTATCCTTCAATGTTCGGCACTCAGCAGTGGTGTGCCCCTTCATACTGGAATGGTACGCACAAGTTTTGTTTGGATTGACCCATTGGGATGGAGTTTCTAATGCCACAGCGGGAATAGGAGTGATGTAACCTGCGACTTTCAACCTTTCATACAACTGGTCGATGGGCTCAACAATGGCAGTGTATTGTCTGGGTGGCTTGTGGTCAAAGTTGGGTCTTGGTCTTGAAAATTTTGGCGAGTTGGAGGTGATTGGAAATGGGATGGTTGGGAGTTATAAGTGTGATGGAAAGTGGCTGGTTGGAAGTATCTTGGAGAGGAAGGCTGATATGTAGGCGGTGATGCTTGGTATGTGAGTGGAGGTGTTTGGTATGTGGGTGAAGGGGTTTGATATGTGGGTGGACGTGTTTGATAGATAAATGGAGATTTTGGGCCCTGGGCCACCATTACTGCCCCAATATCTCTCTTCTTCGATATGCCACCTGATTGTAATGCCTTATTTGTGGCCTGTAGTGCCTCAAATTTGTTACCATCCCGCTCTTGATTCCTTCCTTGATTCTTTCTCCAAGTTTGATGATATTATAGAATTTATGATCTTCGATAACCATCAACTTTTCATAATATGGCGGATCCTGTGCTCTGACGAAGAATTTTTTCATTTGTTCCTCGTCCAAAGATGGCCTGACCTTGGCCGCTTGCGACCTCCAACGAGTAGCATACTCACGGAAAGTCTCAGTAGGTTTGTTCTTAAGATTCTGAATGTAGAAAATATCTGGTGTGTTCTCTGTATTGACCTGAACCAGTCTATGAAATCTGATGCCATACTTACCCAATTGGACCATTTCTTGGGATCTTGGTTGATGTATCAGGACAAAACATCCCCAATAAGACTCTTCATAAAGAGTTTCATTCGGATCTTTTCGTCTTTCTCGACCCCGACAAGTTTGTCGTAATAGGTCCTCAGATGGACTCTAGGATCACCTGTGCTGTCAAACATCTCAAACTTTGGAGGTTTGTATCCCTCTGGCAGTTCTACGTCTGGCTGTATGCATAGGTCTTCATAGTTTAGCCCTTCTATTCCTTTGCCAACTTCGACACCTTGAACTCGGCTTGTCAACTTCTTGAGTTCTTCAGCCATGTTTTAATGAGCAGTTCCTTCTCGGAGGATTCCGATGTATAGGACATTGGTTGGGTAGAGTGAGGTACAGTTTCCACATATATAGGGTTGCTTTGATGGGTGCCAGGGACTTGGGTGTAATAATGGTCATTGGTGGAGTTTTGGGGATCGAGAATGGGTTGTGTTGTGTTCTGGGGAGTGTGGTAAGTAGTGGTTGGTGGGTACTGAATTGGTTGATAGTGATGTTGTAGTGGAGTTAGTATTGGCAATGGATTGATATTTTGGGGTGGATTTGCGTATTGATTTGGTGTGGGAGGATTTTGTGGATGTAGGTTTTGTGTGTTTTGGGGAGGTGTCGGGTTTTTTGTGTTCTGTTGGTTGATGTCGGGGACATTCAGGGCGAGTGACAAGTTTGCCAAGTTGCGAACCTGGTCAAGTTCTACTTGCAATTCTAGTATCTTTTATTCTAGTCTCAAGACTAGGTCATTTGGTGCCGGAGTACTCCGTCCATCTGAAGTTTCTGCGTTCTCAACATTCTCCTTTCGGATACCACTTAAGTCGTCCATTTTTGCTTTTCCTCTACCTTTTGTGTTGCTTGGAGGAGAAGGTGGTGGATGGCCTCTAGATCTGGTATGATACGTTGATGAGTCTAGTATGAGTGAACCAACCTAAGGGGATGGGAATAATCAAAATAAGGAAAACAAAAAAGGTAACAAGTCAGTGAAGATTCTGAAATGTTTCAGTATTTAAACACATATTGCGGAAATGTAAATTCATGTCTTAATTTGGGAGCCTCGTTGTGCCCGAGGTAGGCCTAGCGACAAATAGATTTGGAGAATCTTTAGATGCCAATAAATGCTTCAGTTCATAGTGTAAAAATAGATGAATCCCAAAACGACACTAAGATAATAGAAAAATAAGTCACTACTGGCACTTGGCCTTATTACATTTTAGGAAAGCAAATAAATCTAGCCTATTTGGTGCCAGAAGGACCTTCCCCAGATTCGATCTTCTTGACTCCATCATATAGGTCCCCCTGCTCGCGCAGACCCAACAACAAGTAGGCTGTGGCCAGATGTCCTCCTTCAGCATCTTTAGTGTTCTTGCAATCCTCGATCCTCTTTATGACTTTGCCTTCCAGCTCCACTATTCCTCACTCCAGATATTCCAGTTTCCTGTTGGAAGTGACTGCCATCTCTTTCCATTCTTCAATCAACCTCACATTCCTCTCATGTATTTCCCGGTGCTCATTCTTAGAGTCGTGGACCCTCTTGCACAGCTTGTTATATTTGACTTGAGCTTCAGCTTCTTCGTCTATGATCCTATTCTCTCGACCGGCTCCTGGCATTACCATTCCTTTTAGATTGTCCTCCAACCATGTTGGGTGGAGAGGCTCATACCCTGCATGATACCTGTCTGGCTCAACGATGTTCTTTTCTACAAAGATTTTGCAGTGCCACATGTGCTGAGCTTGGCACTTGTAAGGGACGTCATCGTCTTGAAAGTTTGCCCTGAAATGACTCATCTTGGTAACCCTTAGTACAACTTGTTTCCTCCCTTCTTGCCTCATAACTCGGATAGGGACATAATGGTATATCCCTCTCAACCCAATCAGCTCCAAGTGTGGAGCATCCATGGATCTGATGATGAATTCGTTTGTTGGGAACCATTCAAACATCAATTGCACCTGTTCATCGGTCAGATTGTCGAAGAACTCTACCTATTCTTTGGCACTTTCCGGCTGAGCGAACTTGTCTGGAATGTAATTCATCCGCATGGGGTGATGGAAGGCAATATGGTCATTCCAAGCCCTTCGCGGAAATTCTTGGCGATAGTGACCTTTTTGAAAATATTCTAACAACCACAACTGCGGCAACAAGTTACAACCCTCGAAATGCTTGAACCATCTTTGACAGCGCTCTAGAGCCCTGTAGATTTCGGCTATGATCATAGGGACTATGGTGTATGTCTGTCCATTGATCTCTTCCATCAAAGTCTTGGTGACCATGGCCAACCTAGTGTGGATTCTTTCCCTTTTCATTGGGAATACTATCAGGCCCAAGAAGCATACAATGAACACGAACACTCTGCGGTGGATGTGTCTAGAGAAGTGAGAGAGATCTCATCATGGTAGGTACGGTAGGACTTGCTATAGCCATACCTCTCATACATATATTCGAAGGGTATGTAAGATTCCTTCAGACATACCAGGTCAGCATTTTTCTTTAGCCCCATCATCTTTAAGAACCCTTTACCGGTACAGTTCTATAGCACCAATAACCCGGGACTATCCCAAGTCAATCCCGCAAGCCCTCCAATTTCTTCTAGAAGTGGTGTCATTTCTATGTTGCCGAAACGGAACACAAACCTCTCACTATCCCAGAACAAAGTGGCAGCTTCGATCAATTTGTTGTTTGGCTCAATGTCTAATAGGGAAGGCAAGTTACCCAGGTACTTCCTTACATGTTTCTTGTCACTCGAGGAAAGGTCCTCCCACCAATCTAGCAGCAATGGTGGGATGTTGCTAACCATACCGAATCTGGGGACCTCATGCCTCATTTTCTGCAAAACAAAAGGGTTAGGACTTTCTCCCCTACCAGACTCGACTATTTATACATTCATGATTAGCATATTGGCATTTAGTTCTCCAAATTAATGCACAGAACGTGGTTGTGTCCGTTGGGATTATGGAAACCCTGGTGGACTTTGGATAAGGCTCATCTTAAAGGATCATTATGTGGACAACATAATTGATCTTACTAGGTTTGACCATGACGCATGCACAATTTCGATCAGAGTAAAGTTACTATAGGGTTTTAGACTGGTACTCTCAAGCGGACAACTTGAGGGGGAAAGGCATGGAACCGTCGACTGCACCACTGATCTACTGGTTTTACTGCAATAAGACTTTCTGAATTTAAGGGTAATAAATAAGAAGAGCGCAACTACTCATCAAAAGTTGCTATAGATTAATACACACGAGTGGAATTTGATGTAGAACAGTTTCAGAATTTTAATTGCCCTATAGGCTTGCCTAAACACAGAACAGTGATGTCCTAAGAGCATGGTATCTATATTAATGCAGTAAAACAGTGAAGAACCTTTTAAACAGACATTTGAGATCCTATAGACATGCTTTCTAGTGATAAAAAATTAGGGCAGTGTTTGAAAACTCATTAAAAAAGCGGACAGTTGATTAAACTAGTTCACAAAGGAACTAACATGGGTTAAACTAATTTGTTTAACTAAATTGATTTAAATTCTATAGACAGGATTTTTGACTTTAATTCCTATAGGCATGGTATCTAATTGTTAAGAGCTGATGTTGGAACTTATAGGCATGATTTCTATTGAGACAAATGTAAATACATGTTATAACAGAAAACTTAATCACTTTACACTCTATAGGCATGATATCTAATTATAAAGCCATTTAGATCCTATAGGCATGATTTCTAATTATAAAGTTGATTTTAACCCTATAGACATGATTTCTATTATTGAAACCTTTTAAACCCTATAGGCATGGTTTCTAGTATGGTGAAACAAACATAGCAAGTACATTAACACAATACTATAGGCATGGTATCTACCCGAGTTACCCCACAAATATGTAACTACCCACCCCTTTTCCACTAATCACCCCAATATTATTTACATATAATTATTACAGACCAGCTGAATAAATTACATAAACAAGAAAAGAAGAAGTTAACTATAGGGAGCCTGAAGCAGGCCCAAATGACTTTCCCAAACCTCCAATAGCCTCAAATGCCAAGGTTCTATAGACAGTATCTTGTCTAGGTATGTCAGAGTTCCCTAAGGACCTCAAGGATCCCGGGCAATGCTCACACCTAGACTTTTCTCAAACAAGAACTGATTTAAGTGCAGTGTGGAAGGGCCAGCTCTGACATGCCAGAGTTCAGAGAAATCTCAAGGATCTTAAGGCAGTACACATGCCAGAGGAGCAGAACCTAACATTCTAGGAGTAGTGTGAGAGTGCTTGACATAGTTTTGTTTTGAAAATAGTATAGAGATGACTTTAGAAGTAGGAAAGTTTTTCAGAAAACAAGGAATAACTTGGTGGTAAAAGACAACAGACAATCAGTTGGTCATAAGAGACATTCAGATTCTGTAAAGGATCACTTAACAAATAGATCTCACACGAGAATGATGGCACGTAAGAGTTACATTAGGGTACATGGATAGGGATAAAGGAAACATATATTCACAAGCTGCATACAACACTTAGGATCTTAGGGATTTTAATAGGTTAGTCATGCTAGGCAAAGAAATAAGCAGGAAAGAGCATACATTGAACAGGGAAGAAATTTAGACATGCTAGGCAAGGAAGTAAGCAAGAAAGAATACAGAATGTAAAGAACACACTGAACAGGTAGATTTTAGACATGCTGAGCAAAGAAGTAGGCAGGAAATTGAACTCATAACTGATAACTAGTGCAAGAATGAAAACACACAGGGTTTGAATCTCAAAACTTAATTAGAGACATACCAGTTGAAGAAAGTGGTAGAATATAAAGCAAATAAAGTTCCAATATCTAGCCTTGGCTTTCAGCCGGCTAGATCAACAAGTATCACAAATAGCAGAAGAGAAAAAGAACTTTTAACGTGTAAGTATGCTTTTTGTGAACTCAATGTTCTGTCTAATGAGAGTAGAAGAAAGCATATAAATAGTAGTTTAAAAGTTAGATAAATAAGGTAAGAATCAAATTGTTCAGTAATTGGAGAATCTTGGAATCAATTAAAGTAAAATCAGTCCAAGTCTTCCCTTAATTAAGGGAGTCATTTCAAACGGTAAAGAACAAGTACCAAATAAGGAAAGATTTCAAAGACCTAGGTACAGAATAGGCAATTAGGGTAGATACATAAAGTTCTGATTAAGGAAATAACAGTAAAAATCAAGTAATAATGCAGACAAGGTAATGGAAAATTAATTAAGGCAAGCAAATCAATCAAATCGAGTAGAAAGGTAAGAACCGAAAGTTTAAGGGAAAGTGTTCAAATCAACCCAAGAAATAAGGAATTTCGAATATTCAATGGTTCAATCAAAGAGACAGTCATGCAAAGAGTCAGCACGTTTAGAATATAAATAAGGTAAAACATTAGATAGTCAGGAATCATATATAGCTTTAACAAAACAAAAGTTAAACAATACTGATTCAATGAGAAAAATACAGGTCTTGATGAATGGTTAGTATAAACACAAGTTCGTAATATCAGTGAAAGGTTGAACTAAGAAAATTCAGTAGAAGCATACTAGGATAAGTAAACCATGAGAAGTCACAAGAACCCAAGGCAAAAACACAGTCAGAGGTACCAAAATCCAGAAACCAAACGAAGAACCCTAAAAATTAGGGTTTTCAGTACAAACGGGATAGGGTTGTAGCAGGATCATAAAATTAGTCAAAATGTGTGAGAATCAGAAGTTTAAACACAAAGAATCATTAAACAAAGTTTAAAAAGAAATTCTAGAAACCCTAATTTTAGAAAAAGACAAAAAATCACTTGAAATCATACTATTCTTGTAAAGAATTTCAAGGCTATTGTAAAACACATAAGAAAAAAACTCAAATCATCTTAGATCTGTACAGATCTAGGAGGTTTGGAAAAGAAACTAGGGTTTCGAAGAGAACCATACAGAGATAAAGAAACATACTGAAAAACCCTTAGATCGTAGCTAATATAAAACGATTTCACTCGAAATCACACTGGAACGGCCGGGAACAGGCGAGAGATGAACCCTAGATGCAAGTCGACATGGCCCTGGTCCCTTGAGGGCCTTAGAGATGGCAAGAATGACATGAGAGAAGCCATTGGAGGCCTGAGAGATGGTTAGAGGTCACCAGAGATGGCCATAGATGGGGTCGGCGTTTGGAGATTAGGTTTTAGGTTGAGAGAGTTTGAGAGCAGAGAGGATTAGGTGACAACAGTATAAGGTGTAAAATGATTAGGTTAGAGGGGTTTGGGGAAAGGGGTTACTTAAGTTAATTAAGGCAAGGTTTAATCCGGGTCGTTGATCAAAATTGATCAACGACCAGGATTTAGCCAGAGTTGGGTCGGGTTAGGTAGTGGTTTGGGCCTGGGTAATTTAATCCAAAAATTGGGCTGGGTATTGGGGCTGAAATTGAAATAAAATTAGGCTGGATTTTAAATAGCCGTTTTCAGCACTATATAATTTATAAAAAATAATAAAATAATTTCCAAAAATATTTCATAAACTAAAATGATTAAAAATAGTTTCTTAACTCTTTAAAAATATAAAAAACCTTTTTATGTATTAATATCGTAATTATGCATTAATAGGGCTAGTATCGAAAATATATGCAAATTAACTTAAAAATGTATATGCAATTATAAAAAATGCAATAAAATATTTTGATAATTTTTTGGCATAAATATAGAATTTAGATGACTAAATCACCACAAAAATAATATGAAGGATAATTATTGGAAATTTTATAAATAAAAAGGGAAGAAATAAATCAATTTGAAGCCTTTAAAATTATAGAAAAAATTAAGAAATGCTTATGCATGCTTATATATGCATATATACTATTTTGAAAGTATATATACATGTTAAAAATATATAGGAAAAAATTGGGTATCAACAACGAGCAAAACAATTTCAAAAAAGTCTTTAGCGAGGGAAAAATAAAGCCTACATTAGAGGTCGTACCGACCCAACCCGTAAGAGCCACTGTTGCCAACCTACATTAGAGGTTGTACCGACCCAATGCATAAGAGCCACTGTCGCCAGCCTACATTAAGAGGTCGTACCGACCCAACGCGTAAGAGCCCAAATGCCACCCTATATTAAGAGGTCGTACCGGCCCAACGCATAAGAGCTCAGACGCCAGCTTACATTAGAGGTCGTACCGACCTAACGCGTAAGAGCTTAAGAGCCATCTTAAAATTCAAAAACTTAAGGGTCAATGAGCTCGAGTCGAAATCTGACTCGAAGACTAAGATCGAAACAGTTAACTAAAAACGCCTAAAGACAAATGCGTAAGATCCTATGAACCAACCCAACAAGCCTCAGGGCCGATTTGCAAACCTAAGGGTTTTACCTCGAAGTCCAGTTCACCTGGGAAATCATCGACGAGCGAGTAAATTCAAAACAAAGGAAGACATACTCAAGCAAATGGAAATTGATGGAAGGAGAAAACCGAAATGTTCCTTTATATACGTATATGAAACAATGCAAGACTACATTTGCAAAAGCTCTCTGATATCCCTATACAAAGAATCAAAAAGAAAAAATCCTAGTCTATTTTCCCCTCGGGGACTGCAGCCCCATCGGTCTTTTCTCCATTATCTTCGACATCAGACACGAGGAACTTAGCGTCGTATTCGTCCTCCTTGGTCTTCTCAATCTCTTCAGTGAGATTGAAGCCCCTAGCATGGATTTCCTTGAGGGGTTCCCTCCGAAATTTGCACCGGTCATACTCATTGCTTTTGCTCTCCCGATCGGAAGCCCCTCTCAACTTAGCTCGAGCATCAGCAACTTCTTTTAAATAGACGGCCACTTTCTTGTCGGCCTTAGCCCGAATCTCTTCAGCTTCAGCCCGGGCATCCACAACCTCGGCCTTTATCCCCATAAGATCGGACTCGAGCCTTGTAATCCTATTCGTCTAAACTGAGCTATTTTCACGGGCATTCCGGAGCTGTATCTCGAGGGCAGAAACCTTGGCCAAAGAATTCTTCTTGGCCACAATATGGGCATCTACATGAGCCCTTAGCCCATTACACTCATACTTGGCCTGGCCAACCTCACCCCAAAGGAATTCCAGATCCTCTGTCTTGCTCTACAACTGAAGTATCAAAATGTTAATCTCTAAAGACAAAAGAAGAAGCATGCATTCCCTCGGAGCAAAGGTTACCTATTTCTCAAGATGGCTTTTGTAGTTTAGGCTTCGATTCGCCTCGTACCGCAGGTATACCAACTTCTCTCCACTCTTGTCACAAAGAAGCCTGAGGGATTTTTCCCCATCCAAGGCTTTTTGCAACATGGCTTCACAATGAAGCAACTCGAACTTAAGCTTGTCAAAGGCCTACAAAAAAGAAGCTCAATAAGGAAATGAAAGTGCAAAATTGAAAAACCAATACAATTGACCAACACTCACCACCGAACAGATCCGTTGAGCCTCCTCAAAAGTCAGACGCACACCTACCAGCCTGGTCTCATCGGCTCCAGCGAAATAGCTCCCAATAGGAATATGATCATTTGAGACCTCGCTTGAGTTAGGCGGCCCCTGGCCTCGAACACCCCTCGAAGTACCTTCGACGGGAAAAGAAGATGGTAGTAGAAAATCTTTGTCCGTCGAAGGTACTTGAAGTACCTTCGACGGAAAAAGAAGATGGTGGCAAAAAATTCTTGTCCCTCGAAGTACCTTCGACGGGAAAAGAAGACGACGACAAAGGAGGAACCATTTTTCTAAAGCCAGAAGCCTCGAGTACTGCAGGCTCAGCCGAGACATCTTCTCTGGGCCTCCGGGCAGGACTTGTCTCACTATGAGCACCCTCATCCTTCGAGGACTCCTTCCGTTTGTTATTATTCCTCAGTCCCCAAGCCAACAACCCTTCCTCCTCTCTGAGGGAGCGCAATCTCACCTCAGGAAATTCTCCACTGCCTACGGTGGCGGGATTAATACACATAAAAGAATATACCTTTCAAAGAGAATAAACTATGCAGCACGTACTGTGGTGTTTTGCCTCCTATCTACCCTTTCACAAGTCTCGCCGCTTGCACTCATCGTAGGTCGAGCGAGCTTCCAGCCTCCAAGCCCAATCCACCAGGTCCAGGACCTCGTATGGCATCCAGGGGATTGTTACACAAAGGAAAAGGAAAAAATCTTCACGGCGTCTGCCTCCACCATGAGCAAGGTGAAAAAAACGCAAGTGTACCACTTATGTGTGAAATTCCATTCCTCAGATAATGGCAGGAACTCCACAGGGATAATATCGATAGTCCGCACTCAAATAAATCGATTTATCCACCCTTGGTCCCCATTTTCTTCATCATCGGTAACAAAGGGCCTGTTGTATCGGCATCACAAAGCTATCAGGCCTCGACAATGAAAGGGCCAGTACAGTCTGATGAGATGGCTAAGGGTGAACTCGAGCCTCTAGAACAATGGGTGAACTTGTGCCAGGGTAGCCCGATATCTTCGACAGAAGTCAAGCACGACTGTCCACCTTTGGTCAAACACGTTGCCAAACATCTTGAGGGTTATCATAGCGGAACCCTCCTCTTCTTGGTCAATGGATTTGGGCATAGCAGACATAGCTATGATAAAACAAAAGAAGGGAAATGAAAACTCAGGCGAAAATTCTGAATTAAAATGATGAAAAGGCTGATGCAAGGAAGGAGAGATCTATAAAAAGGACAGTTGCTCAAAGTAGCAGAACCCTAAAAAAAGGGATATCGAACTCATATATAGAGCAAGCGGCGACTGTCCGCCTACTCTGAAGGACAATTAATTCTAACTAGTCCATTATCACTTTTGGGGAAGTATACCGGCGGGACCATCTCGGTCGCTTCATGACCGAACCATACGAATGACGTTGTCATACAATGTTCTAGGGATCAAAAATTCATGTACCAACCTAGCCTCGAGATGGTGCCCGATCTCAAGGATCTCTGTTACCATAACGGTGAGCTCCAAGGAGCCATCAATGCCAAGCTAGCCTCGAGATGGTGCCCGATCTCGAGGACCTCTATCAAATAAAATTGAGCTCTAAGGAGCTATTCATATAAACCTAACCTCGATATGGTACCCTATCTCGAAGATCTATCCTATTACAAGTGCGGGTCATTCACCCAATTCTTTGGCCCTCGGGCTACCTGGGCCCTAGCCAGTTCTCACTCGAGAATTATTGATAGAGCCTCAGGGCTACCTTCGCCTTCAGATCAATTTAAATGCTCTCTCGGTTACTTTAGCCCAAGGTCCACCCAAGTTCGAGTGCATCCTCGCTCAGGGGACATCTATAACGCCTTAAAGCTATCTTCACTCTAAGTTCAAATCAAGTCTCGAGGCCGCCCGAGCTCAAGTAAACTCTCACTCGGGGGCTGTCTGTGAAAGTTTAAGGGCTATCTTTATTCTCAGATGATCGAGCCAACTCTCTCTCTCTCGAGGACTATCAACGAGGCCTAGAGGGGTAAGTTTTGTTCTAAAATTCAAGGCCCCACTCTCACTCAATTCGAAGTCGGAGGTCCCGACGGCCTAAGTTTATATCAAGTCAATCTGGACATAGTCCGAGGAATGGCAAAGGGTTTCAGGAAATATCATATTAACCAATCAAGAACCAAGGGAATACCTACGCCCGGGTCCGGTATTCGGACCGACCGGTAATGTCACATGTTCAGATTCTTTACAAACACAGACAAAGGGAAATCCAACATAAATCAAAGACAAATTGAAGAAACATTTTTGTATTAATAAACGATGATTACAAAAGCCTACAAGGGTTCCTTACACAGAAACAAAGAAGCAAAAAACAACAGTCTAAAAGTCTAATCTACTTTCAGAGACGTCCAAATCCACTACTAAAAAGTAAATGGACATGGTTACATGCAATATAATATACCCAACTATGAGTCGGGGTCGAATCCCACAGAGAACAATATGTAGGTGATTAGGAATGTAAGAGAATTATCACTTGTTATGCAATGCCAAACACTTAGAATTGGTTTGAGAAAAGATTTCTACCTAAATGCGAAAATGTAAACTAACCTAGAAAGCAAGTAAAATGATCAATGACTACAAGTATGGATGCATCGGGAATTACACTCAAGTAACGATTCAATGTATTTCACGATTTTACAAATATGAGTGAGCTTATGTTAATTAGCCACGGATAATAATTCTTAATTAGCTTCTTCCGAAGACTAACAAGACTTCCTAATTAAATTATTCCTAACCCAATTAAGAGATAAGCACACCCGGATATGGCTACAAGTAGTTCAATCCTATCCCTATGTAGAATCTACAAAATGAGGGTCAAAACCTCAAGTTCTTGTTAATTAATCTTTCCCAACCCCAAATTATCTTTTCCAAAATTAATTCGAAGTTAATGGGCGAGTCCTAGGGTTAGCTAATCCCTTTGGAAACATTAAAGAATAAGAATAATTAAAGTAACAATACACTTCATAAAAGGATAAAAATCATTCAATACATAAGCACAACAAGGTATTTAATCCATACTTTAAACATGAATATTTCCATAAACAAGATTCAAGTGTTGAATAAAATACTACACACTTAGATATATAATACAAAGTAAGGAAATGAAGAAATAAACATAAATGGGTAAGAAACCCTTAACCACAAGCTTGAAATCTTCAAAACCCAAGTGTGTGTGCAAACCCAAGTTTCCAAAACTTGTTCTCTCTAGTCTCTTGGAACTGAAAATAAGCCAAAGATCCTTTTACAAATGAGTTGGTTTGGGTATTAAAGGGTTTGAGGTCAAAAATGTGAAATTCTAGAACTGCCCAGATTTTCCGCCCATTTTCTTCTCCGCATTCGTGAGTGTACCTTCGCGTTCGCGAAAGTGTTCGCGTTCACTCCTTTGCGTTCGCGAAGGTTTGAGTACTGATTCTTCCCAATCGCGTTTGGTCCTTCACGTTCGCGAAGGCCTGGCTTTCTACTTCTTCGCGTTCGCGAAGAGTAAATCACTAGGTAGGTTCTCATTGTCCATTTTAGCTCATTTTTGACTTGTTTCACTTGGTTTCTTCACCATTACTTCTAAATTACATACAACCTATAAAGTAGAAGTAAATGACATTAAACACACGATTTTATCACTCAACCATAGCAAACATATAGGTTTAAAGACAAGATAAGTTGGTAAAATATCAACTTATCAGGAGTGACATCTGTAAGAACCGTTTCCTCGGGGACTTCACTTCGATCTTCCAAATGACGTATTCGAGAATCTTCTTCGAAGCAGAAAAGATAAAGAATAGGTTGTAGCCCACCAAAGAGCAAAAGCTTTTAACAGTCCAGGAAAATTGTGGCTTGGTGAAAAATTTGGCGAGTATGGGTCTCGCCAACACTACTATTGGGAAGCCACGTCTTGAGACGTTGCACCGATGTGGGATGCAAAGGTCAGTAGATTGCACCACCTTACTCCATGGAAAGCAAAAGGAGTGAAGTACCTTACCAGGTTGAAGATAAGAGAGATGAGCAACAGTTTACGGTCCATATATCCTCTGATACGGGAATAATTTGATATTCCTCTCTCATTATTTTGGGCCAACAACAACAATGAACCAGTACGGTCCCACTCAGCGGGGAAAGGCTCTGAAGAAGAGCCATGGCATAACTGGAAAAACTGCTGTCGTGCGACCTTACAGTCACAGGCTCGAACCATGGAAGTTTAGAGTTGGATGAGGATGAGGAGAAGAAAAGAGTTAAAGGCTGTTGAAGAATGGCTGGTGGAGTTTTGGTTCAAGTAACCTTACATTTATAAAAAGGCAGTAACGTAACCATCGGCGCAATCAACGCCTTTGGAAACATATCGACAGGCGCAATCAATGTTTTTTAGGAAGAGGATCATCTGCGATATCATCGCTTTGGGAAAATAAATCGGCGGTGCATTGAATGCTTAAGTAAAGATGAACTGATGGGATGTCTCAGTTATCACAAAAGCCTACGTCATAAGCATGACGTTATCATGAGAAGATCGAGGAGATCGGTGTCAAAGTCGTTTCTTATCATTTTTAATCTAAGAAACGCGGGGACCATCTGTATACGGTAAAAATCAAAGGGTCCGATTTTATGGTCATTATGACGCTTCATAAACACGTCTCCAAAGGCTCGAGGCAAGGGTCCCTTGTCATTTAATGAGCCCGTACCTTGGCATTAAATGGTTGTACCAACCATATATCTTTGTAATAAATGTATTTGTACTATGTGGGATTTCCCCGAATATATAAAGGGGACCCTTGTCATTTTATAGAGATACACAACATTCAATACAAGAATATTTTCTGCTCTCTAACTTAAACACATTCTCCCTTGATTCTATTTCTTATATTTATTGCTTACATTTATTGTGTTCCATTAATTGTTCTTTATTTGTTATTCATTATTGATCATAAAGAGCTTATATAAAAGCTCTTAGAACTGTTAGTCCTTCATTGACCGTTCGTAGCCTAATGCTTAGCTCAACCTCGAGGCCCCGTATAGGCCAGCTCGAGACCCCGATTTTCAATCTCATAGTTTGCTTAACATACTGCCTTCAAGCTCTTATCTTATTTCCTAGTCTCATACTTAGAATTCACTGCCTAACAACTAGCATAAAAATAAATCACGTATTTTTAGAACCAAAATCTAATTGTAATTACCATTTTCAAGGTAAACAATGACGAGAGCATTAAAATACCATGGATGATTGGAAGTAATATCTCTAATCTCTTTGGGAGGCTCTGGTTCACGTGGATACACATTAGTCTCCAGAACATACTTGCGCCATAAGGAAACAATAGCTGATAAGTACTTTCAATAAAAGTACGAAAAAGACGGAAAGCCAAAAGGCATAGAAGAAAAGAGTACCTCGTACAATTCTTGACTCTGCAGTAGTCCCTTGGTAGACATCAACTTCGTCTTGTCTTCCATTTCTACTAGTTCTTGAATATAAAGGGAAACAACAATTTAGAAGGAAAAGCTAGCAAGCTCAGGTGAAAACTTAGGGCACTAAATGAACCTTAAGGTATTAATATTTAAAAGATGAACTTCAAGGTGAGTTTCTTGAGCATTGAAAGACTTATTGTGACAACGTGATCTAAATTCAGTCAAAAATGCCTCTTTAGCTACCATATTAATTTTATCATTCTAACACGCTTCTTGGAAGATGACCTTCCTAGATGTCATATGTTGGAAAAATGATTGAAATTAAGGGTCCACAAAACTATATGGAGAACCAGGTTCTTTATTAGTTCCCACAGAACACACGCACAATGCAATAAGTAAATGCGGGATCAAAAATAACGACCTACCCTTGTAGGATTTCAACTTCACTACTGAGCAAACTTTAGATTACAAACTATTGTAACCTAGGAATTAAACTCTTTATCCCTCACTAACTTGTAACAACACTATTACAAGTCACTTTGTAATAACTCTATTACAACAACTTTACAACTCGACTAACTCTAGCCAAGACACAAACACAAGGGTTTATGATTTACAAAGATTTCATATACAATGTTTCTAATTAAGCTAAGCAGGAATTACAAGTAGAGTGCTTTAATAAAGGTACATCATAACTAATGACAGATAATAACTCGATACAAGGAACTGGTCCGTTGTTATGTTGTTCTTTGTTCTTGATGCCCTTGAGAGTCACTTGCAAGATTGATAGATGATTTGGGAGAATGCTTGATCAATTCTTGAATGTGCAAGTGTTTTATTTTACCTTTGCTTGATATTAATAATTCATTTGTGACATCACTTGAATGATGCAAGCAAGTTAGGTAAAGGGAATTCCCCATAAAGTTGACTGCTGCACTGTTTTCGCACTGTTGCATGTGCAGGCAACAACTTTAAAGCTGGAGCAGTTGACTTGTACAGTCACCTCGGGAACTGATAGCTATCTGTTCCCTCTGTTGTTTCTTTGACTCTGAAGAATTGAACTGTGTCTCCAACTGGAGACTTGTTGATCTTTAAGTTCTTGAGGATGTGTATCAGTTTCCTTATATGGTTCTCAATAGTAAGTTTGTTAGATCATCAAAATATAACAGGGATACACATATAACCTATCAATTTCCCTTTTTTTTATGACGACAAACTTATAATTCAAGTTCCCCCTAAGAACCAGAATGCCATTCGCATTTCCTGTATTCCCCCTGAATTTGTTCCCCATCTTGTTCCCCCTAATTATTTTTCCCTCTTTTGGCATCATAATAAGATCAGTAGCAGGCCTTAAACAAAAAGAAGTCTAGCTTTATTTAAATAATGCCACATGTGTGCATACAATCATGACTAAAACAGAGCAAAAGAACAAGACATAAACAACAAAAGAATGAGACTTTCATTAATTTTGGATCATTAAGAAGGGAGCAGTTCCATTGTTTCCAAAGACATCCATAAAATAAAAATAGCAAAAACAAAGGTACCAGTAATAAACATCATCAGTAGGGCTGAGTATATATCAGGTAACACCGATAACCTGAACCAAAAAAAAACTTATTGGGTTATCGGTATCAAATTATTGGGTTAATGGTTTGATAACAGTTTACTATTTTTTTTACTATTTGGTTATCAGTTCAGGCACCGATTTATCTAATTTTATTAATGGGTTAGCCGATAGCCCATTAAGAATTAATAAAATTATGACTTTACCCTTAATTATACAAAAACATTTAGGGATTCAGACCTTTAGTTCATTCTCGTTTTCTCACAACTTTTCTCAGTCGCAATCTGCACTCTTCATTCTTCAAAGTCTTCACAGTTCACTCTTCAATGTCTTCATTCCATCAATAGTAGAAGCTGCATTTGTGCCATTAACAGGGCTTCATATATATATATATATATGTTTGTTAATAAAATATATATATATATATATATATATGTTTGTTAATAAAAGTTGTATTTTCCATTACTGGAAGTTGCTTTTGTGCCATTAACAGGGGAATTTGGGTTAGCCAACCAAACTATTGCTATGCTTGGAATCTGACTATGCAAACTTCAGTGATTGAAATTAAGTTTGTGTGTGTTACACCTTTGTACCTCTAGATTGAGTTATTTTATGGGATAAACCGATAACCAAACCGATAACAATCGATAACCGATTAACCAATAACTGATATCTTATTGGTTCGACTATTAGTTTAGTATATTTATAAACCGATAACCTATATGCTAAATCGATAATATTCACAACCGAATCGAACCGAACCGTCCGATGCCCACCCCTAATAATCATAACAAAAACAAAAGACGGATACCAATGAGTTGACACTTGGGAAGGACACTGTTTAGGGAGCACTAGAAGGGGAAGGCCTAGATGAAGAGGCAAGAGTGCGAAGAAGGATGTCCATTTGAGCATTAGCTGACACCTGCTCATTGAGTAGTCTCTCGTTCAGGTGCTCAACCTATTTCCTGAGGTCGGCATTTTCCTTGGTTAGACAGGCAACCTATGTGCTTTGAGAGCTACTAGAACCAGGTGCCTCCTGAAGTTGACTTAGCTGACCCTCAAGAATAGCATTCCTTGCCTTCAGCTTCCTTATCTCAATAGTGGCATTGTTTTGAGCGTTGATCAATTGGGAGATAGTAGAAGTTCTGCCAACCCCTCCAATTTTTTCAATGCATTCACATTCCTCGAGGGTGGTCTTGGAGAAAGTTTTCTCATAGGTACCCACTTTAGCTTGTCCCAAAGGGACTTTGAAGAACTCAAACACCTTAGTAAGAAGGAACCCTTAAGGCAGCCCATGATTACCATCCTTGAAAGTTGCTACCTTCTACATGTGTTCTATCATAATGGTAGGCATGTTGAAAGTTGTGTAGCCATCCGATGCTTCCATGAGAACCAGGTCTTCTCAAGATGTAATGGACCTTCTCTCAACACGAGGGAGCAAAACCTTGTTCATTATTTCAAACAATAATTGGTACACTGGAAGGAGGGCCTTCTTTTGTACCCGTTCCCTGTGTTGAACTGTCGCATCCTTCAAGATAGCATTTCTAAAGTTTGAAGTGCATGTTCCCTGAACAGAAGACAAACCCTCAATGGGCACACTAAAATAGTTCCCAGCACAGCAGAGTCCATCACAAAATCAACACCATTGGCCACATATAAATGTGATCGTCTTCAACTGTAAAGAAGTCGGCATAAAAACTCCGCACTTCTTCCTCATACACTTTGGGACTATCACCTGTGAATAGGTGTGTCCACTATTGAAATTCACAGATTTTTCTTTCTCAAGACCCTAGGTTGCATCAACCTTGACCTTCTTTGAGGAACCAGGTTCCTCACTAGCACCAACCTTCCTTTTCACTAATTTTCGTGCACTCTTTCCTTTCTCAGCAGATGACACTTTTTCAACGGGCTTCCCAACCATATGCTCACCAGACTCTTCAACTAGATTTTCATTAGATTTTTCACCCTTAACATTGCTCACACCCATCTCACTATCTTTCTCAACAGATTTTTCACCCTCAACCCTTCTCAACTCCTTTCTAACCACATGAGACTCCCTTTTGGTCTTTGGAACAGGAAGAGTCTTTGAGGACTTATGAACCAAGGAACCAGGTTCCTCTTTGACCTCATCATTAAATTTCACAACTTATGCAGGAGGCACTACTTTTTAATTGACAACCTTTCCATATTTCACCAGTCTCCTCTTCTTCTTTTTCTTTTTACTTTTCCTTAAAAAAAACTTAAATTCTTCCTTCTTTGCAACCTCATGATGGGATTTTTAGACGTTGACCCCTGGGGAGGTGCCTTTATACTCCTAGCAGTGACAAAAGCTCACTAAAGCAACATTATCATAATCTTCTTCTTCACTATCCTCCTTTTCCTCCTCAAACACTGATTGCATGTCAGGGACAACTATGGACAAGGGCTCAGCATAAAAGTGAGGAGAGGGAGCAGGATTAATATTGACCTGGGGTGATTGAGAGGAGCTAGGGTTGGCTCTTCTTTGGTGGAGGGATTGGGTCCTTCAGTAGGTGCCCCAGTAGTACTGTTCGGTACTGATGTTTCAACATGCACCATTATCCTACTCTCCACTAGTGTACTATTGTCTTCCCCCTAAGACTCAGACAGACCTTCACCACCCCAATTATACTTCCCTCAGAAGTTATAGAAAATATGTTTTCTATGGATTCTTATTCTTGTACGCCCATGGTAAACTCAAAAGTAGGAAGAGTATTACCTGTAAAATCAAGGCCAGGGACCATCATTGTCGATTCATCAGGGATATGACCAACATCTTGTTCCTCCTTAACTTGTTCCCCCTCAAGAGCAGAGCTTTCTTGCACATGCAGACTAGTAACTTCTGGATTTTCTTCTCTCTCTACAGTATCCTGTTTGACCATTGCTTTAGGCGAGGCAGAAGGAGAGGTCACAGCTACAAATGTTTTGGGAGTCGAAGTTTTGCGACTCCTATGAGAACTAGTACTCGACTACAATTTGATCTTCTGTGCTACAAAATTTCATACAAATAAGCCCTTTTTCAACATTATCTCTAAGGAAGTGATGTCGCACATCAATGTGCTTTGTTCTCTTATGTTGAACTGGATTTTTGACCATGTTGAGAGCACTGGTATTGTCACATAGTAAGGGCACGCACTCAGAGAACACACCAAAATCTTCCAGCTGCTATTTAATCCATAACAATTGAGCACAACAAGATGCAACAACCACATATTCAGCTTTTGTAGTTGAGAGGGCCACTAAGTTTTGTTTTCTTGTACCCCATGAAATCAGACATGAACCCAAAAAATGTGCCATGCTAGAAGTGCTTTTCTTGTCCATCATATAGCCAATGTAGTCAGCATCCGCATACCCAACTAAATCTAAATTGTCTCCTGAGGGATAATAGAGAACCAAGTCCTATGTCCCTTTGAGTTATCTTAAGATTCTCTTAACTTCCTTCAGATGGGATTCCTTCGGATTAGATTGAAACTTGGCACAAATACCTATACTAATAATAATATTTGGTCTGCTTGTTGTGAGATATATGAGTGACCATATGATACCCCTATACATGGTCTCATGCACAGAAGAACCCGGTTCATCCATGTCCAGATGATTGTCTATAACAATGGGAGTATCAATGATTTTTTATCCTTCCATGTCAAATCTCTTGAGCAGCTCCTTGATGTACTTATGTTGACTTATCATTGTCCCCTTGGGAGATTACTTCACTTGTAAACCCAAAAAAAAGTTCAGTTCCTCCATCATGCTCATTTCAAACTCACTCCCCATGAGTTTTGCAAATTCCTCACACAGAGAATCATTTGTTGCACCGAAAATGATGTCATCAACATAGATTTGCATAATGAGCAGGTTCCTTCCTCGTTTCTTTAGAAAAAGGGTGTTGTCAATTTTTCCTCTTGTAAAACCATTTTCTAGAAGAAATTTTGACAACCTTTTATGCCACACGCGAGGAGCTTGCTTTAACCCATACAGAGCCTTGTAAAGTTTAAAGACGTGCTCAAGATGCTCATGATTCTCAAATCTAGGAGGTTGTTTGATGAAGACCTCTTCTTTTAGAAAGCCATTCAGAAATGCACTTTTGACATCCATTTGGAACAATTTGAATTTCATATAAGATACAAAGGCAATGAGAATTCTGATGGCCTCCATTCGAGCAATTGGAGACAAACGTTTCATCATAGTCAATCCCTTATTCTTGATTGTAGCCGTGAACTACTAGCCTTGCCTTGTTCCTTGTTGTGTTTCCAAACTCATCAAGTTTGTTTCTGAATACCCACCTAGTTCCTATAACAGTTCGATCAGCAGGTCGTGGAACTAGGTGCCACACACTGTTCCTCTCAAATTGTTGGAGCTCTTCTTGCATAATTGTAATGTAGTCTATATCTTTCAATGCTTCCTTGATATTTTTGGGCTCTATTTAAGAGAGAAAGGTTGATAAGGCAAGCGAGTTTCTTGTCTTTGATCTGGTTTGAATTCCTGAATTAAGAGGAGTGATTATGTCTTTGTGCTTCCAGTTAGACGCCTGAGTCTCATTGTTAGAGGATCTAGGTATTTCATACTGTAAACCTTGGCTTCTCCTTATCTCAGCATGTGGGTTGCCTTGGACAGCATCGACAACTCTATTCTCAACTTCAATTGTTGTGATTGAGGTACCAGGTTCCTCTCCATCAATTGGAGATATGGTTGCACCATCCTCATTTGATTCCTTAACGTGGCTTATCATATCAGCCTTTCCATTTGCCATGTCAATGACTTCACCAGGGACAATTGACCGTTCTCCATCTTGATCATTCTTATCATTCAAATCCTTTCCACCTGGGTCATAAGATTCATTGAAGATCACATGTATGCTTTCTTCATGAGTTCTTTTGTTGTATACTTTGTAGGTTTTGCTTTGTGATGAATAGCCCAGAAAGATTCACTCATCGCTTTTGGCATCAAATTTTCCAAGTGCTTCCTTGCCATTGTTGAGGACAAAACATTTGCAGCCAAATGTTCTTAAATGTGTCAGATTGGGCTTCCTTCCGTTCAGCAGTTTATATGGCGTTTTGTTCAGAAGGGACCTGATCATCCTCCTGTTGACCAAGTAGCATGTAGTGTTGACAGCTTTTGCTCAGAAACCTTTTTCTATGCCATTGTCAATCAACATTGTTCTTGCCATGTCTTCAAGAGTCATGTTCTTCCACTATTTTGTTGAGGTGATCTTAGATCTGAGAAATTGTGAGTGATGCCATTTTTAGCATAGAATTCATCAAATTTGGCATTATCAAATTTTGTCCCATGGTCAGACCTGATACATACTACATTATGGCTCATCTTTACCTAGATCTTCTTCACAAATGCCACAAACACTTGAAAGGTTTCATCCTTTGTTCTGAGAAATAAAGTTCAAGTGAATCTGGAATAGTCGTCCACTATAACAAATATGTACTTCTTCCCTCCTCTACTTGGCACCCTCATAGGTCCACATAGATCCATAAGGAGGAGATAAAGTGGGCTTGAGTTGCTAACTTCCTTTTTGGGCTTGAAAGAGGATCTACTTGCTTTCCTTTTACACATGCATCAAACCCCCTGTGATCCTTGAAGATTGACTTGGGCAAACCAAGAACCAAGTCCTTCTTGACCTATTTGTTTAGCAACGTAAAAATTGCATGACCCAGCCTTCTATGCCATAGCTCAGCATTATCATCAACAACACTCAGACATCTGAGATCTCCATTTTGCAAGGACTCAAAGTCAGCAATGGAGATATTTTTATATCTTTTAGCCACTAACACCACTCCCCAGTCACAAGATTTGTGACTATGCATATCTTGGATACAAATTCCACTTTGTTTCCCTTGTCACAGATTTGGGAAATACTCAACAAGCTGTACTTCAACCCGTTCATGTAGTACATATTTTCAATAGAGTAAAAAGAGACTTCCTGATCCTTCCAACTCTTAGAATGTATCCTTTCTTGCAATTTTCAAAGGATACACTCCCTCCTTGCAGGGCTTTCAGTGAAAGGAAACCATTTGTGCTTCCAGTCATGTGTTTCGAGCAGCCGCTATCCATGTACCATTGTTAGCTGCTCCCTTTTACTGTTCCATGCACAAGGAAATCAAGAGTTAGACTTAGGGACCCAAACTTGTAATGAGTAAAAGGGTGAATGAAGGCTCTTTTGGTCCAAGCAAGCATCACACATTTTTTATATGAAGGACCAGGTTCCCTAGCAGTAGTTACTTTTCAGAAAAAACTTTGTTCTTTTTGTTGAGATTGAAATATAGCCTTACAAGTTTCCTTAAATTGGCCACTGTTACCATAGTAAGTGCAGAGCCAGTTATCAGGTACAATAACGTACTTGCTATGAGGGTTGTGGGGAGTCTTTCCCTTTGAAACCCGATTCCCTACCTATTTCCCCCACTATTTGTATACATAGTAATGATTGTATCAGAGGACCAGGTCCACTTAAGTGATTTTTCTAGGTCACTCTTCACTTTTCCTAGGTCTTCCTGAAGTTTTTCGTCTTTCTCAAGCTCTGCACATAGACTAGAATTTGCTGATTTTAACTCATCTTCAAGCCTAAGGTGTGCTTCACTTACAACTTCCTTTCCTTTGAGTGTTCCCAGGCCTAGTTTCCCTTTTAGTTCCTCAATTATTTCCTTTAGGTCTACAACCACCACTAATAGGTTATCTCTCTCATGCTCAATGTTAGCAACCCTCTCAGTTAAAACCTCTTTCTCTTTTCTAACACACTCAATGGTTTTTTTTAGATCGACTAAAACAACCACTAGATCATCTCTCTCATGTTCTATGTTTGTAATTTTTTCAGTTAAGGCATCTTTTCTTTCTTCAGACTCTCAATGGTTTCCTTTAAATCTACCACCACAACTACTAGATCATCTCTCGACTGTGTTACTTCTCTCAGTTCCACAGTTAAGATATCTTTATCATTTATAAGACTATGATACACATCAATTAAAACATTTGCCAAAGACATAAGTTTTTTCGGAGAATAAGACTTTAGATTTCTTTGAACATCTAAGAAGTTTACCTCATCATCATCTTCATCATTGTCAGATTTTTCTATAAGGGCAAAGGTTGATTCATACTCAGTTGCTTCACTTTCCACTGCCATCATGGAGCTGTCACCTTGATCATCATCTTCTTCAGATTCGTTGGAAGAGTCTCCCCATGCAGCAAGGGCTTGTTCACAATATTATCAGTGGCATCTTTTCTCTTGAGTTGTTTGTCAGGAACCTGGTTCCTCTTAGTTTCTTTGTCGGTGTTGTGTTTTAATTGATCTTGCTTGAGGAGAGGGCAATCCTTGATAAAGTGTCCTGATTTTCCGCACTTATGACATAGGTCATAACCTTTTGTCTGGCTGGAGCTGCCCTTTTTTGGAATGCCTCCATTTCTGCGAACCATTTTCTGAAACCTTTTTGTTAGGTGGGCCATATCATCATCCTCACCATCTGAGTCATTGTTGTCCGTCTTGAGGACCAGGTTCTTCTCCATTTTGGGCTCTCTTCTCTAATTATCCTTCTTCTTCTTCTTCTTCTTCTTCTTCTTCTTCTTCTTCTTCTTCTTCTTCTTCTTCTTCTTCTTCTTCTTTATTTCATAGGTCTTGAGATTGCCGACAAGTTCATCAATGGTCAGTTCCTGAAGATCCTTTGCCTCTGTAGTGGCATTTACTTTGCTTTCCCAGGAACCAGGTAATACACTAAGTATCTTCCTGACAAGTTTGTTCCTAGGGATGATCTCTCCTAGTGAGTGAAGCTCATTGATGATAGACGTGAAGTGAGTGTGCATATCCTGAATGGACTTATCGTCCTTCATTTTGAAAAGCTCATACTCTGTGGTCAGCATGTCAATCTTGAATTGCTTTACCTGTGTTGTCCTTTCATGAGCTATTTGGAGAGCTTCCCAGATCTCCATAGCTAATTGGCATGCTGAAATCCTATTATACTCATCTATTCCAATCCCACAGACGAGGAATTTCTTAGCTCGAAAGTTCTTTTCAATAGCCTTGCAGTCAGCATCATTATATTCCTTTCTAATTTTAGGAACTATCACTGCGGGGTCTCCAATAGTTTTCGTAGGAACGAAGGGTCCATCATAGATGATATCACAGAGCTTTGAGTCTTCAGCCATGATGAAGTTGTGCATCCTTATTTTCCACCATCCATAGTACTGGCCGTTAAATCTTGGCAGTTTGTAGGTAGACTGACCTTTCTCGATGTTTGGCAGAGCAGCTATGCGGATCATTTCTAAGTGTTAGCCTGATAGAAAGAACCTACTCTGATACTAATTGATAGGAATTAAGGGTCCACCAAATTATATAGAGAACCATGTTCTCTATTAGTTCCCACAGAGCACACGCACACTGCAGTAAGTAGATGACACAATGGAGTTTTACGTGGAAAACTCCCAGCTCACGGGATCAAAAACTACGACCTACCCTTGCAGGATTTCAACTCACTACTGAACAAACTTTATATTACAAACTATTGTAACCTAGGAATTAACCTCTTAATCCCTCATTAACTTGTAACAACACTATTACAAGCCACTTTATAATAACTCTATTACAAAGACTTTACAACTCGACTAACTCTAACCAAGACACAAATCCAAGGGTTTATGATTTACAAAGATTTCCTATACAATACTTCTAACTAAGCTAAGTAGGAACAACAAGTAGAGTGCATTAACAAAGGTACAATACAACTAAGGACATGTCATAACTCGATAAAAGAAACTAGTCCGTTGTTATGTTGTTCTTTGTTCTTGATGTCCTTGAGAGTCACTTGCAAGATTGATAGATGATTTGAGAGAATTCTTGATCAATTCTTGAATGTGCAAGTGTTTTTTTGCCTTTGCTCGATGTTAATTATTCATTTGTGACATCACTTGAACAAGGCAAGCAAGTTAGGTAAAGGGAATTCCCCATAAAGTTGATTGTTACACTGTTTTCGCACTGTTGCGTGTGCAGGCAACAACTTTACAGCTGGAGGAATTGACTTGTACTGTCACCGAACTGGTAGCTATTTGTTCCCTCAGTTGTTCCTTTGACTCTGAAGAATTGAGTTGTCTCCAACTGAAGACTTGTTGATCTGTATGTTCTTTAGGATGTGTATCAGGTTCCTTATCTAGTTCTTAACAATTACTTTGTTAGATCATCAAAACATAACAAAGATACACATATAACCTATCAAAAAAACTTTCAAGAACAAAGGTGCCCGAGGAGGAATGTACTATATGATCCACATTGAATTCAACTTAATTAGCCCATGTCTTACTGAGACTTGCAAGAGAAAGGACAAGAATTCAGCTCACCGAAGTAGGTAAGTTAGCCTAATCTACAGTACGACTCATTCATTTATTTAAGTTTTTCTTTGGTAAATAACGATAATATGCTATTTGTTCTTCTTTTTTCCACAAAATCTTACAATCGTTCAACGTATAATCAAAACGGTTTGCTGTTTAAATATGCCTTTTTACTAACAAATTGATCTTTTCTTCTATTTTTTAACATAGAAACGCTGCACAAACAATCTATAAAGAGAGATCACAGATACAGCCAAACATAAAGTGCTATATTGTTGTGGCCACCCCATAGGTAAAAGGATATAATCTCAGTTTTATCTAGAACGTAACATGCAACCCTTGTTGTTTAATCGATAGAAATAGATCAAATTAAGTTGTGTGCACTAGGAGTGCATAGTTTTTTTACGCCATCAAATTAAATTCACTTGCAACAATAGTTAAATCTTCATACCAAGTCTTATATCGTAACTTAGGAAATAGAAGAGTTACATGCTACAAGTGGTTAAATTGACAATCCTTAACTTTGTACTCAAAACACACACAGAGTCACTTCTCTCGGCAATATTTCATTTTTTTCCTTTTAGTTTGATAACACTAAATTTTCTTTTGATTTACGATATTATCTTTACCTACTTTTTTTAGAAATTTTTTGACCTATTAAAATTTTGATTTTAATCTCACCAAATTTTTGTGTCAAGTAGGATTCAGTAATCATTTTGAACAATTATAACAGAAGAAAACTATATTTGAGTCACTTATATAATGTCGGGGTATATTTGCACGAATAGTATAACGAATATTACAATATTAATCTTTTTCACGTAATAGAGGGGAAAATTTGGCTCTTAACCTTTCTCAAAACTATGCTCTAAGTTGGAGCAGCCCAAAAGTACATGTTAACTAGCCGGAATGGTTATTTAGGAGAGAACTACATAAATAAGTCAAAAGGTATTGCTTGTTAACCATTAGTTATTAAGTCATAATGTCATATTACTAAAATTAACCAAAAAAGTACAATAAATATATAACATTCAAAAAAAGTTTCTTTTTAAAAATGAGTATGATATGAATTCGTTGAAAGAACAAAGATGAGATAATATAAAATCTTGAGGTAGATTGAAGGTGGTTTAGACTGGTTTGGAATCAAATTCATTATTAAAATAGAGTTAAATTTTTTCCTGCAACACATATATATCTCTCACACATATATACATGAATCTATACACGTTTGAATTTGATGGGGAAAATACATAAGTTGCTCCCTAAACTTGTGACGAAAAGTGAGTTTTTCCATCCCAACTTTTGCGGGTGTCGTTTTCCATCCTATGCTTGTTTATACTGAATTTAATTCCACCCTAAAAGCTTATGCGGAAAAGAATTAAAAAAAATTAAAGTGGCAGCGATCTTATCAAAATTTAAAGCAAAAAATAATTTTTTTGGCAAAGAATAAAACATATTTTCGGACTTCCCCTCCCTCCCCCCCCCCCCAAAACCTTCCCCTTTTCTCTTCATCTTCACCCCCCCTCCAAACCTTTCTTTCTTCTCCATCTCAACCCCATTTCTTTCTTCTCCATTTTCACTCCACTCCTTTTTAAGAGCAGATTTTCTTATTCTTTTCCCTTTCTTTTTCTTCAACTTTCAGATTCTTCCGGCAAACTTCCCCATTTATTTCTTCAATTCCTCCGGCTAGCTTCTATATTTTTCGGTGATTCAACAAAATAAACCCAACTAGATCTCGACCCTCTTATCACCAACCTATGGTGTCACAAATTTTGTGCAATAAATTTTATTTCTTTCTTATCTTTTTTTCTCTTTGGACTCACCAAATTAATTCATTTAAATGAAATCAAAGCCATGAACCCGTTGATAATGGAGGTTTTGGTGGTAGGTATGAAAAAAAAAAGAAAAAGAATATGTGAATGAAAAAGAAAACAGAAAAATAGTCAAAAAAATTTAATTTATTGCATTTCTGGCATGGCGTTGATGTGGCGCTGATGTGGCATGCGCGTGTGGAACACCCCAGGCCATGAAAGTGGTATTATGCTTCATAAGGTGGTATTAAATTCACTTTGGACAAGTATAGAGAGGTATTAGGACGCCCGTAAAGGTTGTGATGGAAACTCACTTTTCGGCACAAGTTCAAGGAGCATCTTATCTGCCTAAACCAAGCAAGATTCAAGAATCAATCCATTACCAGCAAGATACGATACGGCTTAGCCAAAAAAGGTGAGCGCTAGCGCAAGCCTTATTGAAAATGGCCTAGCTAATGAGCAATCTTTCTAAAGCAAGAAGCAAGGGCGCAGTAGCTGCACGAAGTTACTTCTTAGGGCATATACATTTTCTTGCTCGTTAGCGAATCTTATGTATTATCCTAATTTGATACTATGAGATAGAAAAATGATATATGGGGGGATATATATGGTAGTTTTTTCTTGTTGATTGAAAATCTTTCGTTCTAATTAGAGTAGCTCGTTCGTTTGTTTTCAAACCAAAATATACAAACTGTTCAAAGTCCATCTAGTATAGTAAAAATAGCACGGACTAATCATTTTTCGGACTGATCATTCAAAAATAGCCAGCGTTTGCAAAGTCATTAAAAAATAGCCACTATTTTGGTGCAACACGGAAAGTTCCAGCATAATATACTGGAGATCGGTGCACATGTGCATGAACTTGTAGCATATTATACTGGAACTCCAACACGTGAAATGTGGCTATTTTTGAATGACCACTTCTAAATTGATTATTTTTAAATTTCTCTCTCTAGTGTATGCGGTAGTAAAGGCCCAAATTAGCATTTGCCAGTATGTTAACGCCTAAATTTCGACGCACATAATAATTGGGATTTGGACGGCCAAATAGCTAATAAAACAGATCTAAGGATATAATCTAGACGTTGGCATGGTAATTGTTTTCCAGTCATGCTCCGCATTAGCTTTACTAAAATCACAAGTTTTATGTTTTATGCGATGATCTCTTGCAAGTTTAGGGATGAGAACAATGACGCAGACTCGAACGTGAGGCTTGATATACAAGTTATCCCAAAGAGAGATAGTTTCAAATACCTTGGGTTTATTATTCAAGGAAATGGGAGGATTAACGAGGATGTTATCCACCGTATTGGAGCAGGGTGGGTGAAATAGAGGCTCGCGTCCGGTGTTTTATATATGTGATAAGAATGTGCCACCTAAACTTAAAGGTAAGTTGTACAGAGTAGTTGTCAGACCGGTTATGTTATATGAGACAGATGCCAGTCAAGAACTCCCATGTCCAGAAGATTGATGTAGCATAGATAAGGATGTTGAGATAAATGTGCGGGCATACCGGGATTAATAAGATTAGGAATGAAGACATTCAGTGATGTTTTATACTTCAATACCATACAAGAAGGGGGAGGGGGGATGATTTGTGTGGTGTCCAATTTTTTGCGTGCACAGATTATAGAAGGACCTGGTTCTTCTATGTGTTCCTAATACTACTATTGAGGAATAACAAATGCGGAAAGTAAAGGACACAAGTATTTTTACGTGGAAAATACCTGGCTCAAAAGATGAAAAAACCACGGCCTACTACCCAGTGGGATTTTTTCCAACACTTTATTAATCACTGAGCCAAAAATAACATTTACAAAACTCTTTGTAAATCTAAGGATTAACTCTAACTCTTTGTGGCAACCGGCCTCTAACTGTTGCAACAACTTCAAGTTAACTCAAACTTGAATAACACTTAGAGTACGTAGAACAATTGCTTCTAGATAAATCTGAAAGGTACAACTCAAAAGTCCTATTATAATAAAACTAGAATTAAAGACAGACACTTGGAATTGGTTCTTCTATCTGGTTCATGTAGGTTCAGGTTCGCACACTTGAATCACACAAGAATTGCTTGCAAAATGCCTTGCTATTTTGCTCTCAACACACGTTTAACTTCAGCGTTTGTGCGTACCTATAAAATGAGAACATCCTGCAATATATAGAGTTAGTAGAATAGGAAATAACTAAAAGTCTAATGCTTTACTCTTGCTGGTGGAAAAGTTCTAGTGACCGGCGCTTAGGAATAAGTGCTCCCAAGTAAGCCTCATCGATAATTTTACAGAAAATCGGACAGAGTTTCCCCTATTTTTGGACCATCCCAAAAACTTTCCTGCCTCAAATCAACAACCAAACATCCTAATATCATACCAAACAATTGACAACTTTCCAATTAACAATTACAAGTCTTCACCATAACTAAACCACCAACTAACCACTAGAAATACTAATTTATCTCCAATTTTGATAAATGAAAACGATACTCAACATAAGACTATAATAACAAAAGAATACTCATGACACTAAAATAATGACTATGGAGCGACTCTAAGAATTCAATGAAAAGACCATAACAATTAATAAAATCTCTGCCCACGTGAACAAGTGTGAGGCTCACCGAGACATATCGACCTGTGCGCTCTAATTTACGAACTCCTCGCCTATATCAGCTGCTAGACATCTCTAAAAAAATTAGTGGGGAATGAGTCGCTAGCTCAGTGAGTAATAACACTTAACCACAACCGTTTTTATTTGGGGACAAGTCAGAAACATGCTAGTATCTCAAAGAGAAAATACATAAAAATGCCCTTTCAGAAACAATCAATAATTTCAGTCTCATCACGCTTTTCTTGTAGTAAAATATAATTAGCAATTCAGTAATAAGCTCGATAACCGCTATATAATATCAGTATTAACATTTTTGGGAGGTTTCAATGAACGTATCATGTAATCGGTATAACTATGGACTTCTTCGCAAGAAGTCAAATATAACAGTAGTCCCTACTCGAGGGAAATCAGTAACGGTATACTAGTTCTACCTTCCCACTAGCGAGGGCTATAACTGTACTCTGTAATCGGTAAATACAAGGTGCACCAGGTCTAACGAACCCACCATTAGCTACAGGATCCTTTAAAGTCTCCTTCCATTTATACTTTTCTTTGTAATAATAAATATTCACATGAAAGCATTTTCAAAATAGTAGAGGGCATTTCAATTCTTATCAAATCATGTAATACGATTTTGGTAACGATTATCATATCTCAAATACCAGTAAAATATGTCTAGTAATATGATAACATTTTAAATAACTGTAAACCTCTCAAGTAAACTATTCAGTACCATATCAAGTAAAGGACTTGTCCCACATGCAATTTCAAATATTCACTAACACATTTAATTTTCAAAATCATGTATAAACCATGAAGGTTATGAAAATACAAATTGCAGTAAGATTACTAATTACAGTACTCGTGCCGAAATACCAACTGCTTCACCTCAAGCAACTCGTACAAATTCCTCCAATCAATCTATAATTACATAATATCGATATCATATTAATTGCCTCATTTATGCTAAATCCATCACTAATTTAGAATACCCAATCATCGGGGTTCATGTTTGAGTATTAGTTTGTGAATTTATATTTAATAATAGAACTAGTCCATAATTCTATCAATTTCAAACTATTTGGTATAATTTATTCCTCTAAAACTAGACCTATCAGTGCTTAAACCAAACCTTTATAGCCTTATTATCTCCATAGTAATTGTATATATAAGAGAAAGGTGATATTAAATTCTTTTGTACTACATGAAATTGCATAAATTCAGTGAAATAATTCAACAGATGAGAAGAAGAAGGTTAACCTCTTGAGTCGAAGGAGAACTTTAATACTTTCAATTTCAACTCCCAATTCTTCTTAAGCCTTTGCCCAAAGCTTTCTTCTTCTTCTCTTTTCTTTTTCTTCTTCTCTGGTTTCATTTTTTTTTCGTTTTCCTACAGAAGCCTTGGCTTGTTTTGTTTGCTAACCCTTGCCAAACCATGGCAGGTTATTATTTTTCTAAGGGGCTTCGGCCCTTTTTTTTTGTTTCTTTATTTTCCCTTTTTTTGTCTTGTTTCATTTTGTTTCATTGTTTTTTTGAAGTTACTTTCTTGTAGTTATTATTATTATTATTATTATTATTATTATTATTATTATTATTATTATTATTATTATTATGACCAATACACCTTTATTTAAAAAAATATAGGGTATTACATCCTCCTCACCTTATGAAATTCGGTCCCCGAATTTAACTCAAGTACGTACCTGTAGACTAAAATGAATGGGGGTACTTGACTTGCATAATATCTTCTATTTCCAAGTAGCTTCTTTAACTGTATGATTTCTCCATAAGAATTTCACGAACACGATTTCTTTTGACCGTAGTTTTCTTATTTGTCTATCAATAATAGCCATTGGCTCCTTCTCGTAAGACAACCTCTCATCGAGTGGTATAGTCGGTGCTTCAATCATTTGAGATGAGTCTGATATACATTTTCTTAGCATTGAGACGTGAAACACTGGATGAATAAAGGACACTTAGGATAAAGTGCCAAACGATAAGCCACAATTCCCACTCGGTCTAGTATCTCATACAGTCCTATAAACTTGGGGCTCAACTTGCATCTTTTCCCAAATCCGCATCACACCTTTCATAGGGGAGACTCGTAGGAACACTTTGTCCCCAATTGTGAACACTAAATCTCTTCTTCTCTTATCAGCATAAGACTTTTGTCTACTTTGAGCTGTAAGCAATCTCTATCTCATCAACTGGACCTTGTCCATAGCTTCTTGTACTAGTTCGGATCCCAATAAATTAGTCTCGCTAGCTTCAAACCATCCGATAGGAGAACGACATCTTCTACTATACAATAATTTGTACGGTGGCAATTGAATACTGGACTGGAAGCTATTGTTGTAAGCAAATTTAGCTAAAGATAGATAAGCATCCCAACTACCTCCAAACTCAAGAATACAAGCTCTCAGCATATCCTCCAAGATCTGTATAGTACGTTCAGGCTGCCTGTCTATCTGTGGATGAAATGCAGTACTAAGATCTACTCGTGTACCCAATGCTTTTTGAAAAGATTTCCAAAAGCGTGAGGTAAATTGTGATCCTCTATCAGAGATGATGGATATTAGAACTTTGTGAAGCCGGACAATTTCGTTCATAAATATCTGTGCATACCTGACTCCACCATATGTAGTCTTCACTGGCAAAAGGTGTGCTGATTTCGTTAGTCGATCTACAATCACCCATACCGAGTCATAACCTCTAAGGGTTCGTGGTAGCCCGGTGACAAAATCCATAGTAATTCTTTCCCATTTACACTTTGGAATCTCAATTTGTTGTAGTAGTCCTGCGAGTTGCTGATGCTCAGTCTTGACCTGCTGACAAGTCAAATAACTAGAAACAAAGTTAGCAATATCTTTCTTCATACCTTCCCACCAATAAAATTGCTTCAAGTCATGGTATATCTTTGGGGATCCAGGATGTATAGTGTATTTAGAGTTGTGGGCTTCTTCAAGAATAGCATGTCTCAACCCATCTACGTCTGCTACACATAGCCTGTCACCCATTTGAAGAACACCATCACTTTCAACAATCATATCCTTGCTTTTACCAGCTAAGACCTCATCTCTGTATTTACATAATCGTTCATCCTCATATTGGATAGCCTTAATGCGCTCAACTAATGAAGACTTAGCCTGAGCACAAGCCAACAATGCTTCTGAATTTCCGACACTAAATCTGATACCTGTATCTTCTAGTCTCTGAATATCTTTGGCCAAAAGTCTCTTTGCAGGGGCTATATATGCCAAACTCCCCATAGATTTTCTACTCAATGCATCAGCCACCACATTGACTTTTCCAGGATGATACAAAATAGAACAATCATAGTCTTTGAGTAGTTCCATCCAATGACGCTGCCAAAGATTTAGATCTCTCCGCTGAAAGATATACTTTAGACTTTTATGGTCAGTATAAATCTCACAAGTTTCGCCGTATAGATAATGTCTCCAAATATTTAGAGCAAATACCACTGTAGCCATCTCCAAATCATGTGTAGGATAGTTTTGCTCGTGCTTTTTCAATTGTCTCGAAGCATAAGCTATAACATGACCATTTTGCATGAGAACACATCCTAATCGCACCCTCAAGGCGTCACAGAATACTGTAAATCCTCCAGAACCTAATGGTAAGGCTAATATTAGTGCAGTTGTCAAACATTTTTTGAGTTTTTGACAGCTCTGCTCACATTTTTCCATCCACTAAAACTTTACATTTTTCTGTGTTAGCTTGTCAGCGGCGCTGCTATTCCGGAGAAATCCTGCACAAAACGCCTGTAATAGCCTGCTAAGCATAAAAAGTTGCGAATCTCTGTAGGAGAAGTAGGTCTGGGCCATTTTTTCACAGCTTCAGTCTTCTTAGGATCTACCATAATTCCATCTTTGGATACAACATACCCCAAAAATGCTACCGAGTCTAGCCAAAATTCACACTTCGAGAACTTAGCATAAAGCCGATGTTCTCTCAAAGTCTGCAACATAGTCCTGAGATAATCCTCGTGTTCTCCTTGGCTACGAGAATATATTAGGATATCATCAATAAATACTGTTATTCTTGACAAATCAATTGGTCATAAGAGACATTCAGATTCTGGAAAGGATCACTTAACAAATAGATCTCACACGAGAATGATGGCACGTAAGAATTACATTAGGGTACATGGATAGGGATAAAGGAAACATATATTCACAATATGCATACAACATTTAGGATCTTAGGGATTTTAATAGGTTAGTCATGCTAGGCAAAGAAATAAGCAGGAAAAAGCATACATTGAACAGGGCAGAAATTTAGACATGCTAGGCAAGGAAGTAAGCAAGAAAGAGTACAGAATGTAAAGAACACACTGAACAGGCAGATTTTAGACATGCTGAGCAAAAAAGTAGTCATGAAATTGAACTCATAACTGATAACTAGTGCAAGAATGAAAACACATAGGGTTTGAATCTCAAAACTTAATTAGAGACATACCAGTTGAAGAAAGGGGTAGAATATAAAAAAAATAAAGTTCCAATATTTAGCCTTGGCTTTCAGCCGGCTAGATCAACAAGTATCACAAATAGCAGAAGAGAAAAAGAACTTTTAACGTGTAAGTGTGCTTTTTGTGAACTCAATGTTATATCTAATGAGAGTAGAAGAAAATATATAAATAGTAGTTTGAAAGCTAGATAAATAAGGTAAGAATCAAATTGTTCAATAATTGGTGAATCTTGGAATCAATTAAAGTAAAATCAGTCCAAGTCTTCCCTTTATTAAGGGAGTCATTTCAAACGGTAAAGAACAAGTACCAAATAAGGAAAGACTTCAAAGACCTAGGTACAAAATAAGTAATTAGGGTAGATACATAAAGTTCTGATTAAGGAAATAACAGTAGGAATCAAGTAATAATGCAGACAAGGTAATGGAAAATTAATTAAGCCAAGCAAATCAATCAAATCGAGTAGAAAGGTAAGAACTGAAAGTTTAAGGGAAAGTGTTCAAATCAACCCAAGAAATAAGGAATTTCGAATATTCAATGGTTCAAACAAAGAGACAGTCATGAAAAGAGTCAGCACGTTTAGATATAAATAAGGTAAAACATTAGATAGTCAGGAATCATATATAACTATAACAAAACAAAAGTTAAACAATACCGATTCAATGAGAAAAATACAGGTCTTGATGAATGGTTAGTATAAACACAAGTTCGTAATATCAGTGAAAGGTTGAACTAAGAAAATTCAGTAGAAGCATACTAGGACAAGTAAACCATGAGAAGTCACAAGAACCCAAGGCAAAAACACAGTCAGAGGTACCAAAATCCAGAAACCAAACGAAGAACCCTAAAAATTAGGGTTTTCAGTACAAACGGGCTAGGGTTGTAGCAGGTTCATAAAATTAGTCAAAATGTGTGAGAATCAGAAGTTTAAACACAAAGAATCATTAAACAAAGTTTAAAATGAAATTCTAGAAACCCTAATTTTAGAAAAAGACAAAAAATCACTTGAAATCATACGATTCTTATAAAGAATCTCAAGGCTATTGTAAAACACATAAGAAACAAACTCAAATCATCTTAGATCTGTACAGATCTAGGAGGTTTGGAAAAGAAATTAGGGTTTCGAAGAGAACCATACAAAGATAAAGAAACATACTGAAAAACCCTTAGATCGTAGCTAATATAGAATGATTTCACATGAAATCACACTGGAACGGCCAGGAACAGGCGAGAGATGAACCCTAGATGCAAGTCGACATGGCCCTGGTCCCTTGAGGGCCTTAGAGATGGCAAAAATGACATGAGAGAAGCCATTGGAGGACTGAGAGATGGTTAGAGGTCACCGGAGATGGCCATAGATAGGGTCGGCGTTTGGAGATTAGGTTTTAGGTTGAGAGAGTTTGAGAGCAGAGAAGATTAGGTGACGACAGTATAAGTGTAAAATGAATTAGGTTAGAGGGGTTTGGGGAAATGGGTTACTTAAGTTAATTAAGGCAAGGTTTAATCCGGGTCGTTGATCAAAAATGATCAATGGCCAGGATTTAGCCAGAGTTGGGTCGGGTTAGGTAGTGGTTTGGGCTGGGTAATTTAATCCAAAAATTGGGCTGGGTATTGGGGCTGAAATTGAAATGAAATTAGGCTGGATTTTAAATAGCCGTTTTCAGCACTATATAATTTATAAAAAATAATAAAATAATTTACAAAAATATTTCGTATACTAAAATGATTAAAAATAGTTTCTTAACACTTTAAAAATATAAAAGACCATTTTATGTATTAATATCGTAATTATGCATTAATAGGGCTAGTATCGAAAATATATGCAAATTAACTTAAAAATGTATATGCAATTACAAAAAATGCACTAAAATATTTTGATAATTTTTTGGCATAAATATAGAATTTAGATGACTAAATCACCATAAAAATAATATGAAGGATAATTATTGGAAATTTTATAAATAAAAAGGGAAGAAATAAATCAATTTGAAGCCTTTAAAATTATAGAAAAAATTAAGAAATGCTTATGCATGCTTATATATGCATATATACTATTTTGAAAATATATATACATGTTAAAAATATATAGGAAAAAATTGGGTATAAACAGCGAACAAAAAAATTTCAAAAAAGTCTTTAGCGAGGGAAAAATAAAGCCTACATTAGAGGTCGTACCGACCCAACCCGTAAGAGCCACTGTTGCCAACCTACATTAGATGTTGTAGCGACCCAACGCATAAGAGCCACTGTCGCCAGCCTACATTAAGAGGTCGTACCGACCCAACGCGTAAGAGCCCAGATGCCACCCTATATTAAGAGGTCGTACCGGCCCAACGCATAAGAGCTCAGACGCCAGCTTACATTAGAGGTCGTACCGACCCAACGCGTAAGAGCTTAAGAGCCATCTTAAAATTCGAAAACTTAAGGGTCAATGAGCTCGAGTCGAAATCTGACTCGAAGACTAAGCTCGAAAAAGATAACTAAAAACGCCTAAAGACAAATGCGTAAGAGCCTACGAGCCAACCCAACAAGCCTCAGGGCCGATTTGCAAACCTAAGGGTTTTACCTCGAAGTCCAGTTCACCTGGGAAATCATCGACGAGCGAGTAAATTCAAAACAAAGGAAGACATACTCAAGCAAATGGAAATTCATGGAAGGAGAAAACCAAAAGGTTCCTTTATATACGTATATGAAATAATGCAAGGCTACATTTGCAAAAGCTCTCTGAGATCCCTGTACAAAGAATCAAAAAGAAACTTAGCCTCGTACATCAGACATCGGCCTTTTCTCCATTATCTTTGACATCAGACACGAGGAACTTAGCGTCGTATTCGTCCTCCTTGGCCTGCTCAATCTCTTCCGTGAGATCGAAGCCCCTAGCATGGATTTCCTCGAGGGTTTCCCTCCGAAATTTGCACCGGGCATACTCATTGCTTCTGCTCTCCCAATCAGAAGCTCCTCTCAACTTAGCTCGAGCATCAGCAACTTCTTTTAAATAAACGACCACTTTCTTGTCGGCCTTAGCCCGAATCTCTTCAGCTTCAGCCTGGGTATCCACGACCTCGGCCTTTATCCCCAAAAGATCGGACTCGAGCCTTGTAATCCTGCTCGTCTGAACCGAGCTATTTTCATGGGCATTCCGGAGCTGTATCTCGAGGGCAGAAACCTTGGCCAAAGCATTCTTCTTAGCCGCAATATGGGCATCTACATGAGCCCTTAGCCCATTACACTCATACTTGGCCTGGCCAACCTCGCCCCAAAGGCATTCCAGATCCTCTATCTTGCTCTGCAACTGAAGTATCAAAATGTTAATCTCTAAAGACAGAAGAAGAAGTATGCATTCCCTCGGAGCAAAGGTTACCTATTTCTTAAGGTGGCTTTTGTAGTTCAGGCTTCGATTCGCCTCATACCGCAGATATACCAACTTCTCTCCCCTCTTGTCACAAAGAAGCCTGAGGGATTTTTCCCCGTCCAAGGCTTTTTGCAACATGGCTTCACGATGAAGCAACTCGGACTTAAGCTTGTCAAAGGCCTACAAAAAAGAAGCTCAATAAGGAAATGAAAGTGCAAAATTGAAAAACCAATACAATCGACCAACACTCACCACCGAACAAATCCGTTGAGCCTCCTCAAAAGTCGGACGCACACCTACTAGCCTGGTTTCTTCGGCTCCAGCGAAATAGCTCCTAATAGGAATATGATCATTTGAGACCTCGCTTGAGTTAGGCGGCCCCTGGCCTCGAACACCCCTCAAAGTACCTTCGACGGGAAAAGAAGATGGCAGCAGAAAATCTTTGTCCGTCGAAGGTACTCGAAGTACCTTTGACGGGAAAAGAAGATGGTGGCAAAAAATCCTTGTCCCTCGAAGTACCTTCGACGGGAAAAGAAGACGACGACAAAGGAGGAACCATTTTTCTAAAGCCAGAAGCCTCGAGTACTGCAGGCTCAGCCGAGACATCTTCTCTGGGCCTCCGGGCAGGACTTGTCTCACTATGAGCACCCTCATCCTTCGAGGACTCATTCCGTTTGTTATTATTCCTCAGTCCCCAAGACGACAACCCTTCCTCCTCTTTGAGGGAGCGCAATCTCACCTCAGGAAATTCTCCACTGCCTACGGTGGCGGGATTAATACACATAAAAGAATATACCTTTCAAAGAGAATAAACTATGCAGCACGTACTGTGGTGTTTTGCCTCCTATCTACCCTTTCACAAGTCTCGCTGCTTGCGCTCATCGTAGGTCGAGCGAGCTTCCATCCTCCAAGCCCAATCCACCAGGTCCAGGACCTCGTATGGCATCCAGGGGATTGTTATACAAAGGAAAAGGAAAACATCTTCACGGAGTCTGCCTCCACCATGAGCAAGATGAAAAAAACGCAAGTGTACCACTTACGTGTAAAATTCCATTCCTCAGCAAATGGCAGGAACTCCACAGGGATAATATCGACAGTCCGCACTCAGATAAATCGATTTATCCACCCTCGGTCCCCATTTTCTTCATCATCGGTAACAAAGGGAATGTTGTATCGGCATCACAAAGCTATCAGGCCTCGGCAATGAAAGGGCCGGTACAATCTGATGAGATGGCTAAGGGTGAACTCGAGCCTCTAGAACAATGGGTGAACCTGTGCCAAGGTAGCCCGATATCTTTGACAGAAGTCAAGCACGACTGTCCACCTTTGGTCAAGCACGTTGCCAAGCATCTTGAGGGTTATCATAGCGGAACCCTCCTCTTCTTGGTCAACGGATTTGGGCATAGCAGACATAGCTATGATAAAACAAAAGAAGGGAAATGAAAACTCAGGCGAAAATTCTGAATTAAAATGATGAAAAGGCTGATGCAAGGAAGGAGAGATCTATAAAAAGGACAGTTGCTCAAAGTAGCAGAACCCTAAAAAAAGGGATAGTGAACTCATATATAGAGCAAGCGGCGACTGTCTGCCTACTCTGAAGGACAATTAATTCTAACTAGTCCATTATCACTTTTGGGGAAGTATACCGACGGGACCATCTCGGTCGCTTCATGACCGAGCCATACGAATGACGTTGTCATACAACGTTCTAGGGATCAAAAATTCCTGTGCCAACCTAGCCTCGAGATGGTGCCCGATCTCGAGGATCTTTGCTACCATAACGGTGAGCTCCAAGGAGCCATCAATGCCAAGCTAGCCTCGAGATGGTGCCCCGATCTCGAGGACCTCTATCAAATAAAATTGAGCTCTAAGGAGCTATTCATATAAACCTAACCTCGATATGGTACCCTATCTCGAAGATCTATCTTATTACAAGTGCGGGTCATTCACCCAATTCTTTGGCCCTTGGGCTACCTGGGACCTAGCTAGTTCTCACTCAAGAATTATTGATAGAGCCTCAGGGCTACCTTCGCCTTCAGATCAATTTAAACGCTCTCTCGGTTACTTTAGCCCGGGGTCCACCCAAGTTCGAGTGCATCCTCGCTCAGGGGCCATCTATAACGCCTTAGGGCTATCTTCACTCTAAGTTCAAATCAAGTTTTGAGGCCGCCCGAGCTCAAGCAAACTCTCACTCGGGGGCTGTCTGTGAAAGTCTAAGGGCTATCTTTATTCTCAGATGATCGAGCCAACTCTCTCTCTCGAGGACTATCAATGAGGCCTAGAGGGGTAAGTTTCGTTCTAAAATTGAGCCACTCTCATTCAATTCGAAGTCGGAGGTCCCGGCAGCCTAAGTTTATATCAAGTCAATCTGGACATAGTCTGAGGAATGGCAAAGGGTTTCAGGAAATATCATATTAACCAATCAAGAACCAAGGGAATACCTATGCCCGGGTCCGGTATTCGGACCGATCGGTAAAGTCACATGTTCAGATTCTTTACAAACACAAACAAAGGAAAATCCAGCATAAATAAAAGACAAATTGAAGAAACATTTTTGTATTAATAAACGATGATTACAAAAGCCTACAAGGGTTCCTTACACAGAAACAAAGAAGCAAAAAACAACAGTCTAAAAGTCTAATCTACTTTCAGAGACGTCCAAATCCACTACGAAAAAGTAAATGGACATGGTTGCATGCAATATAATATATCCAACTATGAGTCGGGGTCGAATCCCACAAAGAACAATATGTAGACGATTAGGAATGTAAGAGAATTATCAGTTGTTATGCAATGCCAAACACTTAGAATTGGTTTGAGAAAAGATTTCTACCTAACTGCGGAAATGTAAACTAACCTAGAAAGCAAGTAAAATGATCAATGACTACAAGTATGGATGCATCGGGAATTACACTCAAGTAACGATCCAATGTATTTCACGATTTTACAAATATGAGCGAGCTTATGTTAATTAGCCACGGATAATAATTCTTAATTAGCTTCTTTCGAAGACTAACAAGACTTCCTAATTAAATTATTCCTAACCCAATTAAGAGATTAAGCACACCCGGATATGGCTACAAGTAGTTCAATCCTATCCCTAGGTAGAATCTACAAAATGTGGGTCAAAACCTCAAGTTATTGTTAATTAATCTTTCCCAACCCCAAATTATCTTTTCCAAAATTAATTCAAAGTTAATGGGCGAGTCCTAGGGTTAGCTAATCCCTTTTGAAACATTAAAGAATAAGAATAATTAAAGTAACAATACACTTTATAAAATGATAAAAACCATTCAATACATAAGCACAACAAGGTATTTAATCCACACTTTAAACATGAATATTTCCATAAACAAGATTCAAGTGTTGAATAAAATACTACACACTTAGATATATAATACAAAGTAAGGAAATGAAGAAATAAACATAAATGGGTAAGAAACCCTTAACCACAAGCTTGAAATCTTCAAAACCCAAGTGTGTGTGCAAACCCTAGTTTCCAAAACTTGTTCTCTCTAGTCTCTTGGAACTGAAAATAAGCCAAAGATCCTTTTACAAATGAGTTGGTTTAGGTATTAAAGGGTTTGGGGTCAAAAATGTGAAATTCTAGAACTGCCCAGATTTTCCGCCCATTTTCTTCTCCGCATTCGCGAGTGTACCTTCGCGTTCGCGAAGGTTTGTGTTTCTTGATATTCGTGTTCACATTCACTCCTATGCGTTCGCGAAGGTTTGAGTACTGATTCTTCCCATTCGCGTTTGGTCCTTCACGTTCGCGAAGGCCTGGCTTCCTGCTTCTTCGCGTTCGCGAAGAGTAAATCACTAGGTAGGTTCTCATTGTCCATTTTAGCTCATTTTTGACTTGTTTTCACTTGGTTTCTTCACCATTACATCTAAATTACATACAACCAGTAAAGTGGAAGTAAATGACATTAAACACACGATTTTATCACTCAACCATAGCAAACATATAGGTTTAAAGACAAGATAAGTGTGTAAAATATCAACTTATCAGGAGCGACATCTGTAAGAACCGTTTCCTCGGGGACTTCACTTCGATCTTCCAAACGATGTATTTGAGAATCTTCTTCGAAGCAGAAAAAGATGAAGAAGAGGTTGTAGCCCACCAAAGAGCAAAAGCTTTTAACAGTCCAGGAAAATTGTGGCTTGGTGAAAAATTTGGCGAGTATAGGTCTCGCCAACACTACTATTGGGAAGCCACGTCTTGAGGCATTGCACCGATGTGGGATGCAAAGGTCAGTAGATTGCACCACCTCACTCCATGGAAAGCAAAAGGAGTGAAGTGCCTTACCAGGTTGAAGATAAGAGAGATGAGCAGCAGTTTACGGTCCACATATCCTCTGATACGGGAATACTTTGATATTCCTCTCTCATTTTTTTGAGCCAACAACAACAATGAACCAGTACGATCCCACTCAGCGGGGAAAGGCTCTGAAGAAGAGCCATGGCATAACTGGCAAAACTGCTATCGTGCGACCTTACAGTCACAGGCTCGAACCATGGAAGTTTAGAGTTGGATGAGGATGAGGAGAAGAAAAGAGTTAAAGGCTGTTGAAGAATGGCTGGTGGAGTTTTGGTTCAAGTAACCTTACATTTATAGAAAGGCAGTAACGTAACCATCGGCTCAATCAACGCCTTTGGAAACATATCGACAGGTGCAATCAATGATTTTTAGGAAGAGGATCATCTGCGATATCATCGCTTTAGGAAAATAAATCGGCGGTGCATTGAATGCTTAAGGAAAGATGAACTGATGGGATGTCTCAGTTATCACAAAAGCCTACGTCATAAGCATGTATATAGTAAAAGTCGTTTCTTATCATTTTTAATCTAAGAAACGCGGGGACCATCTGTATACGGTAAAAATCAAAAGGGTTTATGGTCATTATGACGCTTCATAAACACGTCTCCAAAGGCTCGAGGCAAGGGCCGAGATTCGACCCCGAAGGGTTCTTAACATTCGACCTCGGGGCAGTGCAAATCGGTAGTTATGATGGAAAAGCGGAAAGTTCCCAAGGCACATGATTAAGGCTGACCCAGTCTATTAGGCTAGCATGAGCCCGTAACTTGGCATTAAATGGTTGTACCAACCATATATCTTTGTAATAAATGTATTTGTACTATGTGGGATTTCCCCGAATATATAAAGGGGACCCTTGTCTTTTTTTAGAGATACACAACATTCAATACAAGAATATTTTCTGCTCTCTAACTTAAACACATTCTCCCTTGATTCTATTTCTTATATTTATTGCTTACATTTATTGTGTTCCATTAATTGTTCTTTATTTGTTATTCATTATTGATCATAAAGAGCTTATATAAAAGCTCTTAGAACTGTTAGTCCTTCATTGGCCGTTCGTAGCCTAACGCTTAGCTCGACCTCGAGGCCCCGTATAGGCCAGCTCGAGACCCCGATTTTCAGCCTCTCGGTTTGCTTAACATACTGCCTTCAAGCTCTTATCTTATTCCCTAGTCTCATACTTAGCATTCACTGCCTAACAACTAGCATAAAAATAAATCACGTATTTTTAGAACCAAAATCTAATTGTAATTACCATTTTCAAGGTAAACAATGACGAGAGCATTAAAATACCATGGATGATTGGTCGTAATATCTCTAATCTCTTTGAGAGGCTCTGGTTCACGTGGATACACATTAGTCTCCAGAACATACTTGTGCCATGAGGAAACAATAGCTGATAAGTACTTTCAATAAAAGTACGAAAAAGACGGAAAGCCAAAAGGCATAGAAGAAAAGAGTACCTCATACAATTCTTGACTCTGCAGTAGTCCCTTGGTAGACATCAACTTCGTCTTGTCTTACATTTCTACTAGTTCTTGAATATAAAGGGAAACAACAATTTAGAAGGAAAAGCTAGCAAGCTCAGGTGAAAACTTAGGGCACTAAATGAACTTTAAGGTATTAATTTTTAAAAGATGAACTTCAAGGTGAGTTTCTTGAGCATTGAAAGACTTATTGTAACAACGTGATCTAAATTCAGTCAAAAATGCCTCTTTAGCTACCATATTAATTTTATCATTCTAACACACTTCTTGGAAGATGGCCTTCCTTGATGTTATATGTTGGAAAAATGATAGAAATTAAGGGTCCACAAAACTATATGGAGAACCAGGTTCTTTATTAGTTCCCACAGAACACACGCACAGTGCAATAAGTAAATGCGGGATCAAAAATAACGACCTACCCTTGTAGGATTTCAACTTCACTACCGAGCAAACTTTAGATTACAAACTATTGTAACCTAGGAATTAAACTCTTAATCCCTCACTAACTTGTAACAACACTATTACAAGTCACTTTGTAATAACTCTATTACAAATACTTTACAACTCGACTAACTCTAGTCAAGACACAAACACAAGGGTTTATGATTTATAAAGATTTCCTACACAATGCTTCTAATTAAGCTAAGCAGGAATTACAAGTAGAGTGCTTTAATAAAGGTACAACACAACTAATGACATATAATAACTCGATACAAGGAACTGGTCCGTTGTTATGTTGTTCTTTGTTCTTGATGCCCTTGAGAGTCACTTGCAAGATTGATAGATGATTTGGGAGAATGCTTGATCAATTCTTTAATGTGCAATTGTTTTATTTTACCTTTGCTTGATGTTGATAATTCATTTGTTACATCACTTGAATGATGCAAGCAAGTTAGGTAAAGGGAATTCCCCATAAAGTTGACTGATGCACTGTTTTTGCACTTTTGCATGTGCAGGCAACAACTTTAAAGCTGGAGCAGTTGACTTGTACAGTCACCTCGGGAACTGATAGCTATCTGTTCTCTCTGTTGTTTCTTTGACTCTGAAGAATTGAACTGTGTCTCCAACTGGAGACTTGTTGATCTTTAATTCTTGAGGATGTGTATCAGTTTCCTTATATGGTTCTCAACAGTAAGTTTGTTAGATCATCAAAACATAACAGGGATACACATATAACCTATCAATTTCCCCTTTTTTTATGACAACAAACTTATAATTCAAGTTCCCCCTAAGAACCAGAATGCCATTCGCATTTCCTGTATTCCCCCTGAATCTGTTCCCTATCTTGTTCCCCCTAATTATTTTTCCCTCTTTTGGCATCATAAAAAGATCAGTAGAAGGCCTTAAACAAAAAGAAGTCTAGCTTAAGTTAAATTATGCCACATGTGTGCATACAATCATGACTAAAACAAAGCAAAAGAACAAGACATAAACAACAAAAGAATGAGAATTTCATTAATTTTGGATCATTAAGAAGGGAATAGTTCCATTGTTTCCAAAGACATCCACAAAATAAAAACAGCAAAAACAAAGGTACCAGTCATAAACATCATCAGTAGGGCTGGGTATATATCAGGTAAAATTGATAACCTGAACCGAAAAAAACTTATTGGGTTATCGGTATCAGATTATTAGGTTAATGGTTTGATAACAGTTTAATATTTTTTTTTTACTATTTGGTTATCAGTTCGGGCACCGATTTGCCTAATTTTATTAATGGGTTAGCCGATAACCCATTAAGAATTAATAAAATTATGACTTTACCCTTAAGTATACAAAAACATTTAGGGCTTCAGACCTTTAGTTCATTCTCGTTTTCTCACAACTTTTCTCAGTCGCAATCTGCACTCTTCATTCTTCAAAGTCTTCACAGTTCACTCTTCAATGTCTTCATTCCATCAATAGTAGAAGCTGCATTTGTGCCATTAACAGGGCTTCATATATATATATATATATGTTTGTTAATAAAAGTTGCATTTTCCATTACTGGAAGTTGCTTTTGTGCCATTAATAGGGGAATTTGGGTTAGCCAACCAAACTATTGCTATGCTTGGAATCTGACTATGCAAACTTCAGTGATTGAAATTAAGTTTGTGTGCGTTACACCTTATTACCTCTAGATTGAGTTATTTTATGGGGTAAACCGATAACCGAACCGATAACAATCGATAACCGATTAACCAATAACTGATATCTTATTGGTTCGGCTATCAGTTTAGTATATTTATAAACCGATAACCTATATGCTAAATCGATAATATTCACAACCGAATCAAACTGAACCGACCGATGCCTACCCCTAATAATCAGAACAAAAACAAAAGACGGATACCAAAGACTTGACACTTGGGAAGGACACTGTTTAGTGAGCACTAGAAGGGGAAGGCCTAGATGAAGAGGCAAGAGTGCGAAGAAGGATGTCCATTCGAGCATTAGCTGACACCTGCTCATTGAGCAGTCTCTCGTTCAGGTGCTCAACCTATTTCCTGAGATCGGTATTTTCCTGGGTTAGACAGACAACCTATGTGCTTTGAGAGCTACTAGAACCAGGTGCCTCCTGAAGCTGACTTAGCTGACCCTCAAGAATAGCATTTCTTGCCTTCAGCTTCCTTATCTTAGTAGTGGCATTGTTTTGAGCGTTGATCAACTGGGAGATAGTAGAAGTGATGTCAACCCCTCCAATTTTTTCAATGCATTCACATTCCTCGAGGGTGGTCTTGGAGAAAGTTTGCTTATAGGTACCCACTTTAGCTTGTCCCAAAGGGACTTTGAAGAACTCATACACCTTAGTAAGAAGGAACCCTTAAGGCAGCCTATGATTACCATCCTTGAAAGCTGCTACCTTCTGCATGTGTTCTATCATAATGGTAGGCATGTTGATAGTTGTGTAGCCATCTGGTGCTTCCATGAGAACCAGGTCTTCTCAAGATGTAATGGACCTTCTCTCAGCACGAGGGAGCAAAACCTTGTTCATTATTTCAAACAATAATTGGTACACTGGAAGGAGGGCCTTCTTTTGTACCCGTTCCCTGTGTTAAATTGTTGCATCCTTCAAGATAGCATTTATAAAGTTTGAAGTGCATGTTCCCTGAACAGAAGACAAACCCTCAACGGGCACACCTAAAATAGTTCCCAGCACAGCAGAGTCCATCATAAAATCAACACCATTGGCCACATATAAATGTGATCGTCTTCAACTGTAAAGAAGTCGGCATAAAAACTCCGCACTTCTTCCTCATACACTTTGGGACTGTCACCTGTGAATAGGTGTGTCCACTATTGAAATTCACAGATTTTTCTTTCTCAAGACCCTAGGTTGCATCAACCTTGACCTTCTTTGAGGAACCAGGTTCCTCACTAGCACCAGCCTTCCTTTTCACTAATTTTCGTGCACTCTTTCCTTTCTCAGCAGATGACACTTTTTCAACGGGCTTCCCAACCATACGCTCACCAGACTCTTCAACTAGATTTTCATTTGATTTTTCACCCTTAAAATTGCTCACACCCATCTCACTCTCTTTCTCAACAGATTTTTCACCCTCAACCCTTCTCAACTCCTTTCTAACCACATGAGACTCCCTTTTGGTTTTTGGAACAGGAAGAGTCTTTGAGGACTTATGAACCAAGGAACCAGGTTCCTCTTTGACCTCATCATTAAATTTCACAACTTGTGCAGGAGGCACTACTTTTTCATTGACAACCTTTCCATCTTTCACCAGTCTCCTCTTCTTCTTTTTCTTTTTACTTTTCCTTAAAAAAGACTTAAATTCTTCCTTCTTTGCAACCTCATGATGGGTTTTTAGATGTTGACCCCTGGGGAGGTGCCTTTATACTCCTAGCACTGACAAAAGCTCGCTAGAGCAACATTATCATAATCTTCTTCTTCACTATCCTCTTTTTCCTCCTCAAACACTGATTGCATGTCAGGGACAACTATGGACAAGGGCTCAGCATAAAAGTGAGGAGAGGGAGCAGGATTAATATTGACCTGGGGTGATTGAGAGGAGCTAGGGTTGGCTCTTCTTCGGTGGAGGGATCGGGTCCCTCAGTAGGTGCCCCAGTAGTACTGTTCGGTGCTGATGTTTCAACATGCACCATTTCCCTACTCTCCACTAGTGTACTGTTGATGTGGCATGCGCGTGTGGAACACCCCAGGCCATAAAAGTGGTATTATGCTTCATAAGGTGGTATTAAATTCACTTTGGACAAGTATAGAGAGGTATTAGGACGCCCGTAAAGGTTGGGATAGAAACTCACTTTTCGGCACAAGTTCAGGGAGCATCTTATCTGCCTAAACCAAGCAAGATTCAAGAATCAATCCATTACCAGCAAGATACGATACGGCTTAGCCAAAAAAGGTGAGCGCCTAGCGCGAGCCTTATTGAAAACGGCCTAGCTAACGAGCAATCTTTCTAAAGCAAGAAGCAAGGGCGCAGCAGCTGCACGAAGTTGCTTCTTAGGGCATATCCGTTTTCTTGCTCGTTAGCGCTTGACTAATAAGATAGAAAGAGCCTTTCTTGCTTGTTTAGTAAAGTCAAGCTTTGGCGGTAGGGTTGGGGTGGCTTGCTGGGGCACTCGTGCCCTTACTAGTTTTGGGGCTTTGATTGGCAAAAGCGGTTTTCGCCTTCTAGCCAGCAGTTGCCGGATTAGCCTTCGTCGGACTGATCATTCAAAAATAGCCAGCGTTTGCAAAGTCATTGAAAAATAGCCACTATTTTGGTGCAACACGGAAAGTTCCAGCATAATATACTGGAGATCGGTGCACATGTGCATGAACTTGTAGCATATTATGCTGGAACTCCAACACGTGAAATGTGGCTATTTTTGAATGACCACTTCTAAATTGATTATTTTTAAATTTCTCCCTCTAGTGTATGCGGTAGTAAAGGCCCAAATTAGCATTTGCCAGTATGTTAACGCCTAAATTTTGACGCACATAATAATTGGGATTTGGACGGCCAAGTAGCTAATGAAACAGATCTAAGGATATAATCTAGACGTTGGCATGGTAATTGTTTGCCAGTCATGCTCCGCATTAGCTTTACTAAAATCACAAGTTTTATGCTTTATGCGATGATCTCTTGCAAGTTTAGGGATGAGAACAATGACGCGGACTCGAACGTGAGGCTTGATATACAAGATATCCCAAAGAGAGATAGTTTCAAATACATTGGGTTTATTATTCAAGGAAATGGGAGGATTAACGAGGATGTTACCCACCGTATTGGAGCAGGGTGGGTGAAATAGAGGCTCGCGTCCGGTGTTTTATATATGTGATAAGAATGTGCCACCTAAACTTAAAAGTAAGTTCTACAGAGTAGTTGTTAGACCGGTTATATTATATGAGACAGATACCAGTCAAGAACTCCCATGTCCAGAAGATTGAAGTAGCATAGATAAGGATGTTGAGATAAATGTGCGGGCATACCGGGATTAATAAGATTGGGAATGAAGACATTCAGTGATGTTTTATACTTCAATACCATACAAGAAGGGGGAGGGGGAATGATTTGTGTGGTGTCCAATTTTTCGCGTGCACAGTGACAAAGGAAATTCTTGATTGCATATAGAATCAAATAGAGCAAGATCCGGATCCTGGGCACCGGGTGAAAGATTCACAATTAAGATAGAACTATACTTAATTGCCTTGCTTGGTTGAAAAATAGGAGTTGTAAATGCATTCTTACTAATATTAATACCATAGACATATAGGTATTAGTTTAACTTGAATAGATCCATAAGAACTCGAAAGATTCTTATGAATATTATTAACCTTATAATCAATAACCCGGATAATTCAATAAATTCTATAATTCTATAATCAATAGATTCTATATGTAATCAAGAATTTCCTTTGTCAAGTTTAATTCAAGATTCGTAAATAATATTTCACTGTTAGCTACGCAGTAAAATAATTAAAAGCAGAATCAAATAAATAACCCATAACGATAATTTCAATATCTTCAATCTAAGCTTCAAACAACATAATTATCTAACATCCATGATCCAAGAATACTAGAGTTTTTAGCTACTCATAATCATACAAAAATCAACAATAAAAGTTTTAAACATAATATAAACAAACAAATAGAAGAAAGTTTAGAAGAACTCTTTGAATCCTTGCTCCAAGATGTTGTTCTTCTTCTCCTTTCTTAGCTCCAAGATGAAGCTCCTCCTTCTTCTATGGCTTTTTCTCCCTCAAAATCTTATCTCCCCAATAATGGAGCTTTTGCTTTATGTAAATTGAGTGGGATTAAGGAGGAATTCCAATTTTACCCCCAAATAATTGATTTCCGGACAGGACTAGCGCGGGAGCGCATGACTAGCGCATGACCCGCACTAGTGAGGTTTCTTTCTATCCAAAACAATTGAACTAGCGTGGGAGCGCATGACCAGTGCATGACCCGCTCTAGTGAGGTTTTCTCTTGTTAAAATGTTTCTGCTCAACTTTTCGTCATTTGACTCCATTTTTCACTTGATTACCATCATAAATCCTCATTTGTTTATTGAACTCCTGTGAGACATTAAAGTCATGATTAGAGCCAATTTTTGCATTATTTGAACATTTACAATAGTAAACCATCCTTAAGTTGAGCTAAAACATAGGCTATATTAAACAATTTAGCCTATTATCAACACCCCACACTTAACTTATTGTTAGTCCTCGAGCAATCCACTATATTCTTTTTAGAGAATTCTTCACTCAACCATTTCCCCTCACGCATTATACCTAGAACATTGTACATATATTACGCCTAGCAGTCAACAATCCTAGCCTCAAAGTCAACTCTCAAGTGCCATGCAATATTTACACTTCCTCAAAGTACTCTACACAGAAATCAAGACTTGCTTCTCCGTCACGATTCATATGCCCTCACAATTACATCAACAAAAACTGAGTTCAATCCACCACATTCAATTCATATATTCACATATATCAAGGAAATCACTCACTCTCACAAAAGAGGTCACATGCATGCAATTGGTACCATAAGTTTGCCCTTAATGTAAATCTCTACTAATGTAGGCTGGCTCAATCCAAAATCAATTAGGACTTTTTCATGGTTGTAATGTGGACTAAAGGACGGGTAGGATGTATTTAGGAATAGTGACTCAACCCCTAAGCACTTTAACACATCACATGAGCAACTTTCAGCATAAATTCTTCAACCCACTTCTCATTTATACACAATATCATCTCACAAATACACCCTTCTTCTTTAAGCACTCTATTAATTCATTCCCACTAGCTAGAGCAAAACACAATGTAATTTTTCTTGTCACTCAATTTCTGCTAGTGGTGTATTTGTTTACAACATAAGTACACCTTTCATCCTTTTATTGGTTTCACTCAAAAGCCACCCCACACTTATTTCCTTCTTACTTCTTTTAGCGCTCTTCTCACAATTAAAGTGCTTTAAGAGGTAAACGGATCAAAACAATGTCAATTAAAAATAAAAGGGTATGGGCTTGTAATGCGGGTGCCAAACAAAAAGACTGAAGGCTCAAAAGGGTTAACTAGGGACAAATTTTATTTTTAATAAGCAATTAAGCTCAAAAAGGTCAAAGAAAGCTTAACATCATTTTTCAAACCTAGCATCACCTCAAATTTCGCTTCGACTCACATACCGGGCAAGTTCTAGACACAAGTACAATACATGGACTACACAAATACTCACCACACATGGCATATGACTCATTCCAGATCAGCTCATCAAGACACTCCATTACGAGCATTCAATTCAGTACAAACATACAAATTAAGGCACTTTCAGTGAGATTCAACAATTAAGACTAAGCGTTACACTCTAGGGTCTATTGTGTTCAGGTGTGTCAACGCTATGGGTTCACTTTTCTATAGCTTATAACTCCTTATTTTAGTCTACAAAATATAAAAAAATATAAAAACAAAAATTAAAAACTACCTATGCCCGGTTCAAGATAAACCCACATTAAAAACTACTTATGCCCAGTTCAAGATAAACCCTTGGAAAAGAACCGCGGCTTAAAGAAAAACAAAGGGGGAATTGTTATACTACCTAAAAATACAAAAAAAATAAAAAATAAAACAAAAATCTTTTTGTTGTTTTCTATGGGCTCAGTCCCTCAAGAACTCCTATCTAAAAGAATCCATCATCGGGCCGCGCCAATATAACTACTAAAAAAAATTAAAATGTCTACTGAAAATGTTTAAGAACAGACAACAATTACTCAAACAATACTAAATCACCAAAACATTTAAAAACAAAAGTGAAATAGTCACGCAATCCCAAAATATTATATATTGTACCACACCACCAAAACATTCCAACAATCCAAAATAATTGAAACAACCTAAAAATCCATAATAATTACTACCATCCAAAACATTTAAGAACAATTAAACATATGTTTAAGGGAATCCTCCACCCCACACTTAAAGCGAGACATGTCCCCATGTCTTTCATTATAAACAAGAGATTAAGCAACGATACTTCCCCGAGGAGTCACTCTTGATCGGACACAGTTTCGGGATTCACGTTGCATGCCCGACCAATTGCACGAAGCCAACCCATGAGCCGGCTTTCCATTTTCTTCTGCTGAACTTGTATTTCATCAACACGTCTCCCCAGAGCTGTCACTGATGTTTTAATTTCAGTGATTTCCTGCTCCATGCGGTCTATCCTTTGTCCCCGACCAGCCCTAGACGGTCCTGCTGCATCAAAAGCTTGTGGTTGTGCAGGTGGTGCATTTTCTCCCATCTTCACATCGTCAGCTCTTTCTTGTTGCTCCTCTCCTTCCTCATCGTCACTGTTATCAGAATCAACAACAACCAATTCAGCTGGATGTACAACTTCCTTACCTGTGGTGACCATTTTAGCCGTGAAAGGATTGACTTTAGCTAGTTGTCCATCTGCAGCAAGATTGTTTGGTACATTGGCTCGAAGGCACAGTAGGGTGACAAGAGATGGGTAATACAACCCGTAGCGTTGAATTCTAACCCTCTGGAACATTTCTTTATGTATCAACAATGGTATATCAAACCATGCCCTATTCATGAAACACCATATTAAGCAAGCTCGAGGGATTTTACTTCAGTCAAATTCTTGGAAGGCAAGAGATGGTTGTTGATGAAGTACAACCAACATTTGGCCTCGAACTTCAGGGCATTAGCATGGAACTTGTTCCCATATTTATACCATTGGATATCTGCATCTAGGCGACAAATTATGTCGGTGAACGTGGACCATGGTATTGGCTTGCTGTTATATGCCTGGAACATATCTATGTAATCTTCCTCCACTGGGGGTAGCCTGTACACATCCCGAATTGTTTCTATAGTTGCATTGACTTGTCGATTTCGGACTGTAACATTGTAGTTATCATGTTCCGGAAGGTTGGCATAATATTCCATCACTAGCATTACATTCGCCGTGATTGGCTCCTCGAAGAATATGTCAAGCCCACGCCTCCTCAACTTGTTTGCTAGGTTTGGACAATTAATAGCCAAAGCATTTGCATCCATTGCTTGTTCAGGCACTATTGTTTTCTCCTCCTTTTTTGTTAAATCTGTCCTGTGCCTTGGCTGACACAAACTTTTGACTGTTGAATGGCCTAGTATCAACCGATTTTCTGGGCCGTCCACCAACATTTGTTGTAGCTAGGCGTTCGGATGAGGAACTTGATGTTGGGCGTTTACGAGGGGCCATGGTACCTGCAAGTAGTTTAGAGTTAGCCCTATTCAATTGGGTGACCAAACCGGGCTACTCAGACTTCACCACATAGTTGGTCACTTCACTTCCTCCAAAGAGGCATTTTTTCAAACACATTGTGGGCATGGTGAGTTTCAAGCTTTTTCCAACCCTATGTCACAATGCATTCACCATCAACCAACCCAATTACTACTTTACACCACCATACTCCTAATTTTTCACTTCCTCAACCCAACCAAATATCAAACATATGTTTAAATCTTCTATAAATGCTACATTCTAATGTTAAATAAGAAAAATTTAAGAAACTATCCTAAAAATATACAATCTTGACAACCACATAATAATGTTACATAATAAAACTAAACAAGGAAACAATTGAAGATATTATACTAAATATATGCAAGGAAATTAAAAATCAAACAAAACAATAGAAAATTAAAACTATGTTCACAAAAAAAACGAAATAATCTGAAAAATAAAAAAATTAACTAATAAGAAGAAGATGAAGAAGACATACCTTAGAGGATATGGGGTATGGGGTGAATGAAGAGGTGGGGAGATTTGATGAAGAAGAAGAAATGGGGTGTTGATGAAGAAGAAGAAGAAGAAGAAGAAAAATTGGTGTTTTTTCGGTTGGGGGGGGGGTTATTATTAAGTGAAAGAAGTAAAAAAAACGTTTTAAAACAAAGTTACCTGTGACTAGCGCGGGTCGTGCGCTAGCCATGTGCTCCCGCGCTAGTCACTTTGTACCGAGGCGGACGGAAACCCAATTAGCGCGGGCTATGCGCTAGCCATGCGCACCCGCGCTAATCACTGAAGGTCAGGCAGACTGAAACTTGATTAGCGCGGGCGGTGCGCTAGTCATGCGCACCCGCGCTAATCACTGAACATTTCTCTCTTCTTCTTTTTTTAACATATTGCCTCTCACGAAGGCCAAGTTATAAATTCTCATTTACAAACTATATTTACACTACATTTGTGGGTTGCCTCCCACACAGCGCCTAATTTAATATCGCGGCACGACGCCATATTGCATTATACATCAATTAAATCTACTGAGGTTTTGTGACGTTAAATGTCACCACCCCAATAGTGTTTAATTCGTTGCCCATTTACCAAGAACGTGCCTGTTGAATTAATGTTTCGCTATTCAACTGTTCCATGAGGAGTTACACTTACTACAACAAAAGGGCCTGCCCAACGGGACTTAAGCTTTCCAGGAAAAAGCTTTAGCCTTGAGTTAAACAAGAGAACTTCTTGACCCGGCTCAAACTCACGATGTTGGATGTGTTTGTCATGCCACTTCTTGGTCTTTTCTTTATATAACTTGGCATTTTCATAAGCATGCAACCGAAACTCATCAAGTTCATTGAGTTGTAGCCGTGTTTTTTCTCCAGCTAAGTCCATATTCATATTTAGCTTTTTGATTGCCCAATAAGCTTTATGTTCTATCTCAATAGGCAAACGACATGCTTTTCCATAAACCAACCTGTATGGAGAAGTACCTATTGGAGTCTTGTATGCAGTTCGGTAAGCCCACAATGCATCTTCTAACTTACCGGACCAATCTTTCCTATTTGCGCTCACAGTTTTCTCCAAAATCTGTTTTACCTCCCTGTTTGACACTTCAACTTGACCACTCGTTTGAGGGTGATATGCAGTAGCAACCTTGTGTCTTACACCATATTTTGCTAGAACATTTTTCAACAATTTGTTGCAAAAGTGTGTTCCTCCATCACTTATCAACACCCTTGGAGTTCCAAAGCGTGTGAAAATGTGTTTCTTCACAAAACTTACCACTACCTTCGCATCATTAGTAGGAAGAGCAATGGCCTCAACCCACTTAGACACATAATCCACTGCAACCAAAATATATCTGTGCCCATTAGAATACGGAAATGGTCCCATGAAATCTATTCCCCAGACATCAAAGAGCTCTACTGCCAAAATATTTTGTAAAGGCATCTCGTGCTTCTTCGTGATCGTTCCGGTTCTTTGGCACCTGTCACAATTTTTAACAAAAGCATGTGCATCTTTAAATAATTTTGGCCAGTAAAAACCTGATTGCAAAACCTTTTGTGCAGTTCTGTCTCCCCCATGATGACCTCCATAAAGAGAAGAATGACAGTCATGCAATATTGCATTCATCTCCTCCTCAGGGACACACCTTCTTACCAATTGATCTGCGCATTGCTTGTATAGAAAAGGCTCGTCCCACATGTAGAATCTCACATCATGTAAGAACCTTCTTCTATGGTCAGCTGTGAATTCTGATGGAGTCGCCCCACTTGAAATGAAATTCACATAATCATCATACCACGGGGTTTAATCCGAAGTGATGGCCAGCAAATGTTCGTCAGGGAATGTTTCTTTGATTGATTCTCCTTCAGTGACATGGCCTCTATTTTTCAGCCTGGATAAATGATCTGCAACTTGATTCTCTGTTCCCTTTCGATCTCGAATCTCCAAATCAAATTTCTGCAAAAGAAGAACCCATCAAATTAACCTTGGCTTGGCATCTTTCTTTGCAAATAAATACCTTATAGCTGAGTGAGCTGTGTAAACTATGACTTTTGTCCCCACTAGATAGGATCTAAACTTATCAAATGCCCATACTACTGCAAGCAACTCTTTTTCAGTAACAGTGTAATTCATTTGAGATGGATTAAGAGTTCTACTCGCATAGTGAATGGAACAAAATATTTTCTCTTTCCGCTGTCCCAAAACAGCTCAAATGGCTATATCACTTGCATCACACATCAATTCAAATGGAAGTTTCCAATCTGGAGAAATGATAATCGGTGCAGTAACTAATCTTCGTTTCAGCTCATCAAATGCTTTCAGACAAGCATCATCAAACTTGAAAGATGTATCTTTCTCAAGAAGCCTGCACAAAGGAGATGAGATTTTTGAAAAATCCTTGATGAAACGACGGTAAAAACCCGCATGGCCTAAGAAACTGCGAATGCCTCTAACTGATGTTGGTGGAGGTAATTTTTCAATTGCTTCCACCTTTGCTTTATCCACCTGCAATCCATTCTTGGACACTTTATGCCCTAAGACTATGCCTTCACGTACCATGAAATGGCATTTTTCCCAATTTAGTACCAAATTTGTTTCTTCACACCTAGCAAGGACCTTATCAAGATTCATTAAACATTCATCAAAAGAACATCCAAATACAGAAAAATCATCCATAAATACTTCCACAAATCTTTCAACCATATCAGTGAAAATAGCCATCATACACCTTTGAAAAGTCGCAGGTGCATTGCAAAGACCAAATGGCATTCTTTTAAATGCATATGTCCCATACGGACATGTAAATGTGGTCTTTTCTTGGTCTTCTGGGGCTATAACAATTTGATTATATCCCGAGTAGCCATCCAAAAAACAGTAGTATTCCTGCCCGGCTAATCTATCAAGCATTTGGTCAATAAAGGGAAGGGAAAAATGGTCTTTTCGGGTGGCATTATTCAATTTTCTATAATCTATGCAAATCCTCCACCCAGTAACAGTTCTAATGGGAATCAAATCATTATTTTCATTTGTCACTACGGTCATTCCTCCTTTCTTTGGAACATATTAGACTGGACTTACCCATTTGCTATCAGATATTGGAAATACAATACCTACATCAATCCATTTAATCACTTCTTTTCTTACCACCTCTTTCATGTTCGGATTTAGGCGGCATTGTTGTTCTATGCTTGGCTTGTGCCCTTCCTCCATGAGAATTTTATGCATGCAAAAAGCTGGACTAATACCTCTTATGTCGGACATTGTCCACCCAATTGCTCTTTTATGCTCATGTAGTACTCTTAACAATTTCTCCTCCTGCAATTCAGACAAGTCAGCAGAAATAATAATAGGTAACGTTTCAAAACTACCCAAATAAGCATAATGAAGGTGAGAAGGTAAAGGCTTTAATTCCAATTTGAGAGCTTCTTCAACTGAGGGCTTCAGAGGAGGACCATCTGGCCTGTTCAAAGGTTCAAAGAGATTAAAACCTTTTATATATTCATATGTTGCATTCAAAGTATGTTTCATCTCCTCAACCTCATCATTATTCTCTAATCTTTCAAACAACACAATTGCTTTTTTCTAACGAATCCTGCAAATATACACTTGGAGTAATAAGTTGTTCATCAATCTCCATGACAGATATCATAGACAATTCTTCATACTGCCGAGGAAGTTGAATTGCTTTATATACATTAAAAACAGCTTCCTCGTTGTCAACTCTCATGATCATTTTTCCTTCTCTTACTTTAATTATAGCATCACCTGTAGCCAAGAGAGGTCTTCCCAATATAATAGGAACTTTTTCATCGGCCTGAAAATCCAAGATAATGAAATCAGCCGGGAAAATAAATTTCCCAATTTTTAGTAGCACATCCTCTATCACCCCTTCCGGGTAAGCTATGGACCTGTCTGCTAGTTGCAACATCACTGTGGTGGGTTTTGGAGCTCCCAAACCCAATTGTTTGTACAAAGACAATGGCATCAAATTTATGCTTGCTCCCAAATCACAAAGTGCATGACCTGCATCAACATTGCCTATTCTCACAGGGATAGTAAAGCTGTCAGGGTCCTTAAGCTTTTGAGGAAGCTTATGTTGGACCCTTGAAGTGCACTTTTCAGTAAGTGCTACTGTTTCAAATTCAATCAGTCTCCTCTTGTTAGACACAATGTCTTTTATGTATTTGACATATTTTGGAATATCACGAATCGCATCTACCAACGGAATATTCAACTGAATCTGACTCAACATAGAGAGAAATTTGTTGAACATGCGATCGTCATTCTTTTTCTGCAATCTTTGTGGAAAAGGTGGTGGTGGCCTTGGAACATTCACAGGTGCTGAAATTGTATCATCTTTCCTTACTTCCTGTGTTGCTTTGGGAATCAATTCACCCTCAGGTACAAGCTTGTCTTTTCTCTTCTTTGGAACTTCTTCTAATTCCCTTCCAGTTCTAAGTGTAATTGCACTAACTTGCGGATTTTTCTCTGTATCACTTGGAAGAGCACCTGCAGGCCTAGTATTTTGATTTGCAGCTAGTTGTCCCAATTGTCTTTCAAGATTTCTAAAGTCCGATCTGAGTTGTTGATTGTCTTGCAACAATTTTTTCAACAAATCATTTGTACTTTCTTCTACTTGCTGTGGCGGCTTTTGAGGTTGATTAAAATTTCCTTGGGGTCTAAATTGATTTTGATTGGGTTGATTCCCACCCCAAGAGAAATTAAGATGATTCCTCCAATTTGAATTGTAAGTTTTCCCATATTGGGCTTGTTGATTCATCAGACCTCTGTTTTGTTGCCCAACATAGTAAATAGATTCAGGATTCGTTGGGCACATGTCACTTGTGTGATTATCGCCACACATTTCACAACAAACTGACATTTGTTGAACCTGCTGCATTGGTTCTGATGGTCCCATTGTCATTCTGGTCATTTGATTTGCCAATTTTGCTAAATCTGCTCTCATGGCTGAAATGTCATCCAGTTCAAGTAACTCTGCTTTCTGTTTCATTGCTCTCCTTGGTTCTCCTTCACCTTGCCAATTATGATCATTAGTAGTAAAGTTATTCAGCAGAAGTTGTATTTCACTGTATGGTTTTGCCATGCAACTACCTCCACAAGCTGAATCAAGATTCATTTTGGAAGTTTCGTCTAATCCATCAACAAAAGTATGGCCCAATACTTCAATCAGCTTGACAATGATGAGGACAATCCCGAAGTAGTTTCTTGTATCTTTCCCAAGCTTGGCGAAGAGTTTCACCATCCCGTTGTTGAAACCCAAGAATCTGACTCCGCAAAAACTTTGTCTTTTTGGTGGGGAAAAACTTGATTAGGAATTTCTTTGCTAAATCATCCCAATTGTGGATTGAATTAGCTGGCTCTTTTTGCAACCATTCTCTAGCATCCCCCAATAATGAAAAGGGAAATAAGGTCAGCCTGACATAATCCTTGGAAACATTTGGATAATTGTAAGTATCCGTTATTTCCAAAAAATTTTGAATGTGCCTTTGTGGGTCTTCATAAGATAGACCAACATATTGCCCAATGGACTGTATCAGCTGCACCATGTACTGTTTAAGCTCAAAGTGACCGGTGATTTCAGGCTTCACAATGGCCTGAGTCATATTAGCAAGGTTTGGCCTTGCTGCTTCTATCACCGCACGTTCTTGATTACCTGCCATCACTGTTGGTTGTGGTTGAACTTGAATGTCCAACTCTCTTTCTGTTTTGTTTCTAGCTTCCCACTCCTTCCTTGTTCTATGAATTGTTCGTTCAATTTCAGGATCAAAAGGGAAGAGGTTGTTTGTGCTTCTACTCCTCCGCATTCAAGAGAAGAGCCTGCACAACACAAACAAAGTAGATGGAAAATTTAGGTTTTTATTAACAGCTAATAAAATCTTAAAACAGTCAAGTAGCTAATATCAATTCCCCGGCAACGGCACCAAAAACTTGTTGCGACCAAAACACTCACGCAAGTGTACGCGATCGACAAGTAATATAGTAGTAAGTAAAGTATCGTTCCCACGAGGAATTGTGATCAACTTATCGACTGATGTAGACTCAAACAATTATCAATTCAAGCTAAATTATCACAAAATATATAAAGAACCAATTTACAATTTACTTAGTAATTAAACAATAATTCAATACAAAATTACTACACCAATTACACAATATTTTGATAACAATTTGGGTAAATATATTCCCGGGTCATGGACTTGCTAGAAATTATGCTACTATTTTAGCTTAAAATGGATTTATTGAATTATCCGGGTTATTGATTATAAGGTTAATAATATTCATAAGAATCTTTCGAGTTCTTATGCATCTATTCAAGTTAAACTAATACCTATATGTCTATGGTATTAATATTAGCAAGAATGCATTTACAACTCCTATTTTTCAACCAAGCAAGGCAATTAAGTATAGTTCTATCTTAATTGCAAATCTTTCACCCGATGCCCAGGATCCGGATCTTGCTCTATTTGATTCTATATGCAATCAAGAATTTCCTTTGTCAAGTTTAATTCAAGATTCGTAAATAATATTTCACTGTTAGCTACGCAGTAAAATAATTAAAAGCAGAATCAAATAAACAACCTATAACGATAATTTCAATATCTTCAATCTAAGCTTCAAACAACATAATTATCTAACATCCATGACCCAAGAATACTAGAGTTTTTAGCTACTCATAATCATACAAAAATCAACAATAAAAGTTTTAAACATAATATAAACAAACAAATAGAAGAAAGTTTAGAAGAACTCTTTGAATCCTTGCTCCAAGATGTTGTTCTTCTTCTCCTTTCTTAGCTCCAAGATGAAGCTCCTCCTTCTTCTATGGCTTTTTCTCCCTCAAAATCTGATCTCCCCAATAATGGAGCTTTTGCTTTATGTAAATTGAGTGGGATTAAAGAGGAATTCCAATTTTACCCCCAAATAATTGATTTCCCGGACAGGACTAGCGCGGGAGCGCATGACCAGCGCATGACCCGCGCTAGTGAGGTTTCTTTCGGTCCAAAACAATTGAACTAGCGCGGGAGCACATGACCCGCGCTAGTGAGGTTTTCTCTTGTTAAAATGTTGCTGCTCAACTTTTCGTCATTTGACTCCATTTTTCACTTGATTACTATCATAAATTCTCATTTGTTTATTGAACTCCTGTGAGATATTAAAGTCATGATTAGAGCCAATTTTTGCATTATTTGAACATTTACAATAGTAAACCATCCTTAAGTTGAGCTAAAACATAGGCTATATCAAACAATTTAGCCTATCATCACACAGATTATAGAAGGACCTGGTTCTTCTATGTGTTCCTAATACTACTGTTGAGGAATAACAAATGCGGAAAGTAAAAGACACAAGTATTTTTACGTGGAAAATACCTGGCTCAAAAGATGAAAAAACCACGACCTACTACCTAGTAGGAGTTTTTCCAACACTTTATTAATCACTGAGCCAAAAATAGCATTTATAAAACTCTTTGTAAATCTAAGGATTACCTCTAACTCTTTGTGGCAACCGGCCTCTAACTATTGCGACAACTTCAAGTTAACTCAAACTTGAATAACACTCAGAGTACGTAGAACAATTGCTTCTAGATAAAGTTGAAAGGTACAACTCAAAAGTATATTATAATGAAACTAGAATAAAAGACAGACATTTGGAACTGGTTCTTCTATCTGGTTCATGTAGCTTCAGGTTCGCACACTTGAATCACACAAGAATTGCTTGCAAAATGCCTTGCTATTTTGCTCTCAACACACGTTTAACTTCAGCATTTGTGCGTACCTATAAAATGAGAACATCCTACAATATATAGAGTTAGTAGAATAGGAAATAACTAAAAGTCTAATGCTTTACTCTTGCTGGTGGAAAAGTTCTAGTGACCGGCGCTTAGGAACAAGTGCTCTCAAGTAAGCCTCATCGGTAATTTTACAGAAAATCGGACAGAGTTTCCCCTATTTTTGGACCATCCCAAAAATTTTCCTGCCTCAAATCAACAACCAAACATCCTAATATCATACCAAACAATTGACAACTTGCCAATTAACAAATACAAGTCTTCACCATAACTAAACCACCAACTAACCACTAGAAATACTAATTTATCTCCAACTTTGATAAATGAGAACGATACTCAACATAAGACTATAATAAAAAAAGAATACTCATGACACTAAAATAATGACTATGGAGCGACTCTAAGAATTCAATGAAAAGACCATAACAATAAATAAAATCTCTGCCAACGCGAACAAGTGTGAGGCTCACCGAGACATATCGACCTGTGCGCTCTAATTAACGAAATCCTCGCCTACGTTAGCTGCTGTCTCTGTAAAAAAATTAGTGGGGAATGAGTCACTAGCTCAGTGAGTAATAACATTTAACCACAACCGTTTTTATTTGGGGACAAGTCAGAAACATGCTAGTATCTCAAAAAGAATATACATAAAAATGCCCTTTCAGAAACAATCAATAATTTCAGTCTCATCACGCTTTTCTTGTAGTAAAATATAATTAACAATTCAGTAATAAGCTCGATAACCACTGTATAATATCATTATTCACATTTTTGGGAGGTTTCAATGAACGCATCATGTAATCGGTATAACTATGGACTTCTTCGCAAGAAGTCAAATATAACGGTAGTCCCTACTCGAGGGAAATCAGTAACGGTATACTAGTTCTACCTTCCCACTAGCGAGGGCTATAACTGTACTCTGTAATCGATAAATACAAGGTACACCAGGTCTAACGAACCCACCGTTAGCTATGGGATCCTTCAAAGTCTCCTCCCATTTATACTTTTCTTTGTAATAATAAATATTCACATGAAAACATTTTCAAAATAGTAGAGGGCATTTCAATTCTTATCAAATCATGTAATCCGATTTTGTTAACGGTTATCATATCTCAAATACCAGTAAAATATGTCTAGTAACATGAGAACATTTTAAATAACTGTAAACCTCTCAAGTAAACTATTCAGTACCATATCAAGTAAAGGACTTGTCCCACATGCAATTTCAAACATTCACTAACACATTTAATTTTCAAAATCATGTATAAACCATGAAGGTTATGAAAATACAAATTGCAGTAAGATTACTAATTACAGTACTCGTGCCGAAATACCAACTGCTTCACCTCAAGCAACTCGTACAAATTTCTCCAATCAATCTATAATTACATAATATCGATCTCATATTAATTGCCTCATTTATGCTAAATTCATCACTAATTTAGAATACCCAATTATCGGGGTTCATGTTTGAGTATTAGTTTGTGAATTTATATTTAATCATAGAACTAGTCCATAATTCTATCAATTTCAAACTATTTGGTATAATTTACTCCTCTAAAACTAGACCTATCAGTGCTTAAACCAAACTTTTATAGCCTTATTATCTCCATAGTAATTGTATATATAAGAGAAAGGTGATATTGAATTATTTTGTACTACATGAAATTGCATAGATTCAGTGAAATAATTCAACAGATGAGAAGAAGAAGGTTAACCTCTTGAGTCGAAGGAGAACTTTAATACTTTCAATTTCAACTCCTAATTCTTCTTAAGCCTTTGCCCAAAGCTTTCTTCTTCTTCTCTGGTTTCATTTTTTTCGTTTTCCTACAGAAGCCTTGGCTTCTTTTGTTTGCTAACCCTTGCCAAACCATGGCAGGTTATTATTTTTCTAAGGGGCTTCGGCCCTTTTTTTTGTTTCTTTATTTTCCCTTTTTTTTCTTGTTTCATTTTGTTTCATTGTTTTTTTGAAGTTACTTTCTTATAGTTATTATTATTATTATTATTATTATTATTATTATTATTATGACCAATACACCCTTATTTAAAAAAATATAGGGTATTACATCCTCCTCACCTTATGAAATTCGGTCCCCGAATTTAACTCAAGTACGTACAATAGACTGAAACAAATGGGGGTACTTGACTTGCATATTATCTTCTATTTCCCAAGTAGCTTCTTCAACTGTATGATTTCTCCATAAGAATTTCACGAACACGATTTCTTTTGACCGTAGTTTTCCTATTTGTCTATCAATAACAGTCATTGGCTCATTCTCGTAAGACAACCTCTCATCGAGTGGTATAGCCGGTGCTTCAATCATTTGAGATGAGTCTGATATACATTTTCTTAGCATTGAGACGTGAAACACTAGATGAATAAAGCACACTCAGGAGAAAGTGCCAAACGATAAGCCACAATTCCCACTCGGTCTAGTATCTCATACGGTCCTATAAACCTGGGGCTCAACTTGCCTCTTTTTCCAAATCCGCATCACACCTTTCATAGGGGAGACTCGTAGGAACACTTTGTCCTCAATTGTGAACACTAGATCTCTTCTTCTCTTATCAGGATAAGACTTTTGTCTACTTTGAGCTGTAAACAATCTTTGTCTGATCAATTGGACCTTGTCCATAGCTTCTTGTACTAGTTCGGATCCAAATAAATTAGTCTCGCCAGCTTCAAACCATCCGATAGGAGAACGACATCTTCTACCATACAATAATTCGTATAGTGCCATTTGAATACTGGACTGGAAGCTATTGTTGTAAGCAAATTTAGCTAAAGATAGATAAGCATCCCAACTACCTCCAAACTCAAGAATGCAAGCTCTCAACATATCCTCCAAGATCTGTATAGTATGTTCAGACTGCCCGTCTGGCTATGGATGAAATGCAGTACTAAGATCAACTCGTGTACCCAATGCTTCTTGAAAAGATTTCCAAAAGTGTGAGGTAAATTGTGATCCTCTATCAGAGATGATGGATATTAGAACTCTGCGAAGCCGGACAATTTCGTTCATAAATATCTGTGCATACCTGACTCCACCATATGTAGTCTTCACTAGCAAAAAGTGTGCTGATTTCGTTAGTCGATCTACAATCACCCATACAGAGTCATAACCTCTAAGGGTTCGTGGTAGCCCGGTGACAAAATCCATAGTAATTCTTTCCCATTTCCACTCTGGAATCTCAATTTGTTGTAGTAGTCCCGTGGGTCGCTGATGCTCAGTCTTGACCTGCTGACAAGTCAAATAACTAGAAACAAAGTTAGCAATATCTTTCTCCATACCTTCCCACTAATAAAATTGCTTCAGGTCATGGTATATCTTTGTGGATCCAGGATGTATAGTGTATTTAGAGTTGTGGGCTTCTTCAAGAATAGCATGTCTCAACCCATCTACGTCTGCTACACATAGCCTGTCACCTATTTGAAGAACACCATCACTTTCACCAATCATATCCTTGCTTTTACCAGCTAAAACCTCATCTCTGTATTTACATAATCGTTCATCCTCATATTGGATGGCCTTAATGCGCTCAACTAATGAAGACTTAGCTTGAGCACAAGCCAACAATGCCTCTGAATTTCCGACACTAAATCTGATACCTGTATCTTCTAGTCTCTGAATATCTTTGGCCAAAAGTCTCTTTGCAGGGGCTATATATGCCAAACTCCCCATAGATTTTCTACTCAATGCATCAGCCACCACATTGGTTGTTCCAGGATGATACAAAATAGAACAATCATAGTCTTTGAGTAGTTCCATCCAACGACGCTGCCAAAGATTTAGATCTCTCTGCTGAAAGATATACTTTAGCTTTTATGGTCAGTATAAATCTCACAAGTTTCACCGTATAGATAATGTCTCCAAATTTTTAGAGCAAATACCACTGCAGCCATCTCCAAATCATGTGTAGGATAGTTTTGCTCGTGCTTTTTCAATTGTCTCGAAGCATAAGCTATAACACGACCATTTTGCATGAGAACACATCCTAATCGCACCCTCGAGGCGTCACAGAATACTATAAATCCTCCAGAACCTGATGGTAAGGCTAATATTAGTGCAATTGTCAAACATGTTTTGAGTTTTTGAAAGCTCTGCTCACATTCCTCCATCCACTAAAACTTTACATTTTTCTGTGTTAGCTTGGTCAGCGACGCTGCTATTCCGGAGAAATTCTGTACAAAATGCCTGTAATAGCCTGCTAAGCATAAAAAGCTGCGAATCTCTGTAGGAGAAGTAGGCCTGGCCATTTCTGCACAGCTTTAGTCTTCTTAGGATCTACCATAATTCCATCTTTGGATACAACATACTCTAAAAATGCTACCGAGTCTAGCCAAAATTCATACTTCGAGAACTTAGCATAAAGCTGATGTTCTCTCAAAGTCTGCAACACAGTCCTGAGATAATCCTCGTGTTCTCCTTGGCTACGAGAATATATCAGGATATCATCAATAAATACTATTACAAATCTATCCAGAAACGGCTTGAACACCCTATTCATTAAATCCATGAAGGCCACTGGAGCATTAGTCTGTCCGAAAGGCATCACGAGAAACTCATAGTGCCCGTATCGAGTTCTGAAAGCAGTCTTAGAAATATCTTCATCTTTGATTCTAGGTTGATGATAACCAAAACAGAGGTCAATTTCTGAAAAGTGGGCAGCTCCTTGTAACTGATCAAACATGTCATCTATACGGGGCAAAGGATATTTATTGCGTATTGTTATCTTGTTCAACTGCCTGCAGTCAATGCAAATTCTCAGGGATCCGTCTTTCTTATTTACGAACAGTACCGATGCACCCCATAGTGATACACTAGGTCTAATAAAACCCTTATCTAACAAATCTTGTAACTGTTGCTTTAGCTCCCTCAACTCTGCTGGTGCCATTCGATATGGGGGTATCGATATGGGTTGTGTGTCAGGTAGCAAATCAATACCAAAGTGTATTTCTTGTACTGGAGGCAATCTTGGTAAATCCTCAGGAAATACATCAGAAAATTCTCTCACTACTGGTACATTTTCTATACTAACTGTTTCCTTTCTTGTGTCATTTACAATAGCTAAGAGACCCAAGCAACCTTTCTTCAAAAGTCGTTGAGCCTTCATAAAAGATACAATTTTGCAAGTCTCTGGAACCTGACTCCCTCTTAGAATAAAACTGGGTTCATTTGGTATCTCAAACCTTACTATCTTTGCATGACAATCGACTATAGCATAGCAAGAAGATAACCAATCCATTTCCATCAGCATGTCAAAGTCAATCATATCAAGTACAATAAGGTCAGCTAGAGTATCTCTACACTTAACCCGAATCTGACAAGCACGATACACGTATTCAGCTAATAGAGACTCTCCAACAGGAGTAGCAACTAGAAAAGGATCATTCAATAGCTCAGGTTGTCTACTAAACCTCAAAGCAAAGTACGAGGACACATAAGAATGATTAGATCCCGGATTAATTAACGCAAGTGCATCAAATGAACAGAAAGAAAGAATACCTATAACTACTGCATTCGATGCCTGAGCACCCTGTCTAGTAAATGCAAAAACTCTCGCCTGACCTCTACCAGCATTCTCTTGTCCTTGATTCACAGTAGCACGGTCTGCAGCACCTCGACCTTTGTTTCCTGTACCTGTAGCACCTGAAGTATTACGAGTAGTCTGAGTCGGTGCAGCTGACTGAATAGAAGCCTGGTTAAAATTTCTCGGAGGCTGAGGCCAATCCCTCAAGTGATTTCCCAACTGGCCACACCGAAAGCACTCTCCCATTAGAACATGACATTGGCCCAAATGTAATCTACCACAGGTCTGGCAGACTGGAGTAGTGGCATATATCTGCCCAGAATTACGATGTCCAGAAGATGATGGTGCCCTATTACCTTGTCTATAATGTGGTCCGTATGTGGACTGTGAAGACATGTGTGTCCCTGTCTGAGAACCCTGTTATTGTTGTTGTCCCCGATTTCCTGCTCTTCTATTTTCACTAAAACCACCACTGAAAGCCCCTCCTGTCTTGGCCTTCTTACGTAATTCACTAGCCACGCCCTCTTCATGTCCCTTGTTTTCAATCATTCTAGCAAGGTCGACTACATCAGAGTAGGATAAAGTCTTCATCTGTAGGGCTACTTCAGTGTATAGAAGACCAACCAATCCATCAACAAACCTCTAAATTCGAGCTTCTTCGGTAGGCACTAAGTGAGGAGCATATATAGCCAGCTTACAAAACTTAGTGTTATATGTTGACACATCCATATCTGGAGTCTAAACCAATCTTTCAAAGTCTCTAGCATATTGTTGCATCAGACTGTCTGGAAGAAAATGATTCTTGAACAACTTAGTGAACTCGTCCCATGTCAGTGGTGGTGCTCCTGTTGGCCTTCCTAGCAATACAGTTTCATACCATGTGTTGGACATATCCTCTAGTTTGTATGTCGCGAGCTCCACAGCTCTCTCACTAGAACATCCAAGAGCACGTAATGCCTTAAGTGTCCCATCCAAGAAACTTTGAGGATCTGCTGAATTATCGGAACCTATGAATTTTGGTGATTTCAATTTCAGGAACTCATGTAGGGATACTTCCTTATCCCGAAAGGCTGAGTCTGTGTAGGTGCTTGTGTCTGTAAAGTAGCCTGAGGAGCTGAACTTCCGCCCTGAGTAGGCACCAATGCCTCTAACACATTCAATAATCTTGCCACTGCATCTGCAGGTAAGGCAACAATAGGTACAACAGTTGGCACTGGTGGTGGAGCGTTCTGAACTCCCTGCTCTTGCACTTGATTTGGCATAACAGCTTGGGTTTGACCCATGTTCCCAACTAGAGGTTGGGGAGCAGTCTGTCTTCTAGTTTGATGAACCCCAACTTGACCGCCACCCCGGGTAGCACCACGTCCAGCACCAGGTCCAGCAGATGAGGGTGTGCGTGTCCTAGCTATCTGCGAAAGAAATATTCCAAAGTCAATCTCAAGTTATCTCAATGCACGATCAAAGAATGAAAGAAGGGAAAATATTTCTAGATGTTCAGTAGCCTCAAGATCATAAGTATGCGCGCCTACATACCCATGAACAAGACTCTACTAAACATTGCTCCATGCCTCGGGACTTAAAGCCTAAGATATGATACCAACTTTGTCACGACCCAATTTAGGATTGTGACCGGTGCTTAGGAGCAAGTGCTCCCAAGTAAGCCTTATCGGTAATTTTACAGAAAATCGGACAGAGTTTACCTTGTTTTTTGACCATCCCAATAATTTTCCTGTATCAAATCAACAACCAAACATCCTAATATCATACCAAATAATTGACAACTTATCAATTAACCAATACAAGTCTCCACCATAACTAAACCACCAACTAACCACTAGAAATACTAATTTATCTCCAACTTTGATAAAGGAGAACGATACTCAACATAAGACTATAATAACAAAAGAATACTCATGACACTAAAATAATGACTATAGGGAGACTCTAAGAATTCAATTAAAAGACGATAACAATAAATAAAATCTCTGACCACGCGAACAAGTGCGAGGCTCACCGAGAAATATCGACCGGTGCGCTCTATTTAACGAAATCTTCGCCTGCATCAACTGTTGTCTCTGTAAAAAAAATTAGCGGAAAATGAGTTACTAGCTCAGTGAGTAATAACACTTAACCACAACCGTTTTATTTGGGGACAAGTCAGAAACATGCTAGTATCTCAAAGAGAAAATACGTAAAAATGCCCTTTCAGAAACAATTAATAATTTTCAGTCTCATCACGCTTTTCTTGTAGAAAAATATAATTAACAATTCAGTAATAAACTCGATAACCACTGTATAAAATCAGTATTCACATTTTTGGGAGGTTTCAATAAATGTATCATGTAATCGGTATAAGTATGGACTTCTTCTTTAGAAGTCAAATATAACGGTAGTCCCTACTCGAGGGAAATCGGTAACGGTATGCTAGTTATACCTTCCCACTAGCGAGGGCGATAACTGTACTCTGTAATCGGTAAATACAAGGTGCACCATGTCTAACGAACCTGCCGTTAGCTACGGGATCCTTCAAAGTCTCCTCCCATTTATACTTTTCTTTGTAATAATAAATATTCACATGAAAGCATTTTCAAAATAGTACAGGGCATTTCAATTCTTATTAAATCATGTATCCGATTTCGGTAACGGTTATCATATCTCACATACTAGTAAAATATGTCTAGTAAAATGAGAACATTTTAAATAACTGTAAACTTCTCAAGTAAACTATTCAGTACCATATCAAGTAAAGGACTTGTCCCACATGCAATTTCAAACATTCACTACCATATTTAATTTTCAAAATCATGTATAAACCATGAAGGTTATTAAAATATAAATTGCAGTAAGATTACTAATCACAGTACTCGTGCCGAAATACCAACTGCTTCACCTCAAGCAACTCGTACAAATTCCTCCAATCAATCTATAAGTACATAATATCGATCTCATATTAATTACCTCATTTATGCTAAATCCATCGCTAATTTAGAATACCCAATCATCGGGGTTCATGTTTGAGTATTAGTTTGTGAATTTGTATTTAATCATAGAAATAGTCCATAATTCTATCAATTTCAAACTATTTAGTATAATATATTCCTCTAAAACTAGACCTATCAGTGTTTAAACCAAACATTTATAGTCTTATTATCTCCATAGTAATTGTATATATAAGAGAAAGCTGATATTGAATTCTTTTGTACTACATGAAATTGCATAGATTCAGTGAAATATTCAACAGATGAGAAGAAGAAGGTTAACATTTTGAATCGAAGCAGAACTTTAATACTTTCAATTTCAACTCTCAATTCTTCTTAAGCCTTTGCCCAAAGCTTTCTTTTTCTTCTCTTTTCTTTTTCTTCTTCTCTGGTTTCGGCTTTTTTTTCGTTTTCCTACAGAAGCCTTGGCTTCTTTTGTTTGCTGACCCTTGCCAAACCTTGGCAGGTTATTTTTTTCTAATGGGCTTCGGCCCTTTTTTTTGTTTCTTTTTTTGCCCTTTATTTTGTTTTGTTTCATTGTTTTTTTTAAGTTACTTTCTTATAGTTATTATTATTATTATTATTATTATTATTATTATTATTATTATTATTATTATTATTATTATTATTATTATTATTATTATGACTAATACATCCTTATTTAAAAAAATATAGGGTATTACAGATAGAGTTCTCTTCAAGTAAGGAGTGTTTTTCCTTATCATTTATGCAACCTTTTCGTTTAGGAGATATCATATATAACCACTTAAGCTTATCTCTTTTATTACATACATGTCCTGTGCTCAAATTTGCCCGTGTCTGTGTACGGACCTGGTTAATGCCTGAGTTCCTTTGTAAATCATCAAAACAAACTTCACTTAGGCCAACATTCAGATCAGAGTAGGAGCGGACCTGGTGGAGGACAAGATTCGGGAAGCGAGACTTAGATGGTTTAGGCGTGAAGAGAAGAAACACATATGCCCCAGTAAGGATGTGTGAGAGGTTGGCCTTGGTGGGTCTGAGAAGAGGTAGAGGTAGACCAAAGAAGTATTGGGGAGAGGTGATTAGGCATGATATGCCATTGCTTTAGCTTACCGAGGACAGAATCTTTGACAGGAAGGTGTGGAGGTCGAGAATTAAAGTAGAAGATTAGTAGGTAGTCAAGAGTGTTTCTTTCAAATAAGGTCTGCGTACACTACCCTCCCCAGACCCCTTGTAAGATTATACTGGGTTTATTATTATTGTTTGTAAAATATTTACTAAACCTTCCCAATAGAAAACCAATTCCAGATCTGTGATAAATACTATATTTGTTAATTAGTAGCCTTGCAATATGGTGAGTTACTTGTTATAACCAGTTAACTCACATGGATAGGGTAAAAAGTTTTACACTATCAGAATAAAAAATCCTAAGATCATCATTTAAAATATTCTTTTATGCAAATAGATGTGAACTATGTTATTTCTGATATTGAACAATTATGGAAGACACTTCAATCGTAAAAAATGCATCAAGGTTATAGCAAAAGGCATATACTAGCATTTTCGCGGACCATTAACTTTTAATGCCATGTTAACCGATCACTCTTTCACAATACGCATTGATTTAGTCTAATTTCTAGTTACATCCTCCTATTTGGTCCCCCCTTAACCATTTTCACTGACAACGTGGTCACACCGTAAGTGGTTTATTACAAGTATAGCATGATATAGAACCTACGATAAAAATAAAGTTTCTGCAATAGCTTATAGATCAAATACTGTTGAAAAGGATAAAATTGGTCCCAACCCTAGAGCACCCTCTTAATTACTGTCTCTGCAAGCAACAAAATAGAATATAATTAATTTAAAGATCTCATTCATTAATGTAAAGAAGCTGGTTAAAATACTGGTTGCCCCATGTCATCATTATGATGCAAGGTAAGTTTTCATAGGGTAGCATTGCATGCTCTTGATTTTAAAACTTAAAGATATATTTTGCGGTTAAGTAAAAGTTGTCTAATAATTATTTGACAAACACGTGAACAGAGTACAAAGGCATGTACATTTGCGAGCTTTGTTTTTATCAAAGTACCACGTTTTAGGCTCATTGTCCACATTCCTAGCGGGTCCAAAAGTGTCTTTCACACAGGGAGTTGAGGCTGATGGGAATTGATCAATGAAGAAACCTAACCCAAACATCCTAGATCAGTAGGGACAATGTCATTCCAACTTGAGAAATAAGATTTAACTATGCAATCATGATATTCAAAACCCTTAGTCTCTCAATAACGTTGTGAGACAGGTAGTGGAATTAAAATATTTGGAGGAATTTTAGTCTAACACTAATAGACTGAGTGTAAGAAGCTAAGGTTTCTCTCTCCAAAAAAAAAAAAACACATTACATGCTCCCACGGCAATAGGCATATTTTATTTTATGTGACAAAGTTTGAATTCACATAGAGTTTAAAAAAGAATGAATGATTTTTGAAACTTGCATCATAATATAAGATATATATATTTATCTGGCTATAAAGATTTCTCATTAAAGGTAATATATGAAGTTTAAGTTAAATTGTCTTCATATGTAAAACCTATCATTTTTTTTAGAAACGGATTAAAAAAAATGTTATCACATAAATTGAAATAAATGGAATAGGATAGATGAATTAACAATAATTCTTTCCTGTTTCATCCTAATGGAAATAAGATCGATAATGTAGAAATTAAAGATGGGAGGCTTGCAACCTAGAATAAAGAAAAAAGTAAGTTGAGTGATGAATGAGGGAGTTGAGTTTCCGTTGGGGGAACATATGTCATGTCAAGTTGACGAATAAAGAAAAGAGCAAGTTGAACAAATGATGGAATATATATTATATATTATATAATAAAAGAAAACAAAGGGGTGGGCGTGGGTGGGGAATAATTAGGAGTATAAAAAACTGTATGAATTGTATTATTGGGCAGTTCCTGTTGTAACTTATAAGGTGGACAATGCCAGAGGGACTAAACTCTATGCCCTACATAACTTGCTACTATAAGTGTGTGTTTATTAGGGAACATAGCAAGTGCAATGCTACAGGATTTAGGTACTATACTCTTATTCACATAGGGTCATAGACAGCCATGATGGAGTATTTGAGGTGTTTGGATATGATGCAGTGGTGTTGAGGCGAATTCAGAATTTGAAATGGATCAAATTTTGTAACGACATTAAATTAATATACAATAATAATTGAATTCATACACAAAATATTGAGTTTCTAGGACCCGTAGCCTGGAGGTTACATTCTGGATTTTGTCGGGGGTTGTGTGGCTAAGGAATGGCCAAAGTTTCAAGTAGTTCATTCTCAAACATACAATAGAATTATGAAAGAAACATATGATATTAATTTATAGGTGAAAAATAGTAGTATAGAATTGGGGAATGGGGAGTGTGAAAGAACAAAGGTTAAGTACCATGTGAGAAGCGTGATGGCCTAGGATGTTATTGTCTGTTCTTTTAAGTGCAATATTGATCACTACCTGTTTTTCCTCTTGTTTATCGTTCTATTTTTAATGCAAATTAACGATATGGGAGCCATGACATGAACCTCTACATCTTGACAAAGGCACCTGCTGTAGGGACTCTAACTAGCTTGTTAACTAGAGAGCTTTCCTCTATATATTAATCTACTATTTGTGATCACTTTTAATAAATGTTGTCATGATTCCATCAAAGCATATAAAATTCCTGTAATTTGAAAAATAGGATTTACTATCTTTTGGTAAAAATTTAGCTCATTTTGCTTCTGTCTCATACGGGATGGCAAACGGGCAGGTCGGATCGGATATGAGTAGATCGAAAATGGGTAATGCAAAACCCGACCAATATTTAATACGGATAAAAAAATGGATTAACCGGCAGATAATATGGATATCCATATTATTCATGGCTTCTTGAATATAGTCGCTTTTGGGAGAATTCCTAGTCTTTCAAACTTGAGGAACCACCAATTGAGTCTTTGCAAATATAAAAGTTATACCCATTGGTTATCTGTTTTTTAAATGGATAATATGAATCTTATCCATATTCGACCCATTTTAAAAAGTTTATTATCCAATCTATTTTTTAGTGGATAATATGAATGAGATAACTATTTTTTTTAATCCATTTGCCACCACTAGTCTCATCATTACCTTTAATTAGCTTAGTGAAACTAGCCAGTCGCAAGTATAAGTATACATATTTGATAATTGTGTCACAGAATTATGAACTTCATGTTGCCTTTATGCGGTGGAATATAGGACCTGTCATGGGCTGCTTTCCAGACACGCCCTATGACCCCTTGGTCGCGCCCCATGGCGGCCTCGCAAACCTCATAATGACTAGCGCCATGGTCGGCCCCGTGGTCTTGGCTGCGCCAAGTGACAAGCGCGCATGCGCCTCTGTCGCCCCACCGATGCCTCTCGCCAGCGCCCAGTGGCTGGCCAATGACAACAGCGCCCCGCGCCCTGACAATGCCGCGCGCGCAGATCCTGATGCCTCGCCAGCGCCCAGCTGCAGGCCCATACCAACAGTGCCTCGCGCACAGACCCTGATGCCAAGCACCAGCGCCTAGCTTCAGGCAAACACAACAAGTGTCGCGCGCGCCAACAGCACCACGCGCGCAGACCCTGACCCGCAAGACAAAGTTGCTGCCATCGGACTTGTTTCTACATTGTAATAAACTAAGTCCTTTTCATTGTAATTATAGGCTAGTTTACATCATTTTCATTCAGTGTGCTTCTACAGCTTTATTAGGACAAGTCATGTAACTTTAATTTATTTTTTTTAAGCATTATTAGGGGGGATCAAGCAATCAAATATTTTCAAACAAACAATTTTCTGTACTGGTATCTTTCCCCCTTGACACCACATCTTTTGTAATCAGCATTTCATTCATCAATAAAATCATCATCATCATTCAAAACCCAATTTTCTCTCAACTTCCGCAATTGCTCGTGACATTGGTTTTCCCGCACGGTATTAACAATATAGTCTAGCGTGCGGAGGGGACCTCATTGGCGGACAGCAACCGCACTGACATCGGTTGCTTAGCCTTATGTTGCCCTTCTAAAGAACATCAGGAAGGCATTGCGTAACAGTTGGTATCAGAGCCTAGGCTCGACATCGGACGAGGGAACACATTTGCCATCATCACCATTTCTGACCATAGTGAATCATGGGGAGCGTCTAACATCCCTAGAAGAGACGGTTGACCGATTATGACCCATCGTGGATACGGTGCATGATCAAAACAATAACCTAGTGCAAAGGTTGGACGACCTGGACTGCCGAATGCGGCAGGCGGAAAATGACATTGCAAACATCAGTCGTGACTCTGAGGATGACCGACAAACAACAACCATTGAAACTGCCAATACTCATGGTAAATTTGAGGACCTCCAACAGGAGCGTGCCGACGATTTAGCCCATCGGAAACAAGAGGCAGACAGACTAACTGCCATGCAGAAAATCATAAACAACTTGACAGGCAAGCTCAATGTTGTCAATACTGCCCTACAGAGCCTACTTCGAGAAGGCGACAACCACATCAGGGGTGCAGCAAACCTCACCCACATTCCACAAAAGCTTAAGATACCGGAGCTAAAGCCATACGACAGATCCCGAGATGCTAAAGAAGTGGAAAATTTCATCTTTGACATCGAACAATACTTCGATGCCATGGGCCATTTGGAAGAATCCAAAAATGTAGCAACTGCTGCCATGTATCTTCAGGGCGATGCCAAACTTTGGTGGCTGGTCAAATACGAAGCCATCAAGGCCAGTGAAGATACTCTCCAAACATGGGATGAATTGAAGGCAACCCTACGCCTGCAGTTCTTCCCCGAAAATGTGGAATACAGTGTAAGGAGAAAGCTATGGGATCTCCGCCACACCAGATCAGTGCAAGAGTACGTGCGCAAAATTCTCCGCACTCATGCTAAACATACGCGACATTGGGTACAAAGACAAACTCTTCGCATTCATAGAAGGTTTGAAACCTCATGCCCGTATGGAACTATAAAGACAACGGGTAGACACCCTGCCCAAGGCCATTCAAGCTGCAGAATGTCTTGGCGATTATCATTTGGGAACTCAGAACGACATGCCCCAGCCGTCTGTCCGAGGGGGATTCAACGAGAACCATCCCAGCAATGGTGGCCCAAGCAAGAGTGGGGGAGATCGGAGTGCATCCAAAACTAAGACTCCTCCCTCCAGCAACAACAGTGTTGTATCCATCAACAACAATGAGGGGAGAAAGACTCCCTCAGAATGCCGTCATTGCGGAGGGGCACATTGGAACAATGAATGCCCAAACATAAAGGTCAATTCTCATCAAACTATTGAGGACGAGTCAGATGCATCAGACACATCAGAATCAGACCAGGTAGGCGCCTTCAATGCAATTGTTGGCTCTATCCCACATGCCTTAGCGGGGACCAGTGCATGTCCTCCTAAGAAAATCTCAGTCCCAATCACCAAGAAAGGGAAGGGAAAGATGGATGAGAGGCTTCCTAATCAAGCGAGGACCCTAATGTTTGTCGAATTGAAAGTGAACGGCAAGCCCCTTCATGCATTGATAGACACGGTTGCTACCCACAACTACTTGGCTTCAACTCAAGTAGAGTGCCTGGGTCTTGTTGTGCAAAAGAACAAAGGCCGCGTCAAGGCCATCAACTCGCCACCCCAGGCATTGGGTGGAACAACTACAGATGTCCTAGTGAAACTTGGCCCATATAAAGGAAGCATCGACCTACGTATCGCAATCATAGATGACTTCGACATGATAGTGGGTTTGGGGTTCATGAGGCAGACCAACACCATACCAGTACCATATGCCAACATGCTCTTGATGTTGGGAGAAGACGGGGCCAAGCCCTGCACCATACCATGCTTTCCCATAAAGATGGCCGCTGAAAACATCTCGGCCATGCAGTTGGAAAAGGTAGTCAATAGACATGAACCCCTGGTTTCGGCTACCCTTCGCAGCAACAATCAGCCATCATGTCATCGGCCTCAAAAGACTGGTGACGCTCCTCAGCGTTTGAAGACTTGTCAGCCATGCCATAAGGACAAGTCGGATCAGTCATCACAGACGGGACCCTTGCAGCCATTATGTGTCCCTCATAGACCATGGGAAAGTGTTTCCCTCAGGTTCATCACAGGATTGCCCCAAGTCGGTAATCTTGCATCCATCTTGGTTGTCATAGATCAGTTTTCAAACTATGCAACCTTTATAGCAGCCCCGCAGAACATCTCAGCAGAAGATACAGCTCTACTCTTCTTCTTGCACATTGTCAAACATTGGGGCCTGCCCAAAGACATTGTTAGTAGGCGCGACTCACGCTTCACTTGCAACTTTTGGACCCATCTCTTCAGGCGCTTTGGGTCAACATTGAGTCACAACTCAGACATCCATCCACCATCGTATGGCTAGACAGACCGGTTCGATGACATGTATCACACCTCCTTTTTTCACTACACCCCCGAGAAGGGGTATAAGTGGAGTTTTTTCAATTAAAGGACAATTGAAGCGGGATTATTTACATTAAATTCAGAGTCGCCACTTGGGATAATTTATGGTGTCCCAAGTCACCGGTTAGAATCTCGAATCGAGGAAAATATTGACTTTGTATTACAGTCCGCGAGCCATAAATCCAGGTAAGGAATTCTGTTAACCCGGGAGAAGGTGTTAGGTACTCCCGAATTCCGTGGTTCTAGCACGGTCGCTTAACAATTTATACTTGGCTTAAAAAAATTATCGAGTTAATTACGTGATTTACTCATACTTAAAGAATTATCGAGTTACGCATACGTATTCTTGCGTGGTTTGGCGTGTCAAGAGTCATGTCACGCGTACGTGTGCACAATTCACAACACTTAGTTTATTTTTTTTAAAAACTTAGTCAAAGTCGCGAGGACGCGTACCTTAATTTATTTTTGAAAATCGTAATTATGTCACACGAACATGTATACAATCACGATGATTGATTTATTAAGATCATACCTAAAAGCATACTATCAATTTGATTTTGATGTAAATATGTGAAAACAAGATTTCATGGATCAATAGTGAGCTTTCCTCATTCTCGCATTTTAGGATTAAAATTTCAAAAATTAACTACTTGCATTCTTAATAACTATGTTAACCGAAAACAAAAATATTATCACGCAAAGCAACAAATTTTGATAATATAGAACTGAGTAAAACAAAAAAAATAAAACTTTATAGTCTTTTGATATTAAAACAAAACTCCAAACAAGCTGCCTAAAATACTTTATGAATTATATATCTTAAGCACATAATCTTTCTCTAGCACATAATCTTTCTTCTCCCTTTTTTAAAAAAAATAAAATATTCCTACCAAATTAACACTTAGAAATTTCCAACTTTCATGGCTAGGCAGTTAAAAATTATAAACGTTTATTCAGAGAATAAAAAAAAACTTTTCTTTATGTAAAAGAGACTTACTATAATCTTGTAAAGAAAATTTATTAAGGTTTATGGTCTATTCACAAGAATGATTAGAAAAAAAAAATTTAACCGATTTATGACTTAGGGATACTACATAATTATTTCGTCCACGATTAATGATACTCTATTATTATGAAAGTTTAGCCGAAGTTACGCGAACGTATACTCTGATTTTTTTAAAAGAAATCGTAACCGTGTCACGCGGACGTGTCCATAATTACGATAATATTTTAAACGGCCCTAAAGGTTTCCCTACGAATATTTATTATTTTTATATCTACATTAATACGAGGGCCATGGGAATTCGCTAAATGGCGCGCCTCGATTTCCAAAGAATTAAGATTCATTAAGTGATGGCCATAGGTTATATGATTCAAATGTGTGAATGGCACGCCTCAAAACTATTCAACTAGAAGAATTAAGGAGATAATGAAAACTAATTTGAAATTAAATATCACAACCACACCGCGAAAACAGTACCCTTGATTTAATTATGTGCCTAAAGCTTGATCACCATATTCATAAGTTGTTTGTTCTCTTCCTATGCTTGAGACCAATTGTATGTGTTTAAAACTTGCAAAATGGTTTACGTGTAAAGTTGGGAGAAACTTTAGCTGATATGCATACCATTTGTTTTATGAAATAACCATCACTCCACCCAGAGCAAACTCAACTTTGTATATCCTCTTTTAAAATGCCGAAATCAGTACTCATAAACCCAATCCTCTTCTACACATTTATTTCAAGTCCAAGTCCTAACTATTCTGTTAATTCGCTTATGACGATTGGGTTTTAGACAAACAAAATCAAACCAATTATTGTCCAAACTTGTGAAAACTCTTTACAACTACCAAATCTATACCTTGTAATAATGTTGACATTATTTTGTTATAAGAAATGGGCTAATTGCACTTCTAAACTAAAATAGGCAATTTATTGTTAAGAAAGAAAACTAGTTTACAAATTGATTTGATAGACAAATTCACACTACATATACCACGAATACACAACTGAACCTCTCAGAATACTCCAATACTTTAAACATAATGAACTATATCAATTTACCTCTAGCTTATGGTTATCCCAATAGCTGTTATCATACAAGATTACATACAAACAAGAGCACTTATCTCAACCAGAACTAAAACAAAATTCCGATGTTTGACGAAATATACTATCGTGGTTCCTTGATATTACCATACTACCATACACTTAGCTAACATGGCTTAAACACAAAACTTAGCTAATGGTCAATATTCTACCAAGTTCCCCATCTCAGCAGTTCAAAAGCAGCTATAACCAATGAGCTTCAGAAGTAAGTAAAATTACTGTATAGCTATACTAACTTCAACAGAGGCAAGTTGACTAATAGCTCCCATGTTGAGCATATGACATGTTAATTAACTAAAAAAAACTGAAACTAAACTAATAGATTTGAATGTGCAGAAGGCACATTTGGAACTCCGGATTTCATTTCATTGCAATATCGAAACCTTGTGTGAGATAAGGCTAGAAACATATACCTGAGAATAAGGAAAAAAATAAAGAGGGAATGAGGAGGCAGTAATCAACATCAGCTAACCCAGTTTAATCTTCAGCAATATCACAATAACTTCAAAAATCAAAACAGCTTCAAGCCAGAACTTCTCAGAATTGAATCATTTTTCAACCCAGAATCAGAACTTCTTTTTAAAAAAAAAAGAATTCTGACTAGCAAACCAGTTTTAAGAACATAAATAAGACCAGTTTATATCAAAAGATTGCAGAAATTTCTTATGTAATTTCTAGTCGTTTCTCCAGCTCTCTTTTTGTCTCCATTTTTTTGTGTGTTTCAGCTCCCTTAAATAGGCATTCAATTAGTACCTTTTCCACTACAACTTATCTTCTCCCTTTTAAATTATCCACTCAGATTAGTGCTTTTAGTTAATTCAATAATGCAAATACTACCCTACCACTATTAGAAGCTTCTCAACTAGTGACCACTTGCATAAAACTTATAATAGTCAATTCTTATCAACACAATTAAACAAGAATTTAAACCAAATTATTGAACTGATCCTAATTACTCTGACTAAACCTAGAATACGAAGGACTCAGAGGTTTCCATAATTAACAGAAGAAATCAAGAAGTTAGATGACATGAACAATAGCTAAAGAAACTCATGAATAAACCAGATCAAATTGACGAACAATTTTTTAGTTCGACACAGAAACTAAACTAAAACAAATTGGATCCGACCAAATAACCATTCTAAAAATAAAAGAAAGGAGTAGAGGAAGAAAAATAAAAAAGAATTAGAAAAACTAAAATTAGGACACCTACCTCCAAATAATCGAACCCCATCTTGAATTAGATCTTAAATTTTGAATATGAAGCTGGAATAGACCTTAATCGAGTGTTCTCGACTGAGAACACACAACTAAGGTCGATTTCGACCTCAAATCTTCCAATATCTAACTGATTTGGAGTTTGGGATTTTAGTTTTTTTTTTAGATTCGAACAGTTATGGTGTCAGTCGAAGGGTGTAAAGTGGGGATTTGGAAAGAGGGTAGTGAGATGGTTCTGGGGTATCGATTTGGGGCTGGTTGGGTAAGCCATGGTTCGGGGTCAAATCTTCGAAGAGTTATGGGGTGATTCAAGGAAAAGAGAGTGGGGATTTGGCATGAGGGGGGGGTTCTGAGAGGGGTAAAGGGGTTTGGATTTTGGGTATATTAAAATGGGTGATTAATTCAGGCCGTTGGATAAATGGAATCCAACGGTTCAGATTAGCTCATTAAATGCAACGGGGTCGTTTTGGTTTCATGGAGGGAAGACCGGTTCAGGGGCGGGTCAGGGGCGGGTAATGGAAATGGGGCGAAGTTCTGGTCGTTGGATGTAGATGAATGGACGGTTGAGATCTATTGAAATCGAAACGACGTAGTTCTGTCCCTATACTACGTTGTTTCGATGGTTTCAGAGACTGAAAGTTTGGACCGGGTATGGGGCATGTTTTTTGGGCTGGGTTAATTGATTTGGGCTCGGGATTTAAATTAAAACACAGCCCAACTGATTCTCTTCTTCTTTTATTTCCTTTCCTCCTCTATTTTTCAAAAATTAAAACTAAAATCCTAAATAAATTAAAAAAACGAATTAACTTTAAGAATATTAATTAACTCTAAGTAATAATTATCACAAATAATTAAATATTAGATTAAAAGCAAATCACACAATTCGACTAAAAACACACACATATGTTATTTTGTGAATTTTTATTTTTGTAAATCCTAATTATTAATAAATTCCAAAAAATGTAAAAATCAAATCTTAAATGCAAATGCTATATTTTTGTATTTTTAATGCATTAATAGAATTAAACATGCACACAAATATATGCAAACAATCAAGAAAATCACACAATAATTCCTAAAATAACACATAATTAAAGACAAGACCTGATTTTGGAAATTATTTTGGAGTAATTCGTATGAGGCAAAAATCACGTGCTCACAGCTCCCCCTCTTTGTCCGGAAACATGAAGAGTTTTCGTGCAAAGATAAAGTGAGAGGATACGAGCGATTTTTGCCTGTTCGAACACTCAGTAGGAAGCATTTTTTGAAAGATTTGACCGAACCTCCGCTTCAAAGGTTTCCTACACATCCTTGGCTATAAAGGAATCAGGTCAATGTAGTTCGGGAAGTTTTGGTAGCTGGGACTACCATGAAGGTGCGGTTTTGTTGTTACTGCTGTTGCTACTGCTGATACTGCCTACTGACCTCTTTATTACCCCATGACAAAAATGAAGAAGCTAGACTAAGCTATAATCTATGCTTTACAAAGATTTATTTTCAAACTTGATCTTGTGACTGATGTTGCCTCGTTGACTTGTATTTTCCTCAGAAGTTCCTTTGTGGCTGACTTGAATGGTATTCTTTGAAATGCTTTCCCTTCTTCTCCAGGCGGGCACCTGATTGCTGACCCTTTAAATGTCTTCCTTTGACTATTGTTTCCTTTCCTCTGTTCTCCAGGCGGGCTCCTGATTATTTGAAATTTGAATTGCTTCTTCCTTTCGTTCTACAGGCGGGCTCCTGACTACTTGAAATTTGAATTGAATTCCCTTGTTCTCCAGGTGGGCTCTTGATTGTTGCGACTCGAAATGTATTCCCTTGTTCTCCAGGTGGGCCCCTGATTCAACAAAATAGACAAAAGCAAAGATAAATTTCTGCCCCAGTTTGGTAGATGGGCATATATAATCATGTTACCAAATATCATTAAGAACTTGAAAATGGAAACTTGAATTGTACTCCCTTGTTCTCCAGGTGGGCGCCTGATTGCTGAAACTTGAATTGTTGTTCCTTGTTCTCCAGGTGGACGCCTGATTGTTGATACTTTAATTGTTGTTCCTTGTTCTCCAGGTGGACGCCTGATTGCTGATACTTCAACTGTTGTTCCTTGTTCTCCAGGTGGATGCCTGACTTCAACAAAAATAGACAAAACAAAAGAAAGTTTTCTGCCCTAGTTTGGTAGCTGGGCGCATCTGTGAGTGTTAAACTGAAGCATATTACCAAATATTAATAAGAATTTGAAAGTTAGGTCCCATTATCCAGGAGGGTCCTGACAACTCTTAACTAAACGACAATTTTAAATCTAAGCTATATCTTTTAAAGGCATGACTTATGCTAAATCTTGTTATCTAAACCAGTTTTAAACTACGTCTTATTATCCAGGAGGGTCCTGACAACTCTTATGCGATCTTTGAAACCAACTTATATTCCTTTTGGTGCACATTTGTCTTATATTTACTACTTATGATTGTTTTAGGGTTTAACCTAGGTCCCATTTTCTAGGAGGGTCCTGAAGTTTCAAATTGAGTCTTGTCTTAAAAAAAATAAAAAATTCAAAGCAACTTATATTTTCACGAAGTGGAGCTTATGCTAGATCTTGTACTAATGAATGTTTTGAATTAAAGCTAAGTCCCATTTTCCAGGAGGGTCTTGAGAATTTATACGATCAAACCTGCATGGTACTTGCTTTCCTTACAGGGTGCTTCCTGAACTAAATGCCATCTTTGCCCCTGTTTCAAATCAAAGAAAATCTTGTTAGTTTAAAAAGTGGTGGTTAGTTGTGGCGTTCTTGCTGGGGATGGTTTTCTCTTTGCCATGTTTTGCTTCAACAAACTGCCTTGAACTGGTCGAAAGGACTGTTTTGACCCATGACTGATCCTTAACTGCAGGATCCCCAACTGTTGTTTTTCACTTCTGACCCTTTTATTCGTAACCATACATCTCTCATGACATTACTGAACCATTCTACTGATTTAACCTTTACTTACACCCTAGGTCCCACTTTTCATCATACTATCTCCAGCATGTCCTAGCCGTATTTTGCTTTGTGCAATTTTGAATCTGGTAGTACACTTTGACATTCCTTCTTATTTGTTGGAACAAGGCTAACCTTGGAAGAGCTTTAGAGGAGTAAAAATTAACAGCAATGAAATGCGACGATTTTGAGAATTAAGAATAAAGAAGAAAATCCAAATTTGGATGACTGTTGGAGATAGGAAAAAGGAACTTATCTGAGTGGAGTCACTAACACCAATGATCATGGTATGCGTTTTGGATTAATCAGCCCAGTCTATTTAACCAATCTCCTTTCCAATTATTTTACTTTGTTCTTCAAGATTTTCACAACCCAATTTTACTTTCCGCCAATTTACGGACTTTGTTCGACTTGCAGTGCCCTGAAGGGTTTTCACCGACAAACCTCTCTTATTCGTTTGTTCCTCATTTCCTTGTCGCCTTATGGTGTCCGCGAAGGTTTTCACCGATAAGACTCTCTTATTTTTACTTTCTCTCAGCTTTTGTCGCCTCATGGTGCCCGTGAAGGTTTTCACCGATAAGACTCTCTCATTTTTACTTCCTCTCAGCTTTCGTCGCCTCATGGTGCCCATGAGGGTTTTCACCAATAAGATTTTCTCATGTTCATTACTTTTCCTGCTTGGACCAGAGTGTTATCCTGATATGAATCACCTCTATTTGCTCAACTTGGCATCTCTCGAAGACTGGTCGGAAGGTCTTTCTTTGGACCGTAATGTGGGCTTTTGGATGGGGTTAAAAAGAAAGGGTATCAAAGGCTCAAAACAATTTGACATGGGTTTAAAATTACAACTCTTGGAATCACATTTCTTATTACAAGTACAACTTTTGCCCCAGTTTCTTGCTTGGGGATGTTTTGATATTTTATTTTACTATGACCGAGCCGTGAGGCTGCCTACATATCCTTAGCAGGAATCAGGTCAAACGTAGTCCACACCTGAATCTCTTTGTTTTGTTTTCTCTTTTCGCTTCTTTTTTTCTTTTCGTTATTGATTCCAAAAGAGGGGTATGAAATAAAATAAATAAGGCTCAAAAGGGGAAACAAAGGGCAGTGTGTTTAGATAGCAGAACAAATTGCCTTCGTCATTCCAATCTTCGAAACAATGCCAAGTACAAACAATCAACAATTATAACAAAGAAATCACACATAATATCTCTTTACTGCATCAGAATTGATAGTCATGTATATGCATTTCCCTTCGATATCTGTTAAACATAGAGCACCATTGGACAATACTCTTGTCACAATGAATGGCCCTTGCCAATTCGGGGCGAACTTGCCTTTTGCTTCAACCTGATGTGGAAGAATACGTTTCAGCACTTGCTGACCCACTTCAAACTTTCGAGGACGCACCCTTTTGTTGTATGATCTTGCCATTCTTTTTTGATATAACTGGCCATGACATACTGCTGCCAATCTTTTTTCATCAATCAAGTTCAACTGCTAAAATGGGTTTTGACCCACTCATCATCATCAATCTTAGCCTCAGTGACAATCCGAAGGGAATGGATTTCAACTTCTGCAGGTATTACTGCTTTAGTGCCATATACTAACAAATAAGGAGTTGCACCTACCGAAGTACGAACAGTAGTGCGATATCCCAACAACGCAAATGGTAATTTTTCGTGCCATTGCCTCGAACCTTCTACCATTTTCCGAAGTATCTTCTTTATGTTTTGTTGGCTTCCTCGACCGCTCCATTCGCCTTGGGACGATATAGGGTAGAATTGCGATGTGTAATCTTAAACTGTTGACATACCTCTTCCATCAAGTTACTGTTAAGATTAGCACCATTATCTGTGATGATCACCTTTGGGATTCCGAATCGACAGATGATACTTGAGTGAACAAAATTGACCACTGCTTTCTTGGTCACCGACTTGAAAGTTTTGGCCTCAACCCACTTGGTTAAATAATCAATGGATACAAAAACGAACCTGTGTCCGTTAGATACTGCTGGCTCAATTGGTCCAATGACATCCATGCCCCAGGCAACGAAGGGCCATTGTGCAGATATTGTGTGCAATTCCGATGGTGGAGAATGAATCAAATCTCCGTGTATCTGGAACTGATGACATTTGCGTACAAAATTGATACAATCTCTCTCCATGGTAAGCCAATAATAGCCTGCTCGAAGAATTTTCTTTGTCAGCACATATCCGCTCATATGCGGTCCGCAGACTCATGAATGTACTTCGAACATGACAGCCATAGCTTGTCTAGCATCTATGCATCTTAATAATACAAGGTCTGGTGTTCTCTTATACAAAACTCCTCCACTTAAGAAGAATCCATTTGCCAACCGTCGAATTGTTCTATTTTGATCCCCCGTGGATTGCACTGGATATATACCCATTCTGATGTACTCTTTGATATCGTGGAACCATGGTTTGCCATCAAGTTCTTATTCAATCACGTTACAGTAAGCATGCTGACCTCGGACTTGAATATGCAGAGGATAGACATAAGCTTTGTCCAAATGGTGCAACATTGATGCCAGGGTAGCCAAAGCATCGGCGACCTCATTATGGACCCTTGGAATATGCCTGAACTCCACTGATCGAAACCGTTGACGAAGATCATGTAAACATTGTCGGTACGGTATGAGCTTCAAGTCTCGCGTTTCCCATTCTCCTTGAATTTGATGTACCAGAAGATCCGAGTCTCCCAAGACCAAGATTTCCTGGATATCCATGTATGCAGCTAGTCTTAGACCCAAAATACAGGCTTTATACTCAGCCATATTGTTGGTGCAATAAAATCGAAGCTGAGCCGTAACAGGATAGTGATTCCCTTTTCAGAAATAAGCACAGCTCCTATCCCGACTCCCTTTATGTTGGCAGCCCCATCAAAGAAGAGTTTTCAGCCTAGTTTTTCAATTTGCTCTAGTTCATCGATAGGCATCACTTCTTCATCGGGAAAATAAGTTCTTAATGGCTCGTAATCTTCATTGACCGGGTTTTCGGCTAAATGATCGGCCAATGCTTGGGCTTTCATCGCAGTCCGAGTCACATAGATGATGTCAAACTCTGTGAGCAATATTTGCCACTTCGCAAGTCTCCCTGTCGGCATAGGCTTTTGAAAGATATACTTCAACGGATCCAAGCGCGAAATGAGGTAAGTAGTGTAGGATGACAAATAATGTTTCAATTTCTGAGCCACCCAAGTTATGGCACAACATGTCCTTTCCAGCTGAGTGTACTTAACCTCATAAGCTGTGAACTTCTTGCTAAGATAATACATGGCTTGTTCCTTTCTGCAAGTGATATCATGCTGCCCCAGTACACAGCCAAATGAATTTTCCAAGACTGTCAAGTAAAGAATCAAAGGTCTTCTTGGTTCTGGCGGAACCAGTACGGGTGGGTTTGACAAGTATCCTTTTATCTTATCAAATGCTTCTTGACACTCATCAGTCCACTTGACTGCAACATCTTTCTTCAGCAATTTGAAAATAGGCTCACAAGTTGTCGTGAGCTAAGCAATAAACCTGATGATGTAATTCAACCTCCCTAACACACTCATCACTTCAGTCTTGTTCCTCGGAGGTGGCAATTCTTGGATGTCTTTGATCTTTGATGGGTCCAACTCGATGCCTCGCCGGCTGTGAATCCCAACAGCTTTCTGGATGGAACACCAAATGCGCACTTGGCAGGGTTAAGCTTGAGGTTGTACCTGCGAAGTCTTAAGAAGAATTTCCTCAAATCTCCAACGTGGTCGGCCTGATGCTTTGATTTTACGATTACATCATCCACATATACCTCAATCTCCTTATGTATCATATCATGAAACACCGTAGTCATTGCTCTCATGTAAGTTGCCCCGGCGTTCTTCAAACCAAATAACATTACCCGGTAGCAATAAGTTCCCCACAGCGTGATGAATGCCGTCTTTTCTGCATCTTCTTCATCCATTAGAATCTGATGATACCCGGCATAGCAATCCACAAAAGATCATATCTTATGCTTGGCATAATTATTGATCAAAATGTGGATATTGGGTAGTGGGAAGTTATCCTTCGGACTTGCTTTGTTGAGATTGCGGTAATCGACGCATACTCTAATCTTGCCGTCTTTCTTTGGCACAGGCACGACATTAGCCAACCAAACAGGATATCGAGTGACCCGAATGACCTTTGCATCCAATTGTTTGGTGATTTCTTCTTTAATTTTCACACTCATATCAGTTTTGAATTTCCTCAACTTTTGCTTGACGGGAGGAAACACTGGATCGGTGGGCAATTTGTGGACCACTAAATCAGTGCTCAAACCCAGCATGTCATCATATGACCATGCAAAAATATCTTTGTACTCTATGAGTGCTTTGATTAACTCTTCCCGGATTTTTGGCTCAAGGTGGACACTTATTTTAGTCTCTCGGACATTGTCTGTGTCCCCTACATTAACGGCTTCTGTATCATTCAGGTTGGGTTTGGGTTTTTCTTCAAAGTGAATTAACTCCTTACTAATATCTTCGAAGGCCTCATCCTCATTGTATTCTATTCGTAATCACAATCTACTTCTTGAATTATTATTTCGGAACCAGATTGATTTTTAAGACTGGGCTGAGGATTCCTTATGCATGCCATATCACTAGAGCCAGCGTAAAAAGAACTGTACAGAAAAGAAAAACAAAAGAAAAACTATCAGGAATGATAAAGAAGGGGAAATTGCATTTCATTGAATGATGAAAAGATAACAAGGTTTGCACACTTCACACAGACTGAAAGATAAAATCTGGATTATAACCCTAGAATGATCCACACAATCTGAAGGAAAATCAAAATAAACTACCAAGACTCCTTTCGAGTGGGGAGAGGAGTGGCTTTCCAATTATTAAGCTTCATTTCTGGCCCAACGAATTGAATTTCTGCGTTGCTAGGACCTTCACCACTTTCCACCATGTTCACACCGTCAAACAACTTTTCAAATCTTTCAATTAACTCCTCATCATGATTAATCATAGAATTGGGAATTGTTGTTACCGGGCGACTTCTGGTACCGGACTTGACAAATGATTTGGAAAGATGTGGGACTGGCTTTGGAAGGACCCATGCCTTCTGTTTTAGCTTTCTGGCCTTTCTTATGTCTGCAGCGGTGGGCTTGAATCCCAAACCAAATGTTCCCAAGTTTTCGGGAAGAGACACCGGCTGTATGATGCCTTGCAAAAACGAGCCCAAACCTTTACCGAGTACAAAACCATTCTTCAACATCTCATAGGCTACCATGACTGATGCGGTGGTTATCTTTGGATTTGGAAGGTATTTCCCCTCCGGAACTTTCTCTACCAACATCGTGTCTGAAACCTGGTAGACCCATGGTCCCTGGTCATCTTCCACTTCAATAACTGGTACAATGGCATTGCTGCGAGCACATAAACTGTCTTCCCCATGCACAACTATTTCTTGTCTATCCCATTCAAATTTGACTACCTGGTGTAGTATTGATGGGACTGCTTTAGCGGCGTGAATCCATGGTCGACCTAACAGTAGATTATAGGAAACAGCTATATCCAGCACCTGAAACTCCATTGTGAACTCGACTGGCCCTATCGTCAGCTCTAGCACTATGACCCCAACCGAATCTTTACCTCCACCGTCAAATCCCCACATGCAAATACTGTTCTTATGGATCCTCTTATCTTCTATTTTCAACTTGCTTAGAGAGGAGAGATGACAGGTGTTTGCGCTTGACCCGTTGTCAACCAATACCCGGGTCATCACAGAGTTCTCACATTTTAATGTGAGGTAAAGAGCTCTGTTGTGCTCAGTACCTTCTATAGGCAATTCATCATCGGAAAATGTGACTCTGTTTACTTCGAAGATTTTGTTTGGTATTTTTTCCAAGTGGTTCACGGAGATCTTATCGGGAACGTGCGCCTCATTCAAGATCTTCATTAAAGCTTGACGGTGCTCGTCCGAATGGATCAATAATAACAATAGGGAAATTTGAGAGAGCGTCTTTCTTAATTGTTCCACAATAAAGTAGTCCTGTAGCTTCATATTCCTCAAGAATTCTTCTGCTTCTTCTTTAGTTACGGCTTTATTTACTAGCGCTGGATTATTTTTAGCTCTTCTTAACTCTTCGAGAGTAAAACACCTTCCCAAGCAAGTTAAACCTTGTACTTCACAGATTTCTTCTTTGACTTCCTTCCCTTTGTACATCACCGTTACCCGTTCGTAATTCTATGGAATAGCCTTGCTATTGATTATTGGTAACTGGGTTACTGGCTTGATAATAACCCAATCTGTGCGGGCTCCTTCCACAATTATGATGGGTTTGTTGGCCGCTCCCGGTACAATCACCTTCACCCCTTCCTGTTTCGTTTCAACTTTGCTTAAAGACCCCTTCTCAACTGCCACAGATGGCTCAACACTCTTTTTGCTCTGCTTAAGTACCAACTTCTCATCTGCTGATTGTTCAATTGTCATGACTCCACTAGACCGAATCATCATGACGGTCTGTGATGGCTTCTTGGGTTCTCCCTTCGCATGCACTATTTCGATCATATTTGCCTCCTGGTGGGTTGGCATTGGATTCTTGTTAATATTGGGCACCTCGAGAGCTTGAACTTCAATTATATTGGTATCAATAAGCTTCTGTATCGCATTTTTCAAGTGCCAGCACCTTTCCGTATCATGACCCGGAGTACTAGAACAATACTCACAGCTGACAGTATAGTCAAGATTCTTTGGAGGAGGATTTGGCAGTTTGGACTGTATCGGCCTTACCATATCTAGCTGTTTTAGCCTGTGGAACAGACTAGTGTATGATTTTCCCAACGGAGTAAAGGTTTTCTTTTTCTGCAATCTTTCACCCTTGAGTGCTTGACTCGGCCTGAAACTTGGTCCGGGAGTGTTTTAGTAGGCTCGTGGATATGGATAAGTATTTGGTAGGATAGGAGCCCTCCATTGAGTGTGGGCAAGAGGTTGGTTGTATGCTTGTACATGGTGGACGGAAAAATGAGGTTCTGGTGGAGGATAGTAGTGCTGGGGTGGATTGTGGTGATAAGTTTGTTGGTAGGGTCGAGGTTGATTGTAGTGGTAAGGTGAACCTCTGGATCCGAACCAAGTTCCTGAATCAACCATTGCTGCATCCTCTCTCTTCTTCTTCCCAGTCCCTCCTATGCCGCTTTGAATAGCCTGAGTAGTTGCTTTGATAGCCGAATAACTCATGATTTTATTCGACTTGAGGACTTCTTCTACCATGCCCCCCATCTTTACTTCTTCATTGAATGACTTTCCCACAGCTGAGACCAAATGGCCATAGTAAGTAGGTTCCAAAGCCTGTAGGAAGTAATCTACCATCTCACTTTCCTTCATTGGGGGATCTACTCTTGCTGCTTGCTCCCTCCATTGGAAACCATATTCTCTGAAGCTTTCAATATGCTTCTTCTCAAGTTTAGTCAAGGACAGTCGATCTGGAATGATCTCAAGATTGTATTGGAAGTGACAAGCAAATGCTTGCGCCAGATCATCCCATGTGTACCATCTCCCATGGTCTTGGCGGGTATACCATTCCAATGCTGATCCACTCAAACTCTGATTGAAGTAAGCCATTAACAATTCATCTTTTCCTCCAGCTCCCCTCATTTTACTGCAAAACCCCCTCAAGTGGGATACTGGATCGTCGTGCCCATTGTATAGATCGAACTTGGGCATCTTGAAACCTGCCGGTAATTGCACTTTCGGGAACAGACATAGGTCTTTGTAGGCCACGCTGACTTGACCTCCCAACCCCCGCATGTCTCTGAATGATTGTTCTAAGCTTTTAACTTTCCTGAACATCTCCTCCTGTTCGGTATTTTTGACTGGTTTATCAGCTTCTATCGGGAGGTCAAAGCGAGGAGTATACGAATGGGTTTCTGGAGCTTTAAAAGTGGGCTCCGAAGGGTAGTATTGGTTGTCTTGGGCCTGGAACATAGGCTCGCTAGGAAATTTGTGGAGTGTAGCTGGTGGAGGTGCTACAAAGACAGGAGTTACTAGCGGAGGAGGGTATGGAATTGGTTTAGGGGGTGGAGATTGTGGTGTATGAGAAGTGGTGCCCCGGTAGTGCTAGTAAATGGGAAAACTCGGGGATAGATCGGTGTCAGGATGATCTTGAGTTTGAGCCGGTGGTGGGGTGGAAGAAGGGTTAGCAGGCTAAGCTGGGGGTGATTGTCCTTTAGACCAGGCCTGATACATCTCGGCCATCTGTTGCTTAAGTTTGAGCATCTCCTCTTTCATTTTACTGACGTCCAACTCCTCTACCTCAACACTTGTGTCGACATCCGGGATAGACATGATTTCTGGTATTGGTCCTTTTGATCTGGTTTGGTAATGATAATGTGCCAGTATACTCTAGATAAACTAACTGCTTGAATTCTCTGAAAAACAACAAACTTGTTAGTTTTTAGAGTTTAACACATAGGCAATTAACCATTTTCTATCATGTATTTGCTTGGTTGTTTGTGTCATCCCAGCTTTTCCTGACCTTTTCCTTTTATTGTCACTCACGCTTATCTTTTATTTCCCTCCCCCTTTATTCATTTTATTCTTTTCTTTTGGTTTTGGTCTAATCCTATGGATATTGCCTACGTATCATGACCCCGTATGCATCAGACCGAGCGTAGTTCTGGTGGAAACAATTATTATTATTTTTAACAAACGAAACAGTACAAAGACAGAAATGACATTACATTTGGACAACACTTTAAGAAAATGATTTAAAAGACTCAACATGGACTTAAACTAAAACATGACTATTATATGAAAAGTTCCAACAGTTATGACTACGCTTCACTCCACAATCTTTTTCTTTTAATCACTGGAACATCTGCTCACGATGGGGCTTGACCCGGTTGACCTCCTAGTGTACGATACATCCTCTCTAACTCCATTGCAAGATGACGGGTAAAAGTAGGTGCATGCTCTAGAAACCTCTCACAATCCATCCCTTGGCAGTTCACATAACTTTGAGAGGTGTAAACAGCCAAATCATGGATTTGTGCTCTGAAGTCCTGGAGATTCTGGTCTTGGTTTTGTAACTGTTGTTGGCGAGTGGTGGCTATATCTCTTATGTGGCCTTCGCGATCTAAAGCCGACTCCAATTGAGCCCGAAGTCTGGCCTGATCGAGTCTTGCTTGTGCTCTCTCCCTATCAATATCTGCGTGTTGATGTTCTCTATTGTACCTTCTCATTTCTTCCAATTGTGCATGGAGTTGAGCTTCTGAATGTATCTAGTGGTCCTTCTCTCTCTTGAATTGAGCCATTTCTTCTTCACATCTCATTACTTGGTGTTCCTTACTAGATTTGGCCTCCTCATTTAACTGTATGATTTTTTTCTTAGCTTTGTCTAACGCCTTTTCAGTCTTTGTCAAGATGGAGTCATAATCTTGCATTTTTTCCATCAGATTGGCAATGATTTTCTGATCTTTCCAACTTCTCACTGTCGCTTCAGAGGCTTTCTTCATCTGTTGAAACTAAGCGCGGAGAGTTTTATTCTCGCTAATCAGACTCTTCTTTTCACCTTCCACTTCTTGTGCTTGTAAGTCTTTCTCCAAATTGAGGTTCCTCAGGCTTTCTTCTAAGGCATGAATAGTTGCTTAGTACCCCTTTTCCTTTTCACCCCAAGCCAACCGTTCTTGGATTTTGTCATCAAAGGCTTGAACATGCGGTCTTTTTATGGGCCTTCTAGGAGCAGGTTCTGGTGCATCATCCACACAGGATCTTTTCTCAAACCACCTAGCATAACCCGGATTTATCTCACCTTTCGCAGGATCTGGAACTTGGGTATCATATTTCAAGTATCGACAACCATTCCAAATCTGCTGGATTAAAGCCTCAGGGAGAGTGGCTTCGGGGTGTAGCTCAATCACTTGCACACTCAAATCTTCATCATCAGGCACCACTTGGTATCTCCCTAGCTGTCTTAGAACTCTCTGTGGCGCATACGGCTGGACGCTTCTTAAACCCAAGAGCAGCAAATAACTCTTTAAGGTTGACATGTGTATCACCTCTCTTACCGGGAGTCATCCCAAAGTCCACTCAATTTGACTTGCCATTAAAGATCTTAAATGGGATATCCAGGCTTCCACCCCTTCTGGAGATTTATAATCTTTTATTCTTTCTTCATAACTCTTGATGAAATTGTCCTTGCTTGGACCATACTTCATGAACTTTGGGGTGATGTCGGATATGCTCAATCAACCACATTTGCAACAAAATATTGCAACCTTCGAAGAATTTTGCCCCGGATTTACACAAAGTCAATGCCCGATAAATGTCTGGGAGAATGATCGGGGCAAGAGTGTGATGTTCTTTGGTAGTGAGGACTTGTACGACTCTGGCTATGCGAATATCAATTGCCCGCTCTTTGTTTGGGAAGACCATGATTCCTAGAAAAGCTACCATGAAAGCGAAGTGTCGGTGAATCTGCCAGGTGTCCTGGTTTTGTTTGTTAGTAAGGCCCTTTTCATGAATTTCAAATCCATCCGGCTTTCCGAACCTTGAATATAGGAAGTTGAAAGAACAATACCCTTTGACAACGTTGCTTTTTCTGATTTGATTACTGATATTCAGAAGATCAAAGAATCGGTGTACTGAGGGAGCCTTTGGGAATATAAGATTCTGGTTTCTCAAATCTCCGTCAAAACCAAAATATCCAGCTATTTCTTCTAATGTGGGAGTAATCTCGAAATCAGAGAAGCGAAAGACATTGTGAACAGGGTCCCAAAAAGTCACTAGTGCCGTAATCAAATCATTGTGCGGTTTAACTTCCATAATATCTGTGAGAGCTCCCAAATACTTAATGACCCATTTCTGAACATATCCTCCTAACTCGCGCTACCACATCTGAAGCCGAAATAGAAACTCATCTGCATCTGTGAACGGTGGGTTTTGAACGGTGCTCATTTTGTACCTGTGAGTGATTTTAATTTAAAAAAAAACAAAATCAAGACTCATTTTGAAAAAAAATCATTAATATTTCTAAAAAATTCATTTAAAAAAATACTTCGATGAAGAAGATTTAAATGCTGTGTTTGCTAACCGGCAAATTTTTTTTTCTTTTGAAGAAAAAAACGACCAAAGGCGGTTGTTCTTGCAAAAACAGCCTTCCAGCGCCCTTTTGGGGACATTCGGCATATTTTTGACAAGAATGGCATCACCTTACTTATGACAACACAATGACATTTATGTACCCAAATTTTTAACTATTTATTATCTTTTTTAAAAAAAAAAATAGTTGGGCCCGATGTGGGTTGCCTACGTATCTCACATCCGGCGAGAATCAAACTTACGTAGTTCGTAATAATAAAACACAACACTTCCTTTTCTTTTCAAAATTTTGACAGAATTTCAACATATTTTGGAAATTATTTTTCGAAAACAGCCAATTTTCTTTCTCGGCTCTCACATTGCTTTTCCTTTTCTAACTTTTCCCTATAAGCTGGTCAACATGCAAATCCGAAACAAATGAATGCACAAGTAGCAAGTAGGATGCATCATGATGGTCTTTTCATTTCGGGTACACCTGTCCTAGACAGATCCAACCCCTGTGTTGAGTCTCCAAAGTCAAATGCACATGATGCAAACAAACGTTCCTACTAGGGATCCGGTATGAAGCTGAGTTATTCTAAGTGTAAAACCTGGGGTATACTGTTCTAGACCTGACTTACCCAAGCGGACAGCTTGAGCCGAAGTGGGGGCAACGTACCGGGAGCACGAAAGTCTACCCGGCCTAGTTATTTGGACCAACATCGTTCTACTTGGTATGACTTCTAATAGAAAAGTGGGCCACGCGCACGTGTGCACAATAAATTCAGAAGACTCAGAAAGAAGAAGGGTTTCGTAACAGTTTATATATACAATTCAGATAATATCAAAGCGGTAAAAAGCAACATTTAGCACATTAGGCCCAAACATGTAAAAATCAGCTAATAAATAAAGCCAAATATAACAATTATTCTAAGCTCGAATTCTTGAACCCTGAACCAGAGATTCTGGGTTCGGTCCCCAGCAGAGTCGCCAGAGCTGTCACACCTCATTTTTTCACTACACCCCCGAGAAGGGGTATAAGTGGAGTTTTTCCAATTAAAGGACAATCAAAGCGGGATTATTTACATTAAATTCAGAGTCGCCACTTGGGATAATTTATGGTGTCCCAAGTCATCAGTTAGAATCCCGAATCGAGGAAAATATTGACTCTGTATTACAGTCAGCGAGCCAGAAATCCAGGTAAGGAATTCTATTAACCCGGGAGAAGGTGTTAGGCAATCCCAAATTCCGTGATTCTAGCACGGTCGCTTAACAATTTATACTTGGCTTAAAAAAAAATTATTACGTGTTTAGAAACTACATGCATTTTACCTTTACCGCTTTTAATTACGTGATTTACTCGTACTTAAAGAATTATCGAGTTACGCATACGTATTCTTGCGTGGTTTGGCGTGTCAAGAGTCATGTCACACGTACGTGTGCACAATTCACAACACTTAGTTTATTTTTTAAAAAAACTTAGTCAAAGTCGCGAGGACGCGTACCTTAATTTATTTTTGAAAATCGTAATTATGTCACGCGAACATGTATACAATCACGATGATTGATTTATTAAGATCATACCTAAAAGCATACTATCAATTTGATTTTGATGTAAATATGTGAAAGCAAGATTTCATGGATCAATAGTGAGCTTTCCTCATTCTCGCATTTTAGGATTAAAATTTCAAAAATTAACTACTTGCATTCTTAATAACTATGTTAACCGAAAACAAAAATATTACCACGCAAAGCAACAAATTTTGCTAATATAGAAAACTGAGCAAAACAAAAAAATGAAACTTTATAATCTTTTGATATTAAAACAAAACTCCAAACAAGCTGCCTAAAATACTTTATGAATTATATATCTTAAGCACATAATCTTTCTCTAGCACATAATCTTTCTTCTCCCTTTTTAAAAAAAAATAAAATATTCCTACCAAATTAACACTTAGAAATTTCCAACTTTCATGGCTAGGCAGTTAAAAATTATAAACGTTTATTCAGAGAATAAAAAAAACTTTTCTTTATGTAAAAGAGACTTACTATAATCTTATAAAGAAAATTTATTATAGTTTATGGTCTATTCACAAGAATGATTAGAAAATAAAATTTAACCGATTTATGACTTAAGGATACTACATAATTATTTCGTCCACGATTAATGATGCTCTATTATTATGAAAGTTTAGCCGAAGTTACGCGAACGTATACTCTGATTTTTTTAAAAGAAATTATAACAGTGTCACGCGGACGTGTCCATAATCACGATAATATTTTAAACGGCCCTAAAGGTTTCCCTACGAATATTTATTATTTTTATATCTACATTAATACGAGGGCCATGGGAATTCGCTAAATGGCGCGCCTCGATTTCCAAAGAATTAAGATTCATTAAGTGATGGCCATAGGTTATATGATTCAAATGTGTGAATGGCACGCCTCAAAACTATTCAACTAGAAGAATTAAGGAGATAATGAAAACTAATTTGAAATTAAATATCACAACCACACCGCGAAAACAGTACCCTTGATTTAATTATGTGCCTAAAGCTTGATCACCATATTCATAAGTTGTTTGTTCTCTTCCTATGCTTGAGACCAATTGTATGTGTTTAAAACTTGCAAAATGGTTTACGTGTAAAGTTGGGAGAAACTTTAGCTGATATGCATACCATTTGTTTTATGAAATAACCATCACTCCACCCAGAGCAAACTCAACTTTGTATATCCTCTTTTAAAATGCCGAAATCAGTACTCATAAACCCAATCCTCTTCTATACATTTATTTCTAGTCCAAGTCCTAACTATTCTGTTAATTCGCTTATGACGATTGGGTTTTAGACAAACAAAATCAAACCAATTATTGTCCAAACTTGTGAAAACTCTTTACAACTACCAAATCTATACCTTGTAATAATGTTGACATTATTTTGTTATAAGAAATGGGCTAATTGCACTCCTAAACTAAAATAGGTAATTTATTGTTAAGAAAGAAAACTAGTTTACTAATTAATTTGATAGACAAATTCACACTACATATACCACGAATACACAACTGAACCTCTCAGAATACTCCAATACTTTAAACATAATGGACTATATCAATTTACCTCTAACTTATGGTTATCCCAACAGCTGTTATCATACAAGATTACATACAAACAAGAACACTTATCTCAACCAGAATTAAAACAAAATTTCGATGTTTGACGAAATATACTATTGTGGTTCCTTGATATTACCATACTACCATACAGTTAGCTAACATGGCTTAAACACAAAACTTAGCTAATGGTCAACATTCTACCAAGTTCCCCATCTCAGCAGTTCAAAAGCAGCTATAACCAATGAGCTTCAGAAGTAAGTAAAATTACTGTATAGCTATACTAACTTCAACAAACGCAAGTTGACTAATAGCTCTCATGTTGAGCATATGACATGTTAATTAACTAAAAAAAACTGAAACTAAACTAATAGATTTGAATATGCAGAAGACACATTTGGAACTCCGGATTTCATTTCATTGCAATATCGAAACCTTGTGTGAGATAAGGCTAGAAACATATACCTGAGAATAAGGAAAAAACAAAGAGGGAATGAGGAGGCAGTAATCAACAGCAGCTAACCCAGTTTAATCTTCAGCAATATCACAATAACTTCAAAAATCAAAACAGTTTCAAGCCAAAACTTCTCAGAATTGAATCATTTTTCAACCCAGAATCAGAACTTCTTTTTTTAAAAAAAAATTCTGACTAGCAAACCAGTTTTAAGAACAGAACTAAGACCAATTTATATCAAAAGATTGCAAAAATTTCTTATGTAATTTCTAGTCGTTTCTCCAGCTCTCTTTCTGTCTCCATTTTTTTGTGTGTTCCAGCTCCCTTAAATAGATTAGTGCTTTTTCCACTACAACTTATCTTCTCCATTTTAAATTATCCACTCAGATTAGTGCTTTTAGTTAATTCAATAATGCAAATACTACCCTACCACTATTAGAAGCTTCTCAATTAGTGACCACTTGCATAAAACTTATAATAGTCAATTCTTATCAACACAATTAAATAAGAATTTAAACCAAATTATTGAACTGATCCTAATTACTCTGACTAAACCTAGAATACGAAGGACTCAAAGGTTGCCATAATTAACAGAAGAAATCAAGAAGTCAGATGACATGAACAATAGATAAAGAAACTCATGAATAAACCAGACCAAATTGACGAACAATTTTTTAGTTAGACAAAGAAACTAAACTAAAACAATTTGATCCGACCAAATAACCATTCTAAAAATAAAAGAAATGAGTAGAGGAAGAAAAATAAAAAAGAATTAGAAAAACTAAAATTAGGACACCTACCTCCAAATGATCGAACCCCATCTTGAATTAGATCTTAAATTTTGAATATGAAGCCGGAATAGACCTTAATCGAGTGTTCTCGACTGAGAACACACAACTAAGGTCGATTTCGACCTCAAATCCTCCAATATCTAACCGATTTGGAGTTTGGGATTTTAGGGTTTTTTTTTCGATTCGAACAGTTATGGTGTCATTCGAAGGGTGTGAAGTGGGGATTTGGAAAGAGGGTAGTGAGATGGTTCTGGGGTATCGATTTGGGGTTGGTTGGGTAAGCTATGGTTCGGGGTCAAATCTTCGATCCAAGATTCGAAGAGTTACGGGGTGATTCGAGGAAAAGGGAGTGGGGATTTGGCATGAGGGGAGTGAGGAGGTTCTACGGTGTAATTTTGAAAGGGATTGGACCACCGAAACCGCCGTGAGGCGATTTCTGGTGGGCGGATGGCGGTGGTGTGAGGCGGCGTTGCATTGGGTCTCTGAAGAGATGAGAGACGAAGGAGGGGGGTTCTGAGAGGGGTAAAGGGGTTTGGATTTTGGGTATATTAAAATGGGTGATTAAATCGGGCCGTTGGATAAATGGAATCCAACGGCTTAGATTAGCTCATTAAATGCAACGGGGTCGTTTTGGTTTCATGGGGGGGGGGGCAGACCGGTTCAGGGGCGGGTCAGGGTCGGGTAATGGAAATGGGGTGAAGTTCTGGTCGTTGGATGCAGATGAATAGACGGTTGAGATCTATTGAAATCAAAACAACGTAGTTTTGTCCCTATACTACGTCGATTCGATGGTTTCAGAGACTGGAAGTTTGGATCGGGTATGGGGCATATTTTTGGGCTGGGTTAATTGATTTGGGCTCAGGATTTAAATTAAAACACAGCCCAACTGATTCTCTTCTTCTTTTATTTCCTTTTCCTTCTCTATTTTTCAAAAATTAAAACTAAAATCCTAATTAAATTAAAAAAAATCTGAATTAACTTTAAGAATATTAATTAACTCTAAGTAATAATTATCACAAATAATTAAATATTAGATTAAAAGCAAATCACACATTCGACTAAAAACACACACATATGTTATTTTGTGAATTTTTATTTTTGTAAAACCTAATTATTAATAAATTCCAGAAAATGTAAAAATCAAATCTTAAATGCAAATGCTATATTTTTGTATTTTTAATGCATTAATAAAATTAAACATGCACACAAATATATGCAAACAATCAGGAAAATCACACAATAATTCCTAAAATAACACATAATTAAAGACAAGACCTAATTTTGGGAATTATTTTGGAGTAATTCGTATGAGGCAAAAATCACGTGCTCACAACATGCTGGAGGAATATCTCCACAACTTTGCAACCGGATCACAGAAGCATTGGGTGAAGCTCTTGGATGTTGCTCAACTGTGTTTCAATTCTCAAAAGAGCCATCATACAAACAAAAGCCCTTTTGAAATTGTTACCGGACAGCAACCGCTTCTCCCGCAAACGGTGAATGCATCAACCGTGCCGAAATCTCCTCGAGCTGCCAACTTCTCGAGCGAATGGGAGCGCAACATGGGGATAGTGCGGGGCTATCTCGTCAAAGCCCAAGAGCGGGCAAAAAGATTCACCGAACAAAATCTTTGCTTTGCCCAACATCAAACAGTGGACAAAGTAATGCTATGCATCCCAAAGCGATACTTGTTTGCAGAGAGGACCCATGACCCTCGCCTGTAACAAAAATACATCGGGCCTCTACCCATTGAAAAATGCATTGGGAAGTCCACATACCAGGTGTAAACCCCATCCTGGTGGAAGATCCATCTAGTCTTCCATGTCAGCCGCATGAAATCATTGCATCGCTACAACAGCAAGTTCAAAGAACAGAGGGGCGCAAACCTCCCATCCAACAACCACCAGAATCATCATCATCATCATCATCATAAGGCTCCGAGGACGGCTCCAACTCAGGTGGGGGAGAATGCCATGGGCTGCTTTCCAGACACGCCCCATGACCCCTTGGTCGCGCCCCATGGAGGCCTAGCAAACCTCACAATGCCTAGCGCCATGGTCGGCCCCGTGGTCTTGGCTGCGCCAAGTGACAAGCGTGCATGCGCCTCTGTCGCCCCACCGAAGCCTCTCGCCAGCACCCAATGGCTGGCCAATGACAACAGCGCGCCCTGACAATGTTGCGCACGCAGATCCTGATGCCTCGCCAGCGCCCAGCTGAAGGCCCATTCCAACAGCGCCTCACGCACAGACCCTGATGCCAAGCACCAGCGTCAGCCTCAGGAAAACACAACAAGTGTCGCGCGCACCAACAGCACCGCGCGCGCAGACCCTGACCTGCAAGACAAAGTTGCTTCCATCGGACTTGTTTCTACATTGTAATAAACTAAGTCCTTTTCATTATAATTATAGGCTAGTTTACATCATTTTCATTCAGTGTGCTTCTACAGCTTTATTAGGACAAGTCATGTAATTGTGGTTTATTTTTTTTAAGCATTATTAGGGGAGATCAAGCAATCAAACATTTTCAAACAAGCAATTTTCTGTACTGGTGTCTCTCCCCCTCGACACCACATCTTTTGGAATCAGCATTTCATTCATCAATAAAATTATCATCATCATTCAAAACCCAATTCTCTCTCAACTTCCGCAATTGCTCGTGACATTGATTTTCCCGCACGGCACTGACAATCTAGTCTAGCATGTGGAGGGGACCTCATTGGCGAACAGCAACCGCACTGACATTGGTTCCTTAGCCTTACGTTGCCCTTCCAAAGAACATTAGGAAGGCGTTGCGTAACAGACCTCATGTAACTTTTCTTTACTTTCTCTAAGTTATCTTATGAAGTGGGAAAAATGTTCTGGTTTACTTCACAAGTCGTAATTTAAATTTCTACCACATCACTTAAACACCGTCATCAATACAACATTCATATTAGATAGGTTATCTTCACATACAGTATGCTATACCGCAACAATTAAATGTGTGGGATAATACTCTTTTGATGAGGAGGGGCCACAAAAGCATATATGGACCAAGAGTTAACATAGACTCACAAATGACACATGGAAGAGTCATATTTTTTTCAGATTTCAAATGCTAAAATTTGACTTATTAGGAAGGAGATGAATGCATATCAATATAAATACTTAGAATAGCGTCATGTCAGATGCGGAGTTAGGATTTAAATCTTATATTTTTGAATTTTAGAACGACAATTCAAGCTCTAATGACTGTGTTCTAATTCTAATATTTATACATATTTAATAAATTATTAACACAAAATACAATATTTGAGCAAAAGTTACTGAGTTCGGCAACTTCTGCCACAGCTCTTGGTCAGGGTTGGATAAGACAGCAATAAGGTGACAATAATAGACAGTACTAGATACCCCCCTCGTGTACAAAACTACCCCGCACACTCTGCGTTTTGAAATAGAGACAAGGCACTATTTTGTTTCCCTTCCCTAAGCATCAATCATATTTCTCATCTGTTATATAAGTGGCCTTTTCCTCCCTGTAGAGGTAGAGCCTCACCTGTTTTTGCAGACTCCTTTTTCGGTTTATAGGACAAAGGCGAGAAAATTGTACACAAAGGATAACTTGTAATGTTCTATAGTTTTCATGGGGTTTCTGTCTCAGTTCTTTTTAACATCAACATCCTAGAATAATTGGATATCACTATCCAAGTTCATGGCACGTATTGTCCGTTTTGTCCAACTGACCTCGCCGATGTGTCTCTTAAAGTACGCTATTATCGAGTCCAAAGAATACGTACCATGTGAATTAGTGTTATGCTTTATAATCCTCTCTCATTATATTCTAACATGGAATTTGTCTAAGGTGATATATGCACGTCTTTTTCAGAAGCTTACTACCCTTGCTCGACCCCCCTCATCGGCCCTTCCTGCTTATGGGCGTCATAATTGATTGCCTCGTTATTAGTTTTATCTGAACAGTTTTTGTACCATTGCAAAATTTTGACCCACCCTTTTAGGAGAAATTCAAAAATAGCCAGATTTACAAGTGGTCATTCAAAAATAGTCGTAGTTTCAAAGGTAATCGAAATTTAGCCACTTTTCATGTAAAGATAAATCTGAACGAAAATACTGTTCAAAATCCGAAAAAATACTCCAGCATCTTAGACTGGAGTTCCAGTATAATATACCGGTCCAGCATAATATACTGGAGTTTGGAGCACCGGTACTCCAGTCTCCAGTATATTATACTGGAACCAACAAATTATAGCGGTCCAGCATAATATGCTGGAAGTTCATACACAGGTGCACCGAGCTCCAGTATATTATGCTGGACCGGTCTATGTTGCAACAAAATAGTGACTATTGTTCAATGACTTGACAAACGCTGACTATTTTTGAATGACCAATCCAAAAAATGGCTAGACCGTGCTATTTTAACACCCTTTTATTTACCAGCTTCCCTCTGAATTACTCTTTATTAATGGGCTTTATTAAGGAAGCAAAAGCAAAGAGAAAAGTAAAACATAATGGGGTTATGATAAAATACTTTTACCTATGAACTAAAATATGATAATTAACTTAGGAAAGAAAATCACAGATGCTACAGCTGACGGTCAAGATTTTTAGAAAAAAGGGGGGAAGAATTGAATTGTCAATTTCCATTATTATATTCACCAAACAAAAAGAACAAAGCTAGATATGAAGGGAAAAAAAAAGGGTACAACAAAGAAAAAGAATCAGTATAATCGTTATTGGCTCACAACCAGTCCTATGTATCCGCGTTTGATGAGGTCACCATCACACAAATCAACGGCTCCTTATCAACATAGTTAGAATCAGGAAGCACAGGATTGCCACCACATCCCGTGCACGTGAGCACCTTTGCTCTCATAGCTTGACAATCCCAGTTGGTGGTCCCTACCACATACAACATCAGCCCAGCACAGCAAACCTGGGCCGCAAGTAACCCGACCCAAAGTCCAACAAAACCCAATCCTATCCAGAATCCAAGCCCAACCGCCACCGGCATTCCCACTAGATAGAATGCACCAAGGTTCACATTCGCCGCCGTGGTTGGCCGCGCAGTCCCCCGCACAACTCCGCATCCTACGGTTTGCGGACAGTTACCGAGCTCGCACAATCCTAGTATGGGTAAAACCGTCGACGTCAATTCTATAATCCGTACATCGTAAGTAAACATTTTAGCCCATGAATTTCTCATTGTAGTTGCAAAAACCATAGCTGATAAGCCCATCAAACCCGCTAAGAAGATTGACACCGTAGCAGATAGTCGGGCCTTGTCGGGTCGGTTTGCACCAAGTTCATTACCGACCCGAGTGGACACCGCGAAACTAAGAGAAGAGGGAAATACATAGAGGAAAGCGGTGGTTTGGATCAAAATACCCATGGATGCCACGGTGGCTTTGGGGTCCACAAGTAGTCCACACAACAATATCATGATCTCGTACCACCACCACTCTAGGCAAACCGAAACACAACTCGGTGCGGCTAATCGAACCAGCGGCATCCACCCGGTCAAGCACTCAAGGCTAGGTTTGGTCCATGTCGGCTTGTCGTGTACGACGTAAAAAACAAGTGCAACAAGCGCCGCCACGTTCGACGTGGCGGAGGCAATCGCAACGCCTGCTACACCGAGTTGAAGCAAAGAGACAAGCAAATAATTAAGCGGCAAATGTAAAACTGTGCCCGCTAAGGAAGCTAACGTGAGCGGGTACGTAATACCTTGAGCTCGAAGGTAAATACGTATAGGGTGAAAAAGGGAATTAGTAATAAGATCAGGGAGTGAAAAAACAAGATAAGTATGAGCTAAACGGGTGATATTGGGGTCTTGGTGTAAATAAAGTAAAATATGGGAAATGTTGACCCAAAGGAATGTAATGGGCAAACAACAAGAGAGAAGGAAAACAACGGACCTTTGTAGAGTTAAAGACAAAAGCTTAGGACGTTGAGCACCAAAAGCTTGAGAACAAAGAGGTTCCATACCTAAAGCAAGACCAGAGAGTACTGAATAACCAGTAATATTAGCAAATGCAATAGCTAAAGAACCAGCGGCTAACTCAGTATCACCGAGATGGCCAAGAAAAAGCATAGAAAGAATGGAGCGAGAGTAAAAGGTTAAGGCAGTGAGTGCTATAGGGAAAGCAAGCTTGAAAACTTCTCTGCTTTCTTGGATGATTTGTGATGCTGTTATTTTTTCATGAATTTGTTTGGGATTTTCTTGGGGTAGTGATAAAAGATCAATGAATAAGTGGGTTTGAGTAGATTTTTGTGATGATATTGATGGTTTTTGATCAATCTTAGAGATAGTGGTGAAGTTATGAGTGGTGTTTGAATTGCACATAGCTACTTCAAAAAAAGAGTAAACAGAGGAATCTTTGTTAGCAGGTTTTCGGAAATTTCTTTTCCTATAGGTTTTCTTTGTTTTAGTATGTGAGAATTCCTGAGAGAGAGATACTGCTTTAGTTAATATCTCTGAACGGATTGGTTTGGTTTTAGGGGTGAAGAGAGGATTGAACAAATATTAATAAGGGTTATTGAGAGTGGGGTTTTAATTTTTTGTTTTCTCTTTATTTTATTAGCCATTTTCTTTGTATCTTTTAATTCTTTAAATGTACTACATCCGTCTAAAAATAGAAGTCTCAAATTATCTGTTATTTTAGAAATTTAAGACAAAACTAATTTTTTTTCACTTTATCATTAGTAGTAATTGTTCTTGAAAATGGAGGTCACATATATAGAGTACATATTCAATGAATAGAGGTTATTTTTTAAGGCTTAATTAATATTTTTTAAGAAATATGTACAAGAAATACGGCAAATAATTTGAGACGGTGCCAAATATAATGCTTTTGTAGTGCTATTATTATAGTTTTTTTTTTTTCGTCTTTATATTGGAATTATAATTTAAGGGTAAAAAGGGTCTTTTGGTTTTTAATTGCTTTTGTGTGGTTTGAAGAAAGTATGTCAGAACTCCTATTTCCAATATTGTATAGGGTGTGGGTTATATTTCTCATTTACGAGAGAGATTGGTTGTGATATTTTTTTTTGCCTTCGGATGTGATCACCAGTCCCAGTAGTCCAGTTTTCAGCAGCTCAATGCAATGAAATCATGGAATACTATTGCAACATATATGAACAACTGCCTCTTAGATCAGCAATATAATGATCAGACCACTCTCTTTGTCATGCATGGGATGGCGCACCTTCATTTCTTTATTTGTTTTTCTTTTGCCTTTATTCCATGATATTTTCTACAATCGTGGTGTTTGTATTCACTTGTTGGAATTGACTTGCGCGTAATTCAATTAATTTTAGGCATGATCAAATGAAACTAAGATTTGAACCTTATTGATTCGAAGTTTTAATTTTTTTAAGTTATTCGGTTCTAAATTAATAATTTATACATATATATTCATTGAATTTCTTAATACAACTACAAGTTTTGAACAAAAGCTACTGGGTCCGCCGAACCCGTAACCAACACAGTGGCTCTGCCCCTGCCTTCAGGGACGGAACCACCTGCTGCCAAGGGGATTCACTTGATACCCCTTGATTGAAAATTATATTGTGTATAGTATAAAAATAGTTTTTTTTGTTTGTATATAGGCTATTGAATTCCCTTAATATGAGAAAAAATTCTGGTTTAATGATAAAAGGGGTTCAAAAATTAGTTTGAGTCCTAGATTCAAATACTAAGATGTCGTTTTTGTAATTTTGATTCAAATTCGTGACTCGGCTACTAATGATCCTAATGTTATTTCCACAAGAGTAATTAAGTTCCAATGTTTTACATACACGAGGAAAAGAAAAAAAAAAGACAAAAGAAAGAGGGATATCAACCTTTATTAAGATCCCAAGAAGCTATTGCTCATCTTAGGACTAGTTTCCAGTCAATTATTTCTAGATGACTAGACCCTTTTAATTGCATTATTGATCACAAAATAGAAGACAATTGCTACATCTCTATTAAGATATCAAACAAACACTAATCCATTTGACTGGTTTACGTTTGTTATTTTAACTTCCCAAGGATCAAAACTCATTAATGCTTATTCAATTGACATTTATTTGTTGTTTACTTTGTAGTAATTTGCTAGGACCTGAGGTAACTGAAGATCTCACCATCCACATATCTGTTGGAATTTTGTTTTTTAATTTCTCTTTTTCGTTTACACCTGTGTGGGGTTTTCTTGGTTCAACATGGAAATTTTGTTAAATATATTTTCCCAATATCCACGACACCTATTCAATTTTAATTAGAAGCTGACCAAAGTGAAGAATGAAGAGTACCCAATCAACATCTTCCTCTGATATTTGTTTTCTAAATCTGGAGATACATTAGAATAAAATTTCTACACTTGTACTTGAGAACCTGTTAAACTAGGTGATTTGATTATGGTACAAACACGCCCAGTACCCAATCTAATGTCGCACTTAAAATTTAACCATAAATTTTCCATTCAAGCTGGATTTATTTCTGTTGTTTGCTGCATAATTACATTCAACACTACGAAAATCCAAATAAGTCCTGAATGTTACCGATAGTGTGATTCAAGCTCAAGTTACAAGTGTCATTAATATTTCTCCTGAAATACTCTTTAAAACATGAGTTTTTTACAATTACAAAATCTTTATTGCAAGTTAAAGTTGATATAATAGATGAATTTAAACATTTATTTGCATATAATGAAACTAGTTGTAAATAGTATGTATGTATGTCCAAACGCTAACTAAAGATGTTGTATGAATGCTTTCGATATATTATGATTTCTTTAAACTGGAAGGATAAGAAAATGGTTCTATGTATATGCTCAATGATAATTGAGCAAGAGACTTGACAAGGAGGTCGCCCAAGGCGAGCAGCAGCAGTTGGACCAATGGGTCATCGCCTGGTGAATGCCAAGCCCACCAAGATCCAAGTAGATGGACAAGATCGGCCTTTAATCCGTTAAATTAAAGAGAAATGTATATTTTTAGACGCCCAAAAAAATAATAATCGACTATATATATATATGTTGTATGTATGTGTATTATATACATATTTTATTTACTTTTTGGCTAGTGAATACTATTAGGTTAGGTGGACCCACCAGTTTTGTATTTTGCCATAAAATAAACCCGATGGCACATTTACACAAATATCTATTTTTAGGCCAAGGTTTAATTTTATTCCTATTCTATAATTGTGCAAATATAAACCTTAATTTAGACATAATTATTGATTGGGATAGAGCTTATATTGTGGTCGTCTTTTGTGAGTAAATATAATTAAGTTTGTGGTGGCTATAAATGTGAAAGCCACTGGTAGCTTGTGACCAAGTAAACATGGAGAGTACTAGAACCCCATGTGAGTTAAGAGGAATGGATGTAGGCTTAACATTTGAATTTAATCAATATAAGAAGATTATCGTGTTCATTTTACACCTAATTTTATTTTTTATATGTTGTAATATATGCATCCCCATCTCAAATCATTCAACACTGCACTCACTAATCTTCAAAAAGGACTAATCTTCAAAAAGGATTCTAGTAATCAAGATTTGAACAGATTTTGTTCAAAAAGTTTTCTTTCGATTGAAATCCTTTTTTCAAAAAAGTGATCAAAACAATTTAAATCGAATAAATTGCAATTCGTCGTCTTCCTATACTTTAAAATTTGAGAAACTATAATCATTATTTATCCCAAAATTAGTTCAATTTATCTTTACTCAAATAACTTTAGACAAATGAACCCAAAACTCATTTATAGGCTAATAGCCTATTTGACCAAGCTTCTCCATCCAAGAAGCACTTTTTTTTTTCTCCAAAAAAAAGTATTTTTTTCCAAAGTTAATGTGTTTGGCCAAATTTTTGGAAGAAAAAAATGTACTTTTGAGGAGAAGAGAAGCAGTTATGGAGAAGCAGAAGAAAATAGTTTTTTTCTGAAAGTAATTTTTTTTAAAAAGCACTTTTGAAAAAAATATACTTAAAACAGTTTTTAAAAGCTCGGTCAAATGCTAATTGATGCTCAAAAGTACTTTTTGAATTAATTAGTCAAACAAAACTAGAAAAATACTTTTCAGAAACACTCCTCACGTAAACCCATTTGACTCACCTAAGTTCAACCTACAAACGAAAAAAACAATCTTTTAAGAAAGAAAAAAAACGTGGTATTAATGCCAAATAGGAAGAAAACACGTGGATAACCTAACCTGGGGTTGGTGACAATACTATCAAATTTTGCAGAGAGATAAAGCTAGAAGCTTTAGATTGAGGAGGATTTAAGATGCAATAGTAGGAAAGCTAGAGTTGAGAGAGTAAACGAAGGTTATCTATTCTGAAAAAACATGGCGTATGTTGGAGCTCCTAACTTTGCTGCTACAAATGCGATTTATACAAAACAATCATTGCGGCGGATTAATGGAATTTCGCAACCCAAAAAGCTGCTATTTTCGCCTCTCCCTAACTATAAAATGCTGAGGATGACGATGAATCTGCAATCTAAGGCTTCTGATAAGGTTTATTTCTTCATCCTGTATCTGCTCCTTCTTTGCTGGCTCCTTTATTTGACATCTTACTATATAGTAATATAAAACATTTATATATTGATTAATTGAGATATTTAATTTTTAGTAACTTATAAGAAAGACAAAAAAACACATGGTTTCCTTTGTTTTCTGGATTTGGCATTGACATGGCCAATTTCATTAATAATTTTATAGTAAAGAATTATATCTGGACAAATATGGACCAACCACAAACTTGAAAAACCATAATTTAATTGACCAGTTACTTCAATTGGAAATAAATTTAATGAGCAAGTGGTCCTCTTTGGTTGGAATTATCATTTAAACGCATTCAACACTTTGTAGGTCAACCTTTTCCCCCCTTCTCTTTGTCTTTACGGAATTAATTTTCAATCATCATTTTCAGCATAATTATATAAGAAAGAATTACAAGAAAACATATATGACTCAACACCATAGCAAAAAATGGCCCATGTTTTTAAGTTTTATCCGGCCTAGCCTATATTGTACATATTTTGAAAGCACTAGCAAATTCAAAATCTGTGTTCTTACAACCAATACTTCTAAAAGCTATGGAGTTAAATTTGTTCTCGCAACCATTGCTTTCACTCTCTCTTCTTCTCACATCTTCTACATATGCTTCAATGGGTCGTCCGACATTACTGCTTCTCCCCCTGTGTCACCTGGTTACAATGTAAGAAAATTGAAGAGTAGAAATCCACTATTGAAGGACATTCAACGCTTTGAATTCAAAAATAGGATTTTTTGAGTTTGTTAGTTGTTTGGATTGGGTATTATTCCAATTGATTGAAAATATCAAAAAGAGTTCAAAATTTAAATTTGAAATGATTTGGAGTAAATTTGAGCAAGATTTAAGTTAAATTTCAAAAAAAAACGCAAGGAAGAAGACGAAGTCAGTTTTTTGTATAATTATGTATAATAGTGTATACGAGTGTATAAAGACATCTTATACACTATTATACATTTTTATACACTTTTATACAAGCGTCTGTAGACGAACTTCTTCCACGATTTTCTGTTGCAATTCTTGTTCAAAACCAGTCCAAATCTCCATTAAATGACTTTAAATTTTATATACAACATCCTTATACTATTTTTAACAAGTCTAAATAACGCCCACTTCATAATTCTCACAGAATCAAATTCGGAATTTAAACCTACATATTTAAGCTTGTTAAAAATCTAATTTTCACCACCCAAATGGATTTGGTTTGTTGAACTAATATTTGAGTCACAGTTACTGATTCGAAAATTAACTTAAAAGCTTGAGCAATCTTTTTTAAAAATGAAATAGTAATTTCGAGAATCTTATAGAATTGAATGTTGAGTATTAGCCTATTATTTTTTGGCTAGTTAGTTGTAAATTGATATATGAGCTATAAAATTAAAAAGTAGGAAACCCAGTTGTTCTTATGTGAAAATTTTCCATTATATAATGAAAAATTAACCCAAATAGCCGGTGAAGTTATAAATATATGCATAATCCTATCTTGTGCTTGTAGAGTCAGAATCTCAGATACTTGGGCTCTATCGATTATTTTTTGATTATTTTTACAGGATGAAGGTTCACCATGGGACGATAAGGGGTTATTGCAGAGTGAAGAATTGTATCAGGTACACATTTTTATTTCAGATTCTTTTTTTCCCCCTCCCTTTTTTTTTTCAATACTAATTATCATTTCTTTTGAAATGCTGCCAGTATGTTTTGGAGACTAGTGTTTATCCACGAGAACCAGAGTTTCTCAAAGAGATCAGGACTATAACAGCAAATCATCCAGAGTAATTTTCTTTTATGACTTTGTTTAATCATCTAATTGCTTCTTCACTGTCGTATTTCTTTATCATAATTGCTATGATTATGCTTTCATTGAGCCGAGAATCTATCGAAAACAACCTCTCTATCTTTACAAAGTAGGGATAAGGTCTGCGTACATACTACCCTCCCTACACCCCAATTGTGAGATTACACTGGATATGTTGTTGTTTACTCGTCGAAAACACTTAACAGGAAATGAATGCATGTATTTGATAAGTTAAGCTTCATTGGAAAACTGAATTGATCAAACTCAAGTAATTAGTTAGCTGCCTTAATCTGTTCGTACGTGCAGAACTTACATGTAAAATAATAGGAATTATTTCTTTAAGTTAAAGGAAGTTGGTGTATAAATCACACACACTTATTCGTTACAAAATTATAATGCTTCTTATTTCTCCAGGTTTTATATGGGAGCACAACCGGATTCAGGTCAACTTATAGCCATGCTCTTGAATCTAATAAATGCCAAAAGGACTATTGAAATCGGCGTCTTCACTGGATATTCTGTGCTTCTCACTGCTCTTACAATTCCTGATGATGGCAAGGTTAGTATTGCTGTTAACTCATCACTAAATAGCCCCAAGTAATCTTCACACATATGTACAAAAATTGACAAATGTGTTAAATTGCAGATTATAGCAATAGATCCAGATCGACAGTCTTATGAATTGGGACTACCAGTCATCCAAAAAGCTGGAGTTGAACATAAAATCGATTTCAAAGATTCTCCAGCTTTACCTGTTCTTGACAAACTCCTGGAAGATGTGAGAAAAACAATTAACTCATAATCTCAAACTATGTCGTGTATGCTTTAATGTGATTTTCTTTTCCCTGATTCATTGCAGAACGAAAACAAAGATAGTTTTGACTTTGCATTTGTTGATGCGGATAAAACTAATTATGGAAACTATCACGAGAGACTAATGCAGTTGGTGAAAGTTGGAGGTGTGATAGTGTATGATAACACACTATGGTATGGAACACTTGTAATACCAGAAGAAAAGGTTGATGAGTTGATGAGAACAGAAAGGAAATACTTTCTAGAGTTAAACAGATTCCTTGCTGCTGATACTCGCATTCAAATTTCTCAAGTTACTGTAGGTGATGGAATGACCATCTGCAGGAGACTATTTTGATGAATACTACAGCTTTTTTATCCATATAAGTACTCAGTTTTTCTGTTACTTTTTTAATAAATTAAAAAATTCAAAACATGGTTCTCTCCATAGTCGAGGCTCTAGCGGAAACAGTCTCTCCATCTTCATAAGATAAAGGTAAGGTCTGCGTACATAATACCCTCCTCAGACCCCATTTGTCGGATTCCACTGGGTTTATTATTGTTGTGTGGTTCTCTGTCCATTTAACTCTTTAAATTGCCGAAAAAATCTTATCTTGCAAGCTGCTGCTCTTCCAAATTATTTGCTCTAAATTGAGGATCATGGCAAAAAAAAAAAAAAAAGGTATTTTGGGAGGAAAAAAATAGAATATGGGATGAAAGTTAACACTTGTTTCGATCCTTGGAAGAGGAAAAATGGTAGAAAAATAATTTTCTTCTGCCTGATTGAGGGAAAACAGGGTGGAAAAGTAAACAAATAGAAGTTGTAATTTATTTTGACAAGAGAAATAGTTTTCAGTTAGTTGGTGTTCTAGTTAGCGAGAGCCTCTCACTTTTATTTTATGAATCAGTAATGCTAATACAATTCATATGAATAAATGAGAAATTGCATCGATCCACTTGGGATTGGGACGCAAAGAAAGGTATGTTTTCGAAGGAAAGGAAATAAAATATGAAATGAGGGTTAAACCTTGTTTAGATACTAGAAGAAAAAATTTATACTTCTGTTTTATTTGTTATTCCAAAGTAGCATGCCCACGGTGTTTTTTTTTCTTCTTCAAAATGTGTGATTTTGGATGAAAATTTCCTATAGTGTGTAATTTTCTGAGAACTTTAGAAATATATAAAACACATATGTAAAATGCGATTTATATTTGTTTAAGTTAGCTGAGGCAACAAACGCTTTGAGAAATATCATTAGCTTAATTCGCATTTTGAAAATATAATTTATAAATCCCATTTCAAAAATGTAACTTATAAAATTTTGAGATTCACTTTATAAATCACCAACATAAATATAAAATCCTATGCAAGTATTGTATATTTTTAATACTAACAAGGAAACCAACATAAATAAGGTAGAGTGGGTCAAGACAGAAATATCTTTCTATTTGTCTTTTGAGGTACTTTTGTATGCCAAAAAGTCTGGAAACTAATAATTGACACCATTATTTGTTATAATATTTTGTGAATTTTGCAAATAGCCTAAATTCAATTTATATGACATAGTTTGAATGGACATAAAATTTAAGAAAGAAATAAATATTTTTAAAACTTGTGGTATTAAATAAAATATTTATGTGGTTATGAAACTTTCGAAACTTCTGACCTTAGACTTTTGAAAAGCTTCCCATTAAAAGTATAATAAGAAATGTAAAATTAATTATTTTTAAATATAAGAATGTGACATTAATGCATTTTAAATTAATTGACCATTTATTTTATCGTTCAAGAATAATTATTTTTCAAACAAGATAAAGGGAATAGTAATTGTATTTAATGCGATATATATCATATCATACAACAACAACCCAGTATAATCCTACTAGTGGGGTCTGGGGAGGGTAGTGTGTATGCAGACCTTATCATATCATACTATATTTTAAGTGGGAAGCCTCTAAGTCAAGGTTGAATTACTAAAATGTCCATAAAAAATTATTGGACTTTTATACCCTTAGTAAATAAATAATTTCTTATTACAATCTTTAGTAGTTAAACTATTGTATAAAAAGGTAAAAATATTTCATCATAAATATCTTTTATCATGTTAATAGTAATTAATTAAATACTATATTATAAGTGGGAAGCCTCTAAGTCAAGGTTGACTTACTAAAACGTCCATAAAAAATTATTGAACTTTTATACCCTTAGTAAATAAATAAATAATTTCTTATTACAATCTTTAGTAGTTAAACTATTGTATAAAAAGGAAAAAATATTTCTATCATAAATATCCTTTATCATGTTAATAGTAATCAATAGTTCATTCAACAATAAAATACGTACAATGTACAAAGTTTTGAGAATGAATCTGTTAAGAATTTATAGTTGGAGATTACGAAATATTAATGTGGCAATTAATAGTTTTATTTCATTTTAAACACAAGAAATACAGGAGGAACGAAGGGGCAGAGGTTACATTGGTGAAAAAGGAATAGGAAAAGCCAATGATTGGTTAAATAAACTTGTGGATTTATAGCCTTCTTTCGTTGGAGTCATTCCCGTTAATTTGGCATTAACATTCTGAAATTCTTCCTTTTGCTGGTTTAGATTTTTTTGCACTTAGATTGATGTGCTCCAAAGTCAAATAAGCACTTTGCGATCTTTTATGGAAAGCAAAATCCATGGTGCTAAGTATTCTCTTCACGCAATTAGGGAGTTTGACTTTCAAATGCTGCTATTTCATTTCACATCACTGAAGATTTTGTGTAAACATATTTCATCATTTTACTTTCTCATTCAAATATTGCAGTGTACTTTATATTAAAAGAGCATATAAATTGGGATGGAAGGTGGTCTCCATCAAGATATTTGGGAAGAAGGAAGATGAACAATTTTCGCTGGTCTTTTTTAATTTTTATTTAAGATCAACTAGATTTCAACAGAGATAATCATGAGGAGCATCGTTTATAAGAAATTATTAAATTAGATATAACCAATAACATTTATGTACTTAATAAAATAATAAAAATATAACTACAAATAACATTTTGTATATGTTAAGCCATTAAAATCGAAGGAAATTGACAGATTGTAGTTAGGGTTTTGTGAAATGTAAAGAGGAAGAGAAACGGGAGAAAAGAACTTGCATTCTGTGCTCAAAAATCTGACCAAAACTCATCTGGAATGTTCTTTGCCTCTCTTATATATTTTGGGCCTTATTTACAACTCAATGAATAAAACTAAGACTAAGGCTCTACAACAGTTCATAAATAAACTGGGCCAGGCCCAAATGCACTTCATGTAACTCCAACACCCCCCTCAAGTAGGAAGGTGGGCACACACCCAACTTACCAATTAAAGCACGATGTTGCAGACCTGCCAAAGACTTGGTAAAAATGTCGGCCAATTGTGAACAAGTACGAATATAAGATAAAGAAATAAGCCCATCAGCTAACTTAGTACGAATAAAATGGCAATCGACCTCGATGTGTTTGGTACGCTCATAAAACATCGGGTTCTTTGCAATGTGAATCGCAGCTTGGTTGTCACAAAGAACTAGGACTGAATGTAACGACCCGACCAATCGTTTTGAGCCTTTGCACTTCGCTCGCCAGTTCTCGGGCATGTCTAGCCCCGTGTGATGTATTATGACTTATGCAAATCGTCGGTTTTGGTTTTCAGGGTAATCGGAATAGATTTGGAAGGACAGTTCTCAGTTTGAAGCTTAAAATTTCAAAGGTTTGACCAAGTCTTGGGTTGTTAGTATATGATCTCGGATTTAAATTTTTATGATTCGGTTAGCTCCGTTAGGTGATTTGGGACTTAGGTGCGTGATCGGAAAGTGTTTTGGAGGTCCAGAGCGGGTTTAGACTTGATTTGGTTGGAATTTTGGCGTTTTCCGGTTAATATGTGAGATTTTGATATAGAGGTCGGAATGGAATTCCGGAAGTTGGAGTAGGGCCGTTGTGCCAATTGTCACGTGTGTACAAAATTTCAGGTCATTCGGACGAGGTTTGATAGACTCTTTGATAAAAGGCGGAATTCGGAAGATTTTGGAACCTTAGGCTTGAATCCGATGTTATTTGGTTGATTCGATATTGGTTGATGTGTTTTGAAGATTGGTATAAGTTTGGATAGTGGTATATGACTTGTTTGTACTTTTGGCTGAGGTCCCGGGGGCCTCGGGGTGATTTTGGATGGTCGACGAGAAATTTGGAGTTTGGGATTTGCAGTTGGAGCTGTTGAACCACTGTCATAACCGCATTTGCGGCTTGGGGACTGCAGGTGCGGGACCGCAGAAGCGGAAGGCTAGCCGCAGATGCGGAAGTTGGTGCGAAGGGCTAAAGCGCAAGTGAGATGATTTGGTCGCACTTGCGAGACCGCAGGTGCGGAAGGTGAGATCGCAGGTATGGAAGGTGGGGTGCAGGTGCGGACTTCTGGTTTTAAGTGAAAACCGCAGATGCAGTGCTTTGGACGCAGATGCGGTACCGCAAGTGTGGTGTACGGACCGCAAGTGCGAAAGGCCTGGGTCAGAAAGTATAAAAGGATCCCTTCGCGAATTTTTGGTTATTTCACCATTTTTTAAGACGGCTTTGGAGCTTTTTGGGAGATTTTGAAGAGAGAATTCAAGGGAACTTCGTTGAGGTAAGATTGTTGAACCAAAAACTCGTTCCTATGGTGTTATTTCATTGATTAAGCTTGAAATTTATGGAAATATGTGGGTAGATATTGAAGAAACTAGGGATTGGGATTGGAGACCTTTGATTAGGAATTTGAGAGGTCAGTTGTTGTCGAATTTTGGCATTCTTGGTATGTATGGACTCATGGGAAGATAAGGAGTTTATTGATGTAATTTTTATTGGATTCCGATACGTGGGCCCGGGGGTCGGGTTTGGTCAATTTCGGGATTTGTGTTGTAATTTGATAATTTTCGCATGGGCTTTGTTCCTTTAGCATATTTTGACGTCACGAATCTATTTTTGGATAGATTTGGAGCATCCAGTGGCCTATTCGAGAGGCAAAGGTATCAAAGTCTAGAGTTTGGACCGGATAGAAATAAGTAATGATTGTAAATATTTGTCCTGAGGGTATGAAACCCCGGATTTTACATCGTTGTGCTACTTTGAGGTGACGCACACGCTAGATGATGAGCGTGGGGTCGTGCACCATTGGGGATTGTGATTTAGTCCGTCCCGTATGAATGTTAAGTCGCGTATTTGATTGAAAACTGTTTGATATCATTGTGTTTTGGAAATTATTACCATGCTTTGGGCTGAATGCCATATTTGGGCTTCGTGCCAATTGTTTTGAACCCTTAGGGGATTTTTACTACTATTCCTCACTGTTTTGACTTTATATTTGTGCTCAGTCATGCTGTATTCTACTGTTTTCATAACTTAGTCATATTTACTCTGTTTTTTATATTTTAAATAATATTTTGGGCTAAGCATCATGTTTTACTGTTGCCCGAGTAGCTTGAGAGATTTCTGACTGAGTGAGGCCGAGGGCCTGTATTATGAGGATACTGTGGGATCGGGCTGCGCGCCGCAGCAATATTGTACCAATTCATAATTATGAGGTCGAGGGCCTGATTTGTTACGCAACGAGGTGGCTTGATATGAGGCCGAGAGCCTGTTTGATTATGCCACGAGATGACTTATTATTGTGCTTGGGTCGTAAGGGACCCCTCCCGGAGTCTGTACACCCCCAATAAGCGCGGGGACCTAGTGTGAGTGATATGATGTAGCTCGAGGAGTTGTTGTTGATTCATATTATTGCCCGAGGGGCTATTGTTGATTCATATTGTTGCCCGAGGGGCGGTTCTTGGTTCATGTTATGCCCGAGAGGCTGATAACGTGTGATTGTGAGGTTGCCCGGGGGGCTGGTTCTATTGATATTACGCCCGAGGGGCGGTTTATGATACATGTGTTTGCCCGATGGGTTGTTTACATTTTCTATCATTTATACTCACTGTTTTATCACTCGTTTGAAACCATTGAAGGTTGTTTTAAAAGATTTTTACTGAAACTGAGCTTGATTTATGAAGTAAATGATTTGTGTACTACTTTGGAAATGATCGACATTTGTTGTAGTGTTGTGACGTGGTGTGACAACCCGGCCGGTCATTTTAAGAATTTACTCCCCGATCCTCTATTATCTGCTTTCCCCGTGTTTATTTCTGCTATTTTATGCTGGGATGTTCGGTTTTGAGTTTCGGAGAGTTTTGGGGCACTTAGTCCCTAAATGAGAGCTTAAGTGTTGGAAATTTGATCGTAATCGGAACAGTGTAAAGACGGCCTAGGAATGGAATTCCGATGGTTCTATTAGCTCCGTTGGGTGATTTCTGGCTTAGGGGCGTGTTCGGATTTTGTTTTGGAGGTCCGTAGCTAATTTAGGCTTGAAATGCCGAAAGCGAATTTTGAAGTTTCCGGTTCGATAGTGAGATTTTGATCCGAGAGTCGGAATGAAATTTCGGAAGTTGGAGAAGCTCCGTAGTTTTAATGTGATGCGTGTGCAAAATGTCAGGTCATTCGGACGAGGTTTGATAGACTTTTTGATTGAAAGCATATTTTTAGAGTTTTGGAATTCTTAGGCTTGAATCCGTGGTTGATTCGTCATTTCGATGTTGTTTTAGGTGTTTTAAGGATTGGTATAAGTCTGGGCAGTGGTATTAGACTTGTTGGTGCCTTTGGTTGAGGTCCCAGGGGCCTCAAGATGGCTTCGGAAGGTTGTCGGAAGAATTTGGAATTTGTTTGAGCAGCTTCAGCTGCTGGTTTTCTGTCATAACCGTACATGTGGATGGGTCCCGCAGGTGCGTAGCCGCAGAAGTGGCATCGCCATTGCAGAAGCGGAAAAGGGAGAATCTAGCAGGGACCGTAGAAGCGGCCCCGCATCTGCGTAAGGTTAACCGCAGGTGCAAAAGCTAGGCTTTAAGTGAAATGTCGCAGATGCGATCATGTACTCGTAGAAGAGGGACCGCAGAAGCGGATTAACTGGGCAGAAACATATAAATACTTGTCTTCGCAAATTTGAGCTATTTTCACCTCTTTTCAAACGGGAAGAAGCCTTGGGGAGAATTTTCAAGAGAGATTTTCGGAGGAATTCATTGGGGTAAGGTCTTTGGTCCCTAAACTCGTTATTTGAGTGATTTTTTATCATTATAAGCATGAAAAGTTAAGGAAAATCAGTGGTAATTTGGGGGTTAGGGCTTGACTAATTAGAGGCCTTTGAGTGATGATTTAAGGGATCAATTGAGGTCCGATTTTGGTACTTTTGGTATGAATGAACTCATGAGAGTGTGAGGATTTTGGAAATGTAGATTTTACCTGATTCCGAGTCGTGGGCCCGATGGGAATTTTTGGTCATTTTACCTAATTTCGCATATTAGCTTAGAATTTCTATGTATTATGAGTTACTTGAAGTGTTATTTACATTATGAAATTCAATTGAATTGATTTGGGCCATTTGGAGTTGAGTACTCGTGGGAAGAGCGTGGTTTCGGATTGACTTGAGCTGGTTCGAGATAAGTGGCTTGTCTAACCTTATGTGGGGGACCTTCCTCTTAGGATTTGGTATTATTGATAATTGAAATGCCTTGTACGTGAGGTGACGAGTGTGTACTTGTGCTAATTGTTGGAAATCTGATTTTCATTAAGTAATTACTAGTATGTTTCCTTTCCTGTTTTATTACTTGCTCTATTAAGCATGTTGTTAACTTAGGAAAGCATGTCTAAGTGATTTAATTATTTTATTTGCTCAAACTGCTTTACCTGAATCTTGTGCAGCATGCTAGGCTAGAATTAGTTATTTGCCTTAATATGAAATTTGACATTTTCTGAATATTGTCCTGTTGCTGTTGTGTATTTATATTGGGACTACAAATGTGGGATTCCGGTAGATCCCCCTTGTCTGTTTACATTTGGGACTATGGATGTAGGATTCCGGTAAATCCCCCTACGCAGTTATATGGAACTACGGGACTACACCCGTAGATTCCCCTAGTACTGGGTATTTACATTTGGGACGGCGAAACGGGATTTTGGTGGATCCCCCCACACTATGAGTGGACTACGGGACGGTATCCCGGGAGATCTATATGATATGTATATTTGGGACTGCAGGACGGTATCCTGGGAGATCCCGATTGTTAAGATTTGGTGCTGAGCCACATTTATTTCTGTATTTACTTTGCCTCTGTAATAGTTGTTGTTGTCCTTTATATCGTGTGTTACTTTACTGTTGTACCTATTTATACTGTTCTATTCTACACTGTCAAACTTTATATTTATTTAACCTTAGTAGGGCCTTGACCTTCCTCGTCACTACCCGACCGAGGTTAGGCTTGACACTTACTGAGTACCGTTGTGGTGTACTTATGCCCTTTCTGCGCATGTTTTTCATATGCATATCCAGGTACTTCGACTTAGACTTACTATCCTTGAGGCGAGGCGACCCTTCAGAGACTTCAAGGTATATCTGCCGCGTCCGAAGACCGAGGAGTATCTCTCCACTCTCTCTTGTAGTTATAGTCCTTCTGTATTTACTTTGTTTTAGACAGTCTGGAGTTAGAGTACTATGTAGTATCCTTAGCTTGTGATTTTTTGAGCTTCCGGGTTTTGGAAAAAGTATTAGTTTTGAGAGTTGATATTGTGTATGTCGAGCGACACTATTAAACACTGTTTTATTTACTATTTTGGTTTTTATTTGTTTTCTTCAGCAAATTGGTTTATTTTTTGCATTATTAGGCTTACCTAGTTGTAGGGACTAGGTGTCGTCACGATGGTTCACGGAGGGCGAACCGGGGTCGTGACAAGTTGGTATCAGAGCTCTAGGTTCATAGGAGTCATGAATCACAACCCGGTTTATTAGAGTCTCGCTGATCGGTACAGAGATGTCTGTACTTATCTACCAGAGGCTATGTAATTGTTAGGAAAATTCCACTTCCATTGATTTCCTTGTCGTGCGAGATTTTGATGTCACAATTCTAAACTTTTGTCTTCTATTCTCTCACATATGGTGAGGACACGCACCACCCGAGATAATCAGACACCCGCGCCCCCTACTACAGCCATTAGAGGACGGGGTAGAGGCCGAGGATGCGCACGTGGCACAGTCAGAGCACCCGCGCGAGCTGCCGCCGAGGTACCACCAGCAGTTCCAACCGGAGTCTAGGCACCTGATACGCCTACTACTACTACTACTACTCCAGCTCTCCAAGAGACTCTTGCGCAGTTCATGAGCATGTACAACACTTTGGCTCATGCAGGGTTGCTTCCCCTTACTGCAACAACATCTCAGGCCGGGGAAGGAGCACAGACTCCCGCCGCCCGCACTCCTGAGCAGCCAGTGAATGTTGATCAGGTCCCAGAGATTATTCTTGTCCCTCCTGCAATGCCAGTTCAGCCCGAGGATAGGGTAACGGCTTTAGAGGATGAGCAGCGGAGACTTGAGAGGTTCAAGAAGTATGATCCTCCGGTGTTCAGTGGGTTAGTATCAGATGATGCCTTGGGATTTCTGGAGGAGTGTCACCGTATCCTCCGCACTATGGGTATATCAGGATCGAGTGGGGTTTTTTTCACTGCCTTCCAGCTTCGAGGAACCGCCTATGAGTAGTGGCACACTTATGAGTTAGACAGTCCGGACGAAGCTGCTTCACTGACTTGGACCCAGTTTTCAGATATGTTCCTAGGAGAGTATGTTCCTCAAAGCCTCAGGGATGCATGGTGCGCAGAGTTTGAGCATTTGCGCCAGGGTGCTATGACTGTCTCAAAGTATGCTGTCTGTTACACTAGTTTGGCTAGACATGCACCAGCCTTGGTTTCTACTGTTCGTGAGAGGGTTCACCGGTTTATTGAGGGTGTTATTCCCAACATCTGGTCTAGCATGGCTTGTGAGTTTGAGATGGATATTTCCTATCAGCAGGTGGTGAGCATTTCTAGGAGGATTGAGGGTATGCATGCTAGGGAGAGAGGAGAGGGAGGCCAAGAGGTCTCGAGAGTCGGGCCATTATTCTGGTGCTCGTGCCCCAACTGCAGGTCATCACGGTAGGGGTTATATAAGTCTCCCTGTTCATTCAGCTCTTCCAGCATCCAGTGGTATTCCAGCTCCTCCTAGACCTCAGAAGCCTTATTATGCACCTCCGGTTTCCGATCCACTCTATTTCGGATTTTCGGATTTCAAATTTCGGATTTTCGGATTGGATACGGATTGTGTTTTATGAAATTTCGGATTTTCGGATTGGATTCGGATTGGTATGATTTTAATCCGATCCGATCCGATATCCGAAATTATATGTACCTATATAAATACACACTAAAATTTTAGGGTTATGCTTATTCATTTTTCACACACCCCCTCACTCACTTAGATTTTTCCGCCTCTCTTGCACCTCTCTTCTCTTCAGTGAAGACTAAAAGAGTCTCAATGACTCAAACTTCCGATTTTACTTTGATTTTATGTCTCTTTCTTCCGCCTCTCTTCTCTTCTCTTCTGTCTTTTATGTCTATTTCATGTTCTATTCTTCAACTTTTGATTTTATTTTGATTTTTTTGTTTGTTTTGGTAGATGGAAGATGAGATAGAGACACCGAATGAACTTTAAATTGTTGAAAATTTTTGTGACAATCCGATCTGACAATCCGAAAAATTATCCAATCCAAAGTTTAAAATCCGATCCAATCCAATGTTAATTCGGATCGGATTCGGATTGCCCTTTTCAGAATCCAAAATCCGAAATCCGAATCCGAAATATGCTAAATCCAATCCAATCCGATCCGTGCACAGCCCTAGCGTGGGGTGCTTTCAGAGGTCAGTCTAGCAGACCTGGACCGAGCCAGTCATAGCCACCACATCCTCCCAGAGCTTGTTTTGAGTGTGGTGACACACTCCATATGGTGAGGGATTGCCCCATACTTGGGAGGGGTGCACCTCCACAAACTTTTCAGCCACAATGTGCCCCGTAGAGTTCTCAGGCTATGATTACAGTTCTAGTTGCTACCCCACCTGCTCAGCCAGCTAGAGGTGGAGGTCGGAGAGGTAGAGGTTGCCTTAGAGGGGGAAGCCAGGCCAAATACTATGCCCTTCCTGCCCATCGAGGTTGTTGCCTCCGATTCTGTCATCACAAGTATTATACTGGTTTGTCACAGAGATGCATCGGTTCTATTCGATCCAGGCTCTATTTACTCTTATGTGTATTCTTATTTTGCTTCACATTTGGGTGTACCTCAGGATTCTTTGAGTTCCTCTGTTTATGTTTCTACTCCTGTGGGAGATTCTCTTGTTGTGGATCGCATTTATCGTACATGTTTGGTTGCTCTTAGTGGTTTTGAGACCAGAACCGATTTATTGTTGCTCAGCATGGTAGATTTTGATATTATCTTGGGCATGGACTGGTTGTCACCCTATTATCCTATTCTTGATTGTCACGCCAAAACCGTGACGCTGGCTATGCCAGGTGTACCGCGTGTTGAGTGGAGGGGTACTTTATATCACACTCCCAGTAGAGTTATTTCCTTCCTTAAGGCTCAACGTATGGTTGAGAAGAGGTGTGACGCATATTTAGCTTATGTGAGAGATGTCAGTATTGATACCCCTTCAGTTGATTCAGTTCCAGTAGTACGGGATTTTCCTGATGTGTTCCCAGCTGATCTTCCGGGCATGCAGCCTAATAGAGATATTGATTTTAGCAGTTTGATTTTGGCATTGATATATTGCTGGGCATTCAGCCCATTTCTATTACTCCGTATCGGATGGCTCCTCCTGAGTTGAAGGAATTGAAGGATCAGTAATAGGAATTGCTTGATAAGGGTTTCATTCGGTCTAGTGTATCACCTTGGGGTGCTCCTACCACATCGTGTCGAGTGAGGGTATTCAGGTGGATCCAAAGAAAATAGAGGTTATGCAGAGTTGTCCCAGACCATTCTAAGCTATAGAGATCCACATTTTCCTTGGCTTGGCGGGTTATTACCGTCGTTTTGTTGAGGGGTTTTCATCGATTGCAGCCCCTATGACTAGACTGACCCAGAAGGGTGCTCCATTCCAGTGGATGGAAGAGTGTGAGGCAAGCTTTCAAAAGTTCGAGACAGATTTGACTGAAACCCCAGTTTTAATATTGCCTACAGGTTCGGGGTCTTACACCGTTTATTGTGATGCATCTAGGATTGGCCTTGGAGCAGTTTTGATGGAGGACGGTAGGGTGATTGCCTGCGCATCCAGACAGTTGAAGGTGCATGAGAAGAACTACCTTGTCCATGATCTAGAGCTTGTTGCCATTGTTCAGGCCCTGAAGATCTGTCGCCATTATTTATACGGTTTGTCGTGTGAGATTTATACTGATCATCGGAGCTTGTAGCACCTGTTCAAGCAAAAGGATCTTAATTTGCACCAGAGGAGGTGGTTGGAGTTGTTGAAGGACTATGATATCACTATTTTGTATCACACGGGAAAGGCCAATGTGGTGGCCGATGCTTTGAGTCGCTGGGTCAATAGTTTGGGGAGTTTGGCTTATTTACTAGCATCGGAGAGGCCTATGGCGATGGATGTTTAGGCCTTAGCCAACCAGTTTGTGAGATTGGATCTTTCGGAGCTCAGTCGGGTTCTAGCTTGCGTGGTTTCTCAATCTTCCTTATTTGATCGTATCAGGGAGCATTAGTATGATGACCCTCATTTTCTTGTCCACAAGGATAAGGTTCAGCATGATGATGCCAGAGATGTGACTATTGGTGAGGATGGGGTATTGGAGATGCAGGGTCGGACATGTGTACCCAATGTTGATGGGCTTCGGGAGTTGATTCTAGAGGAGACCCATAGTTTGCGGTATTCCATTCATCTGGGTGCTGCAAAGATGTATCAGGATTTGAGACAACACTATTGGTGGAGGCAGATGAAGAAAGATATAGTTGGATTTGTAGCTCGGTGCCTCAACTGTCAGCAGGTGAAGTATGAGCACCATAGCCCGGGTGGGTTGCTTCAGCAGATAGAGATTCTGGAGTGGAAGTGGGAGCAAATCACCATGGACTTTGTAGCTGGGCTCCCACGGACCTTGAGGAAGTTTGATTCCATTTGGGTGATTGTGGATCGGCTAACCAAGTCCGCGTATTTCATTTCTGTGTACTACCTATTCTTCGGAGCGTCTGGCGGAGATTTATATCCGGGAGATTGTTCGTCTGCATGGTATTCCAGTTTCCATCATTTCAAATAGAGGTACTCAGTTCACATCACGGTTCTGAAGGGCCGTTCAGCATGAGTTGGGTACTCGGGTGGAGTTGAATACAACATTTCACCCTCAAATGGACGGATAGTCCGAGCGCAATATTCAGATTCTTGAGAATATTCTCCGTGCATGTATGATTGAGTTTGGAGGGTCTTGGGATCAGTTCTTGCCATTGGCGGAGTTTGCCTACAACAACAACTATCAATCCAGCATTCAGATGGCACCGTATGAGGCTTTATATGGTAGGTGGTGTCGATCCCCGGTGGGTTGGTTTGAGCCGGATGAGGCCAGATTATTGGGCACAGACTTGGTTCAGGATGCTTTGGAGAAGGTTACGGTGATTCAGGATAGACTCCGCACAGCTCAGTCCAGACAAAAGAGTTACGTGGACCGAAAGGTTCATAATGTTCCTATATGGTTGGAGAGAGGGTTCTGCTTCGGGTTTCGCCTATGAAGGGCGTTATGAGATTTGGGAAGAAGGGAAAGTTGAGTCCAAGGTTTATTGGCCCTTTTGAGATATTGAGGCTTGTTGGGGAGGTTGCTTATGAGCTTGCCTTACCTCCCAGCTTGGCAGGAGTTCATTCGGTATTTCATGTTACGATGCTCCGAAGGTATCACGGTGATCTGTCACACGTGTTTGATTTCAGTTTAGTCTAGTTGGACAAGGACCTATCTTATGTTGAGGAGCTAGTGGCAATATTGGACAGGCAGGTTAGAAAGCTAATGTCAAAGAACATTGCCTCAGTGAAGGTTAAGTGGCAGGGTTGGCTGGTCGAGGAGGCGACCTGGGAGACCGAGCAGGATATGAACAGCTGTTACCTTCATCTTTTCACTACTTCAGGTATGTCTCTATGCTCATTCGAGGACGAACAAATGTTTAAGTGTGGGAGGATGTGACGACCCGGCCGGTCGATTTAAGAATTTACGCCCCGATCCCCTATTATCTACTTTTCTCGTGTTTATTTCTGCTACTTTGATTTGCCGGGATGTTCGGTTTTGAGTTTCGGAGAGTTTTGGGACACTTAGTCCCTAAATAAGAGCTTAAGTATTGGAAATTTGACAGTATTCGGAACAGTGTGTGTGAGCATGTGATTTTTGCCCTAAATATGATTATTCCCAAAATCCCAAACAAAATAATTTTTCTTTATTTTCTTTACAATTTTTGTGCATTTTTGTGTCATTTTCCGATAATTGTGGCATTCTATTTGCGCATTTTAAATTCTATGAAGTACGAAAATATGCATTTTTGCATTTAGGTTTTAGTATCAATTAAGGGTTAATTTGTTTTAAAATAAAACATGAAAATCACAAAATTAGTTCACTTTCGCATTTTAATGATTTTTATTATGAATTTGTCGTGAAATAGTTTTTTAACAATTCTAGGCATTAGTCAGTTTTAGTTTTTGAAGTATATTAGGACTTTACTTTAATTGTTGCAATTCTATAAAATCAAAAAATAATTACAAAATTGCAAAATGGAAAATAATTAGATAAAATGAAATAAAATAAAAAACAAAAAAGGAAATTAAAGTGAGAAGCAAGGGGCTGGCCAAGTTTGGGCCAAATCAAAGAAATATTTCAGGCCCAAACGCCTTAACCCGTTGCAACCAGTCCAGCCCAAACCCTCAACCCGGTCCGCCCCCCTGTTAAATGAAACGGTGTCGTTTCAAGGCCTTTGGATCAGGACCGTTGGATCTTATCAATCCAACGGTCCAGAACTAACGAGGTTCCCAGTATATAAATGTCCAAACCAGACCCCCCTACCCCCATTTACATCGTCTTCCTCACCCCACCCCTTCTTCCCTAACCCTAATCCACGCCGCCCTAAAAACCCTTGTCGGCGGTGAACGTGACCTACACCGTTCACCCTGAAATTAACACCATGGGTTTCCCTCACCCTCCTCTTGCTACTACACTCGGTGGTTTGCCTCGAATAGGGCCGGAACTTTTCGAATCTTGATTTGAAGTTTTCCGGCCAGTTGATAGTTTGTCCAACTCGGCCCAAATTCACACCCTACAACCCCCAGCCCTTCCTCAACACCAATATGTGGTTGTTTCCTTCCAAATCACCCTGAAACGACCCAAATATTAGATCTAGGAATCACGGTCCAAACCCTAAAGTCAAACCCTTCTGATTGCGAACCGTAGCACCCTTAACCATGTGTTCTCGTGTAAGAACACATGGTTAGGGATGTTACGCGTCAAAAATCTGAAAGGGTTCGTATGTTTATGACTGGCCGGAGCCCTTTTTGCCTTTGTGAGTTCTTCTTTTCTTCTTTTACTGTTTCTTTTAGTCGCATGATTAAAGTATTATTTGCAGTCGTTGTTCATTATCTTCCTGTTTATTCTTTGGTTTAACTGTGTTAGTTCAGTTTCTGTTAATTATTGTTGATGCTGAGTTTGTTAGTTGATTGAATGAATATAATTTCTTGATTATAATTTCATAATTAGTTTAAGTTCTTTTAATGTAATCATGGTAGCATAAGCACAGTTTGCTTTCGTTTAGCTTATTTGAGTTGGTTAATTGAACATGATGGGGTCAGTCAGTCTGGTTAGTTGGTTTCTGATTGTTAGGTGTTTAACTTTAGTTGGTTTCTGATTGTTAGTTGATTGATTATAGCTTAATTTCATACTGGGTTAAGGTATGGGGTTTAATTATTAAGGATAAGGGTAGGATCAGTGATTCAGAGAGGCTTTTAAGGGTAATCTGGGTATGGAAAAGGGTAGTTCTGATAGGAATAGTAATATCAAGGTATAGGGAAGGGAAATATGGGTATTGTATGGGTAGAGGAATGCTTTAGGACCTTCTAGAATGGGTTTCAAGTGTAAATTTTAATAAGTACATTGCAGTTACTTGTTTAGCAAGATAAGAATAGAGGGACCAAAGTGAAAGTAAGGAGGGACTAGTTAGAAAAATCATAACTTAGTTTATTCTTTAGGGTTTTCCTATAAAAGGGCATTAGATGCCTTGGGAAAGGGGGGCTCTCAGATTTTCTGCCTTGAGCCTTAAGTTTTAATGTGAGCATTCATTCCTTCTTTATTTTAGTTGGCATTTCAATTCTAAGTTATTCAAAAAATAAAACATCAAATATGGAAATCTGAAACAGTTTCAGAGTTTCATTATTAGTGTTGGGTTTCAGCTGTGAGGGACAGGGGTATGTTAGACTGATCTGTGGAAATTGGCTTGCATTTCTGATTTTCGAAGTAATCTGTCTGTGTTTCTGTGGTATCACATTGCTGGGTTGTTGTTGCTGTTGTTCAAAATACTTGAATCCTCACCTTTTCTGTATTTCATATTCCAATTTCCAGGTACATTTCCCTGAATCTCAATAATGTATGTTGAAGTTGAAATGAAGTGTTCCAAGGCTTGTTATTCAATTGAAAGTAGCATGTGTCTTTGATGATAGTAGTAGTGTACTCACCTGTTATGTAATTGGCAGAATGTGTATAATTAAACTTGTTCATTAGGGTAGATTACATGTTGAATGTTACATGGTTTAGAACTGTTTAATTGGACATTTGTGTATTCAGATTCTTGTGTATAGTCCGGGGTGGAGTTCGTTGAAATTAAGCATTTCATGTTTATACCATTATCATTTTCTGTTTGCTTAAGTTTCACGGTATGCTGAAATCAAATCTGCAAAAGTTGCAATTAATTTAGAGTTCAACACGCTTGGTTGTCTTAACTTTGGGCCTAAGATGAATTGGGCACAGCTTCATGCTGGGCCAATTTTGGGCCTGGCTAATTTGCAGTCGGCCCAGATTGTGGCTAGACGAGAAATTGAAATAAGACCCAAGGATTCAATCCCTGGGCTGTGCGAATGCAAGCCCAGTTTTGGGCCTGTTTTTGCCTAACGCCGATACGCTTTAAGGGGCTGTGTCCGCAGCTTTGGCCTAGTGGGGCTTTGTGAGCTCAGGGCCCATTCGTTTGGTATTTTTGTCCATATTTTCAACTTCAAATTCAACAAATTGTAGGCTTAATCAATTAGAATCCTCAAGTAGTTAATGACACAATTATTCTATTGCGTAGGCTAGGAAATGGTGTTTAGCGAATTTCACCGCCTTTCCCAAAATAACAATACGTTAGAATCTTTAAGCACGCTCTTAATAAATTTACCTTCTTAAACTCGGGTGCGCATTGATGCGACCCAAATCCAAATCCCGATGAAGCCAAGATGTGTCGACAACCGCGGGTGCATTGATTGCGACGTGGTTCGAAACATGTTTTCGCGACATCGTAATTCTTATAAAAAATAATTAATGATAGAAAAGAGCTTTACAAATTAAGACGAGCCTCACCACACAAAAAAGTAATAAATGTGGGGCCCTTAGTAAGTTATTATCGACATGATTAGAATTGGGATGGCCGTTTAGCGAACTTCACGGGTTTTCCCCAAAGTAACTCTATGTTAGTATCTTTAGGTACGATTTAATTAAATAACCCTCTTAAAATTCGGGTGTGCATTGATGCGACTCAAATCCAAATCTCGGCGAAGTCGAAACGTGTTGATAACTACGGGTGCATTGATTGCGACGTAGCTTGAAATACGTTTTCACAACGTCGCAATTCTGCTAAAATAAATAACAATAGAAGCGGTTTACAAATAAAAAGCACATAAGTTAACATGTATTAAAATCAGATAAAATCAAATACAACAGTTAAGCGACCGTGCTAGAACCACGGAATCCGGGAATGCCTAACACCTTCTCCCGGGTTAACAGAATTCCTTACCCGGATTTCTTGTTCGCGGACTGTAACATAGTCATATTTTTCCTCGGTTCGGGGTTAAACCAGTGACTTGGGACACCATTAATCTCCCAAGTGGCGACTCTGAATAATTAATAATTAAATCCCGTTCTGATTGTCCTTTAATTGGAAAAACTCCTTTACGCCCTTCCGGGGGTGTAGGTAAGTAAAAAAGGAGGTGTGACAGCTCTGGCAACTCTGCTGGGGATCGAACCCAGAATCTCTGGTTTCGTAGACCAAAATTCGAGCTTAGATAAATTGTTGTATTTGATTATATCGGATTTTACTACATGTTTTATGCTAAATGTGCTAAAATGTTACCGCTTTGATATTATCTGAACTGTATATAAACTGTGCCGACACCCTTCTCTCTTCACCTCTGGGGATGTGCTTACTGGTTGAGACTCCCTATTCTGTTAGTGTCATACCTTGAAATAAGAAAAAGGTCGGACAAGTTACGAAGCCGGATGGCCTTTTGGTTCCCGGTAAGTTGCCCCCTCCTCGACTCGAGTTGTCCGCTCGGGTACACAGTCTAGTACACTGACCCAGGTTTTGAATATAGAATAACGTGACTTCATGCCGGATCCCTAGTAGGAACGCTTATTTGCATCACGTTGCATTTGACTTAGGGGACTCAACACAGGGGTTGGGTCCGTCTAGGACTAGCAACCTGATATGAAAAGGCCATCCTGATGCATCCTATTTGTTTTCCGTGCATTTATTTGTCTCGTGCCCGCATGCTGACCGGTGTTTGAATATTATGAATATTGTGAAATTGAAAAAAAGGAAATAGCGGTTAGGGAATTGATTGTTTATTTTTGAAAAAACCCAATACCCAAATACTGTCAAAACTCTGCCGAAATTTTGGAAAGAAAAAAAAACGTCTTATTAGTTTGTTTTATTAAAAGCAAAAGCAGCAAAGAAAAAGACGGTCGTTTATTTTGAAAAGTGTCTGTCGAAAAAAAAATCTTTTATTCTTAGTTTGGGAAAATAGGTTGTTGAAAGGGAAAAAATGAAAAAGAAAAAAAGTCTCTTATTGTCAGCTTGAAAATGGGTTGTTTTATTTGTTGAAAAGAAAAGAGAGAGTCTTGTTTCTAAAAATAGTTTTTATTCATGTAAAAATCAAAAGAGTCATGTTTTGAAATGGTTCGGATAATTTACCCGAACTATGCATGGTTTGATTCTCACAGGGTGTGAGATACATAGGCAACCATCATCAGGTCCAACCTCCCTTTTGCAAAAATAACCAATGTAAGCACGTGATTTTTGACCCTCCCCGAGAATTTTCACATTTTTAGCGTGAATATGTGAAATTGGGTCTAGTATAGCTATTTTAACTATTTTACTTTATTTCGTTGCAAAAAGAAAAATTTCAAAAAATATATATATAAATTTTAGTTTATGTATCTCTCATAAACTTGAAAAATACAAAAATTGCACTTTATTTTTTGTACTTTATATAATTTCGAAAATTACAAAAAATATAGTTCTATTAAGGTTTTATAGTCATTTTTAACTTTGAAAAATACAAAAATATTACCTCATATTTTATCTTAATATTTAAAAACGAAAATTACAAAAAAATAGTTTTATTAATATTTTGTAGCTATTTTAAACCTTGAAAAATATTTAAAAGATATAGTTTTGTTTAAATACTAGTCTTATTTTTGGTAGTTATTTTGCTTACATAGGACTAGTTAAGCAACGTGTTCCTATTTCTCGGGTCCGGGCAAAAGAATAATATTCGGGTTTAAACTACCCGGTTTTAGGCCTAATTTTCGGACCTAGCCCATAATAAACTGTGTCCAGGACACGTGGGGAACCCCACCACGCGTGGGGGACATATGCCTCGAACCCCACCACGCATGGGGCTCATTTTGATGGGCATTGTATTACAAAAACACGGAAAACACATTTTTAAAGGACTGGGGAAAAATTTGGACGGGGACCACTGTTCCTCTTTCTTCTTCAAAAGAAGAAGAAAGAGCAAACCCTACTGATCGGATCCCGACCCCCCCCCCCCCAACGAAAAACCTAACAAGAACCCTACTTCCCCGCGTCGCATCCCCGGTCCAGAAAACGACCAAACCAGTCGCCCTCACGTCCAAAAAAACCAGTTCAACACCACCACCAACGACGCCCAGCTCCATCACACCCGTCGCAACCCAAAAACCAGTCGCGACGCCACTCCCTCACGTCCGAACGACCATCGCTTCCATCCTCCATTAAATCCGGCGAGTACTGCTGCTTCGCCTTCGTCGTCACTGCCCCCAGCTTCACTCCCTCATCGTCAAACAACCTCTCCTCCTCAGCCAACAAGCTCTACTGCTCGTCGACCCTACTGCTGTCAACATTGTTGCGCTGTTCGAGCAGCACCCACTGCTGCTGTGGTTCGGGTTCATCACTGCCCTTCGACGCTACATCCAAACCACCAGCCCACGGTCATTTCTTCTCCTTCATCGTAACCAAAAAAAAAACTAGTCCGATGATCCTCCATTGAATCCGGCCCTCGCTGCTGTTCCGTTAGACGAGGAAATGTTACGGAATGTTCAAAAAATGCAATATAGAAATTGGTATGATAATTTTCTGCTTATGTTTTCATCGTACGCATTTTTGCTCATTTTGCATTATGTTATTATTGTTTACTTGATGTCATTTGATTTAGTTGTATTAGTAGTCCTAAGACACAGTTTGACGTCGATTCGCTCGGCCCTTCATTGTCTTAGTTTATTTGGACAAAATTAGTATTAGTACCTGTTGTTACTACGCCTGAAACACTCATTCGCTTAACTTCTTTTATTAAATCTTGACAAGTTATGAGATTGTATTTGTAAAGAGGCTGTAAGGTTTAGTATGGTTAAAGGCGTAAAAAATGGCATCCCTTTAAAAATATAAAAAATAATAATAATAATAATAAAATAATAATAATAATAATAATAATAAAAATAAAATGAGACGAGCCTCGCCAAATAAAGGGACAGATTGCGGGGCCCTCACAAAATATATGCATTAAATACTTAGATTCCGGGACGGGCCGTTTAACAAATTTCACGGCCCTAGCCCAAAATAATAATGCGCTAGTTGCTTTAGGCGCGCCTTTAATAATGTTATCTCCCTAAACTCGGGTGCACATTTATGTGACCCAAATCCAAATCTCAACGGAATCGAAATGTGTCTCTAATCACGGGTACATTGACTGTGACGTGGTTCGAGATGCATGTCCATGACGTTGCAAATTCATTAGAAATAAAGAACGAGGTGAGCCTCGCCAAATAAAAATACAAATTGCGGGGCCCTCAATAAATATTGCTTTAAAAATTGTTTAGGCTTCGGGATGGACCGTTTAGTAAAATTCCACGGTCCTACCCAAAATAAATACGCTAGTCGCTTTAGGCGCGCCTTTAATAATTTAATTTCCTTAAACTCGGGTGCACATTGATGTGACCCAAATCCAAATCTCAACGGAGTCAAAGTGTGTCGACGACCACGGGTACATTGATTGTAACGCGGTTCGAGATACATTTTCACAACGTTGCAATTCTTGATAAAAACAGTAAATGATAAAAGCGGTTAAAAGTTAAATTTTGCACATAAGTTCACACTTGTATAAAATCAGATAATCAAGCCGAATATAACAGTTGAGCGACCGTGCTAGAACCACGGAACTCGGGAATGCCTAACACCTTCTCCCGGGTTAACAGAATTCCTTATCCGGATTTCTGGTACGCAGACTATAATATAGAGTCATTATTTTCCTCGATTCGGGATTAAAATTGGTGACTTGGGACACCCTAAATCTCCCAAGTGGCGACTCTGAAATAAATAAATAAATCCCGTTTCGATTGTCCTTTAATTGGAAAAAACTCCCTCGTACCCTCGCGGGCGCGGAAAAAGGAGGTGTGACAGCTCTGGCGACTCTGCTGGGGACGTAAGACCCAGAACCACTGGTTCAGGGTTAAGAATTCGAGCTTAGAATAATTGTTATTATTTGGCTTTATTTATCATCTGATTTTATTACATGTTTTGAGCCTAATGTGCTAAATGCTGCTTTTACCGCTTTGATATTATTTGAACTGTACATATAAAACTGTGCCGAAACCATTCACTTCTTACCTCCGGGGAGAAGCTCGTTGGTCGAGACTCCCTATTCTGTTAGTATCAATACCTGAAATAAGAAAGAGGTCGGACAAGTTACAAAGCCGGACGATCCCGCGGGTCCCCGGTACGTAGCCCCCTCCTCGACTCGAGTTGTCCGCTCGGGTACACTGTCTAGAACAAATACCCAGGTTTTGAACCTAGAATAACTCAACTTCATGCCGGATCCCTAGTAGGAGCGTTTATTTGCATCATGTGCATTTGACTTAGGGGACTCAACACAGGGGTTGGGTCCGTCTAGGACAAGCAACCTGAAAATAATAAACCATCTTTTGGCATCCTATGTGCTACATGTTGTACTTATTCAAGGGTGAATGGGTCGTTTGGCGGACCAATAATAGTTGCGGACAAATAACACACATTGTTAGGTTGATCACATTTAATAAGAAGGCCGCACGTTTTTCCAGCATGATGTTATTTTAATCAAAGCATGGGGAACATTTGTGGAATCCAAGAATTCTTGGAATTCCCTATGTCCCCCACGCTTGCTTTTTGGGAAAGCACATGGGGAACATTTGTGGAATCCAAGAAGTCTTGGAATTCCCATATGTCCCCCACGCTTCATATGTTGGGAAAAGCGCATGGGGAGCATTTGCGGAATCCAAGAAGTCTTGGAAATCGCTATGTCTCCCATGCCACATTTTTGAAAGAAATAATAAATATAAAAAAAAATAAAAAAATACAAATAAAAACAAAGCATGAAAATTCAAAAAGATTTTGTATGTTGTCATCATTTTCCACATATAAGAAAATCGTGGAAAAAAAAGAGGAGAAAATAACAGCATAGAAGTCCGAGTAGAGTCGAAACTCTGCCGAAATTTTAAAAATGAAAAATGTCTTGTTAGTTTGTTATATTAAAAGCAAAGGAAAAATAAAAAAAATCATCATTGTTCTGTCTGTTTTTTTTTTAAAATATTAAAGAAAATAGTTTGTTTTTCCATTAAACGAAAATAAAAAGAGTCCGGCATTGAATGTGATTTTATTATTTGTTCCAAAAATAAGTATATATATAATCAAAAAAAATTCAAAAGAAAGTTCAAAATTCAAAAAGATAAAATAGATAAATAAAAAAAAAATCCGAAAATATTTTGATTCTTCTTTAGAAAATTCAAAATTCAAAAAAAAAACATTTTAGAAACATTTCTTATATTGAAGGTAAAATTCCGAAAAATATTTTCTTCTTTTCTTTAGAAAAAAAAAACGAAAATTCAAAAAATATTAGTCTTTCTTTTAAAAAGAAAATCAATCAAAAAATAATATTTCCTTGCTTCTTTTAAAGTAGTTCTTTAAACGAAATTCAAAAAAGTTAGTTCATCTGCTTATTATTATTTGCCTACTTATTCTTATTTGCCTGAACTACGCGGGTTTGATTCTCACCGGATGTGAGATACGTAGGCAACCCTCATCGGGTCCAACCCCTTTTTTGCTAAAAACCCAAAAACAAATAATAAATAATAAAAAAAAACATGTCAAGTTTTTATTCATAAATAAGTCGGGTGATGTCCAACTTCCCCTTTTACAAAAAATAGCAAAAATATATGTCAAATTTCATAAAGAAGTCCGGTGACGCTGTTTTATCAAGACATAGCCGAATGTTCTCGAAAGGGACGCCGGAAGGCTAACTTTGCATAAACAGCCACTTTTGGGTCATTTTTAAGACTTGGTCCAGTTGACCCCCACAGCCTAAAAATCTTCGTCCCCGAGACGTTGAAAGGCCGTGTTTGCAATATTGACTTTTCTAATTTGAAAAACGATGAAAAAAGAGTTATAAATAAGTCAGGTGATGCTGTTTTGCCATAAATAGCCGAATGTTCCCGAAAGGGACGCCGGAAGGCTGACTTGGCACAAACAGCCACCTTTGGGTCATTTTGAGATATGGACCCACACAGCCTTAAGAAAGCTTCGTCCCCGAGAGGCTGAAGGGCCGTGTTTTGCAACACCAAGTTTTTTATCATAATTTGAAAAAAAAAAGAGTCAACGGTCGGGTGAAGGCCGTTTGGGTGTTTAGTCAAAAAAATATGAAAAATAAAATAAGCCGAGCCAGTTTCGGCCACGTCTTAAACCGTTCTTGCCGAAATAGCCTTAGAGTATCTTTCAGTTGTCGAAAGGTTATTTTCGTAAAAGAACGGACAAGTTTGTAAAAGTGTCATAAAATAATCCTCCCCGGCCTCAAAATTCATGTGAAATTTGGAAGGGGCCACATTTGCAAAAAATAACCATTTGGTTGCATTTGTCGAACAGAGAAAGGGAGCTGGAATTTTGTTTTTGAGTCTGCCAATCTTTTGATTAGAACATGCAGTTTGTTCGATTTTCAAGTTTGCGGGTCATCTTTAAATCCTTGAAACCCAGTTTGTTCTAATATGAAAATTGAAAAATGTTTACTGTTGTTTATCTTTTATTGGTTCGAACTACGCAAGGTCTGATTCATGTGGGGTCATGATACGTAGGCAATCTCCATAAGATTCGACCACAACAAAAAAAAAAGAATGGAAAAAGAGAATGAAAAAAAAAGAATGAAAAAAACGAAATGGAAAAAAATGAAAATAATGAAAAAGAGAAAAAAAGAAAAAGGAAAAACAAAGGTAAATAATAAATATATATATATATATATATATAGGTTGATAATAATAAGGACCGACTGAGTCCATTCTGACATATTTGGTGTTGAATTGTGAAGAAAGTTGAGGTGGTCGATTTGTGCCTCAAAGAAAAATGACAACTAACGTCGAAACTGTTACAAGTGCTCCAGAGACTCAGAGTCGGAGGGTTCCTCGTCATGAGTCACAATTTGCGACACAACAAGAGCAGTACCACTCTCCTGAGTACCACTCGTACTCGTTTGATCTTGCTGCAAAAACTGAGAAGCCTGCCCGAAAGATGGTACAGGAAGAAATGACCCGAAGAGTGAAAAGCTTAGAACAATGGTTGGAAAACATGCAAGGGTTGGCAGGCCAAAAGAGTGTTGCCTTCAAAGATCTATGTATGTTCCCCGATGTCCACTTGCCGCCTGGTTTCAAGACTCCAAAATTTGAAAAGTACGATGGACATGGAGATCCCATAGCCCACCTGAAAAGGTATTGCAATCAACTGAGAGGTGCGGGAAGAAATGAAGAATTGTTAATGGCTTATTTTGCGGAAAGCCTTACGGGAGTAGCCTCCGAATGGTTTATGGATCAAGACACGTCTCGCTGGCATGTCTGGGGTGACATGGCACAGGCCTTTGTCAGATAGTTCCAATACAACATCGACATTGCCCAAGACCGCATTTCCCTTTCAAACCTGAAGAAGAAACCAAGTGAAAGTTTCAGGGAATATGCCATCAAATGGAGGGAGCAAGCAGCTCGAGTTAAGCCACCCATGGATGACCACGAGATAATTATTGTCTTCCTTCAAGCGCAAGAGCCAGATTACTTTCAAAACATGGTGTCCGCAGTTGGCAAAACCTTCTCGGAAGCAATCAAAATTGGAGAGATGGTAGAGAATGGTCTCAAGACAGGCAAAATTATAAGTCAAGCTGTTCTTAAAGCCGCAACTCAGGTTGTCCGGGTTGAGTCTGATAATCTTAGCGACACAAATGAGGAGATTGAAGAAATCATGATGACATCAGGGTCTAGAAGAGGTCCCAGGAGTACATCTCGAAGGTATGAGCAGCCTCCTCAGATGTTTCATGGCTCCCCTGAGCAGTATTATCCACCTCAGAACCCTCAATACTTTATCGCTCCACCTCAGTATGTTGTCCAGCCACCAAAACGCCCCAGGAGGCGAGCACGAGCATCACAAAATCTCCAGAAGTCTCCACAAAATTTTCAGGTGCCCTATAACCCACATCCAAGCCAGAGGTATAAAGGGGAACAAAGGTTGAAAGATAATTTTACACCAATAAGGGAGTCCTATGAAAGCTTATTTGAGAAATTAAAGAATCATGACATGATTGCACCTATTCCTCCAAATCGTGTGGACCCACGTGCAAGAAGCTTTGACCCTTCTAAAAGGTGTGAATACCATTCCAATGTCCAGGGGCACAATGTTGAAAGCTGTCGGGATTTGAAAAGAGAAATAGAAAGAATGATCCAAGAAGGGCGGATTGTGATCAATAACAGTGACATGGAGCACTCGAAGTCCTATTGGGAACTTGTTGACTAAGGGTAATGATATTGAAGTTGGCAATGGTCTTGACAATACTAATGCAAAGCTCAGTGGCTAAGATGCCAAGTTTGATAAAGTGGGAGGACGCTCCGTTCCTTGGTTAGCAAGAGAGAAGCTTGTAGTGGCTTATTTTGTTGTCATTTCTGTTGTCCGGATTATTAAGGTTGTAATTTGGATTTTGTCCTGTGTCAAACCTTCTTATCTTTCCATTTTGTCATAGCAGTTTGTTTAAATTTTGTCCAGTTTGTGTTAGGATTTTATTCTGGTTGTTTTGTTTGTTTTATTATTCAAACCATTTCGCCGGTAGTCTAATACAAAGTCGGTCTTTTGTTAGTTCCAGTCGTCTTTTGTTTAGTCCTTTTATCATTTCATTCGATGCCGATTCTAGGGACATGACATGCACACACACTTTGGGCCTAGTCTTTAAAGTTAATCATAAAACCCTGGAAAGGCGATCAGACCATTTAAAGAAAATAAGGACGGTTTGAGATTATTCAGAGCTCGAGTCATGTGGAACTGGGGCAAGTTAAGCACAAAGAAAACCGTTAAAAGCAAGATTCGCCAAATTGGCATGAGGGTCGGTCATGATAATGAGAGTGTCGCCCAACGGTGCTTAGAAATGACAAAGGAAAAATAAAATGTTTAACATAATTGTCAAGTCCAGCACCATCAGAAGAGACTACAAATTTAAAGTGTGTTGTTTGCACTTGGCATGTTTTGAAGACTGGAATGACGAAGGCATTTTGTTCTGCTACCCAAACACTTTATCCTTCGTTACCCCTTTTGAGCCTTATTTATTTTCTTTCATACCCCTCGTTCGGAATCAGTAACAACGAAAAAAAAAGAAAAAAAAAGAAAACAACAAAACGAAAAAAAAGAAAAGAAAAAAGAAAAGAAAAATGATAACAAAGAAAGAAAGTCAACTGAAAGACAAGGAATTGGGAACTACGTTTGACCTGATTCCTCAAAGAGAATACGTAGGCGCTTCACGGCTCGGTCATAGTTTTGAAAACGAAAAAAAAATCAATTAAAATATCCCCAGGCAAGAAACTGGGGCAAAGGTTGCGTGTTTGTAAATAAATCTAATTCCGAAGGTTGTAACTAATAACCCAAAAATTAATGTATTTTTGAGCCTTTTATACCTTTTCTTTCTAGCCCTATCCAAAACCCACATTACGGTCCAAAGAAAGACCTTCTGATCAGTCTTCAAAAGATGCCAAGTCAGACAAATGAGAGTCTCACCGGTGAGCATAACGTTCTGTTCCATAGCAGAAAGGACTCTATTCCACAGCAGAAAGAGTCATACCGGCAACACTCCAAAACCCCAGCTGGAAAGTGATACAAATGAGAGAGTCTTATCGGTGAAAATCTTCACGGACACCATAAGGCGATGAAAGCTGAGAGAAGAACCAAAAATGAGAGAGACCTGATAGTGAAAACCCTTCGGGCACTACAAGTCGAATAAGATTGAGAATCAGATGGGGAATCGCCAATTGAAGATCTTGAAAGATGATTGACGGTAGAGGTTAGGCCACATACGCATGTCATGGCCATTAGAGTCGGTATCTGCATTTGATAGGTTTTCATTTATAGTTTCTTTTGTTAAATAGCCATTGTTTCCTTTTGTCCTTTTATTCTGTTCCCTTTTATCTTTTTTTTTCTTTCATAAAAAAAATCCCCAATAGAGTCTGTTTGGTCAGAACAAGTGTGAATTGACTTCAAAATAGGCCATCAGCTTTCCAAAATGAGATCTGACTGGTACATCCAAGTGGTATAGTCAGCAGGGAATAAATGCGAGGCCAGTGTCAAAAAGATATCCTTAGCAAAAGGGAATTGACAGAAGGATTGACAAGTGTCAAGAGGGATACCATTGCCTTTATCAAAAGTCATAAACCTCAAGGCCAAGGCCCATGAACAGAGCAGGGAGAGCAGTGAGCATGATTTGGTAAATTCATACTAGACTAAAAGGTCGGGGAAATGCCAGTTTCCGAGCTATGTCGCAAAAGAAGAGGGATATCCCCAGCAGAAAGGGATTGTCCCCAACACATAATATCATCCCCAACAAGCTGTGGAGCGTAGAACAAGGAAGGAGAAAGGGAAAACCATCCCAGTGGGAGTATCACAACCAACCACCATGTTTTAAACTAACAAATTTTGTCTGATTTGAAACAGGTAAGGGAAATGGAATTGATGCCAGAAATGCATGCACAGGGATATTATCAAACCGGGGCAGAAAATTTTCCTTCCATTTAGAAAATTTCCTGGAAGTCAAGTACCCCCAACATGTAAGTAAATAATTCCCCAACAGTGTTTATCCCTAGCAGTTGCAAGGAGTCCAACACAAGGTTGGAAAGTCGGTATCCTCAGCGGTTCCTTTCGGGGAAAGGCAAAACGACTCTCAAGGGAGGTAGTCTTCGAAGGAAGAAGCTATGCAAAAAAAAAAAAAGAATAATAATTAAAAAAAAAAGAATAAAAAAAAAACAAGACCTAGTCCGATGAACCTTCTCCTAGGATCAAAATCTTAGTCTGACGAATTTTTCTCCTAAGATAGAGACCTAGTCTGACGAACCTTCTCCTAGGATCAAAATCTTAGTCCGATGAACCTTTCTCCTAAGATACCAAAAAGAAAAGACCTAGTCTGATGAACCTTCTCCTAGGATCAAAATCTTAGTCCGACGAATCTTTCTCCTAAGATAGAGACCTAGTCTGATGAACCTTCTCCTAGGATACAAATCTTAGTCTGACGAATCTTTCTCCTAGGATACCAAAAAACAAGACCTAGTCTGACGAACCTTCTCCTAGGATCAAAATCTTAGTCCGACGAATTTTTCTCCTAAGATAGAGACCTAGTCTGATGAACCTTCTCCTAGGATCAAAATCTTAGTCTGATGAATCTTTCTCCTAAGATACCAAAAAACAAAAAATGACCTAGTCTGACGAACCTTCTCCTAGGATCAAAATCTTAGTCTGACGAATTTTTCTCCTAAGATAGAGACCTAGCCTGACGAACCTTCTCCTAGGATCAAAATCTTAGTCTGATGAATCTTTCTCCTAAGATAACCAAAAAACAAAATTGACCAAGCCGGATGAACCTTCTCCTAGGATCAAAATCTTAGTCCGACGAATCTTTCTCCTAAGATAGAGACCTAGTCTGATGAACCTTCTCCTAGGATCAAAATCTTAGTCTGATGAATCTTTCTCCTAAGATAACCAGAAAACAAAATTGACCTAGCCGGATGAACCTTCTCCTAGGATCAAAATCTTAGTCCGACGAATCTTTCTCCTAAGATAGAGACCTAGTCTGATGAACCTTCTCCTAGGATCAAAATCTTAGTCCGATGAATCTTTCTCCTAAGATACCAAAAAAGAAAAGACCTAGTCTGACGAACCTTCTCCTAAGATCAAAATCTTAGTCCGATGAATTTTTCTCCTAAGATAGAGACCTAGTCCGATGAACCTTCTCCTAGGATACAAATCTTAGTCTGACGAATCTTTCTCCTAGGATACCAAAAAACAAGACCTAGTCTGACGAACCTTCTCCTAGGATCAAAATCTTAGTCCGACGAATTTTTCTCCTAAGATAGAGACCTAGTCTGATGAACCTTCTCCTAGGATCAAAATCTTAGTCTGATGAATCTTTCTCCTAAGATGCCAAAAAAAAAAAAAAAAAACATCCCCAGCGAGTCCCCTTGTAAAAATTCTCCAGCAAGCTTGCCCCAACAAATCCCCAGCAAGTCCGTTCTGTACAAATCCCCACAGAGTCTCCCCTTGTGCAATCCCCCACAGAGTCTCCCCAATATTAAAAAAAAAAAAATGGAATCTCCCCAGCACATCCCAGTGAGTCCCTTTGTAAAAATTCCTCAAAGATCTTACCCCAACAAATCCTAGAAAAACCGCTTTGAAACAAATCCCCAGCATGCCCCGTTGTACAAAAATCCACACAAAGAATCCACTTTGTAAATATTCCCCCCACAGAGCTTCCTTTTGTACAAATCCCCACAGAGTATCCCCAATAAAATCCCCGTTGAGAATCTCCAAGCAAGATGGGACCCAAAAAAAAAAAAAAAAGAAAAATAAAAGAGAGCCTTGCGAGGCAAATCATCACAAAATCTGAAAATACAAAGCCTGAGCAGTCAAAAGAGTTTCGCCATTTGAATACAATCAACGGCAGGACTTCGCGACAGAAATAAGGACGCAACAAAGCAACATGAACGATCAAGGTCACCAAACCGACCGTCATTTCCGAACTAACAATTGTTCTTTGTCTGAAAAGTTGAAACAGGTATAATCCAAGACAACCGTGCAAGAAGCAGGTGTCACCCAAAGAAGAAGGTACACGGGTACAAGAAATACTTTGGCAATGATGAATTCACTCGAAAGGTAAGTTTCCACGAAACTCCCTTTTATCTTCTACTAAAACAAGAAAATTCAAAAAAAGAGGTCGTTTAGTATTCTCGAACTTTGTCCCCAGCCAGTCAGCATTAGGGTTTTAAACCCTAAACTGAACTTTTTCCTTTAATCAGCATTAGGGTTTTAAACCCTAAACTGAACTTTTTCCTTTCAGCCAGCATTAGGGTTTTAAACCCTAAACTGAGCTTTTCCATGCAATCAGCATTAGGGTTTTAAACCCTAAACTGAATTTTCCTTTTAGTCAGCATTAGGGTTTTAAACCCTAAACTGAATTTTTTCCTTTCAGCCAGCATTAGGGTTTTAAACCCTAAACTGAGCTTTTCTATGCAATCAGCATTAGGGTTTTAAACCCTAAACTGAATTTTCCTTTTAGTCAGCATTAGGGTTTTAAACCCTAAATTGAACTTTTTCCTTTCAGCCAGCATTAGGGTTTTAAACCCTAAACTGAGCTCTTCCATGCAATAAGCATTAGGGTTTTAAACCCTAAACTGAATTTTCCTTTTGATCAGCATTAAGGTTTTAAACCCTAAACTGAACTTTTTCCTTTCAGCCAGCATTAGGGTTTTAAACCCTAAACTGAGCTTTTCCATGCAGTCAGCATTAGGGTTTTAAACCCTAAACTGGACTTTTTCCCTTTAAGCCAGCATTAGGGTTTTAAACCCTAAACTGAGCTTTTCCATGCAATCAGCATTAAGGTTTTAAACCCTAAACTGAATTTTCCTTTTTTAGTCAGCATTAGGGTTTTAAACCCTAAACTGAACTTTTCCTTCCAGCCAGCATTAGAGTTTTAAACTCTAAACTGAGCTTTTCTATGCAATCAGCATTAGGGTTTTAAACCCTAAACTGAATTTTCCTTTTAGTCAGCATTAGGGTTTTAAACCCTAAACTGAACTTTTCCTTCCAGCCAGCATTAGGGTTTTAAACTCTAAACTGAGCTTTTCCATGCAATCAGCATTAGGGTTTTAAACCCTAAACTGAATTTTCCTTTTAGTCAGCATTAGGGTTTTAAACCCTAAACTGAATTTTTTCCTTCCAGCCAGCATTAGAGTTTTAAACTCTAAACTGAGCTTTTCCATGCAATCAGCATTAGGGTTTTAAACCTTAAACTGAATTTTCCTTTTAGTCAGCATTAGGGTTTTAAACCCTAAACTGAACTTTTCCCTTCCAGCCAGCATTAGGGTTTTAAACTCTAAACTGAGCTTTTCCATGCAATCAACATTAGGGTTTTAAACCCTAAACTGAATTTTCCTTTTAGTCAGCATTAGGGTTTTAAACCCTAAACTGAATTTTTTCCTTTCAGCCAACATTAGGGTTTTAAACTCTAAACTGAGCTTTTCCATGCTATCAGCATTAGGGTTTTAAACCCTAAACTGAGCTTTTCCATGCAATCAGCATTAGGGTTTTAAACCCTAAACTGAATTTTTCCTTTAGTCAGCATTAGGGTTTTAAACCCTAAACTGAACTTTTTTCCTTTCAGCCAGCATTAGGGTTTTAAACCCTAAACTGAGCTTTTCCATGCAATCAGCATTAGGGTTTTAAACCCTGAACTGAATTTTTCCTTTAGTCAGCATTAGGGTTTTAAACCCTAAACTGAACTTTTTCCTTTCAGCCAGCATTAGGGTTTTAAACTCTAAACTGAGCTTTTTCATGCAATCAGCATTAGGGTTTTAAACCCTAAACTGAATTTTCCTTTTAGTCAGCATTAGGGTTTTAAACCCTAAACTGAACTTTTTCCTTTCAGCCAGCATTAGGGTTTTAAACCCTAAACTGAGCTTTTCCATGCAATCGGCGTTAGGGTTTTAAACCCTGAACTGAATTTTTCCTTGAGTCAGCATTAGGGTTTTAAACCCTAAACTGAACTTTTTTCCTTTCAGCCAGCATTAGGGTTTTAAACCCTAAACTGAGCTTCTCCATGCAATCAGCATTAGGGTTTTAAACCCTAAACTGAATTTTTCCTTTAATCAGCATTAGTGTTTTAAACCCTAAACTGAACTCTTTCCATTCAGCCAGCATTAGGGTTTTAAACCCTAAATTGAGCTTTTTCCATGTATGTCAGCATTAGGCTTTTTAAACCCTGAACTGAACTCTTTCCTCTAGTCAGCATTAGGGTTTTAAACCTTGAACTGAACTTTTTCCTTTAATCAGCATTAGGGTTTTAAACCCTGAACTGAACTTTTTCCTTTAATCAGCATTAGGGTTTTAAACCCTAAACTGAACTTTTCCCCAGTTGGTCAGTATTAGAGTTTCAACTCTAAACTGAACCTTTCCCCAGCTAGTCGATATTAGGGATCCAACCCTGAACTGAGCATGCATATCCTCTTTCATCAATCTTATGAACTTCCTGGCGAGTAATTAACGAAATTTTCCTAGTGAAACTGGGGCAGAAAATTTCGTTCGTTTGTTTTCTCCCGCAGGTCTAACCTCGAGCCACATGGATCGAAACGACCCACGAGATGAGTCTCAGTTCAGAATCTAAGAAAAAAAAGAAAAAAGATGTCCCGAGGCACCGGAGAAAATGGAAGGCAGAAGGCTACGATAGAAGTCCCCAGCACTCAATCCAAGATAGAAGCAACAAGAAGCTCGCCCCAAGAACGCGAGTCAACAGTCTGAGAGGGTCAACAAAAGCTAGTCACAAAAACAAAACAAAAAGAAGAAAAAGAAAAAAATGAATGAATCCGAAGCACGGACGTGGAGAACAGATGTGGTCTGCTCAAGAACTAGCGCCTGCAACTAGCAAGTATCAAGGTTCAAATCCAAAAGTCTGTATGAAGCACCATTCAAGACTCAAGATCAAGTTTCAGAAGACTTAGAGATAGGAATTCTTGTAACTAGCTGCTGATAGGTTTAGTTAGTCTTTTTCAGTTTTCATTTTTGTTGTAATGACAGGACCGCGGACCGGAACCTCAACGGAACGGCACCTCGATCGGCTCTTCACCTCGGTACACTTCACTATCTCTCTCATTCCCGAACTACACGTGGCCTGATTCCTGTATAACCAAGGATATGTAGGCAGCTCAGATACCAGGGCTCGGTCACATTCCCTCCCTTTCCTTAAGTGTAGTCCGTCCAAGTAATGGTCGGGTCAAAAACACGTCTAGTCGTTCTTTGTCGGAAAACTCTTCGTGTTTCCAGTCAAAGAGGGGCAGCTGTAAGCACGTGATTTTTGACCCTCCCCGAGAATTTTCACATTTTTAGCGTGAATATGTGAAATTGGGTCTAGTATAGCTATTTTAACTATTTTACTTTATTTCGTTGTAAAAAGAAAAATTTCAAAAAATATATATATAAATTTTAGTTTATGTATCTCTCATAAACTTGAAAAATACAAAAATTGCACTTTATTTTTTGTACTTTATATAATTTCGAAAATTACAAAAAATATAGTTCTATTAAGGTTTTATAGTCATTTTTAACTTTGAAAAATACAAAAATATTACCTCATATTTTATCTTAATATTTAAAAACGAAAATTACAAAAAAATAGTTTTATTAATATTTTGTAGCTATTTTAAACCTTGAAAAATATTTAAAAGATATAGTTTTGTTTAAATACTAGTCTTATTTTTGGTAGTTATTTTGCTTACATAGGACTAGTTAAGCAACGTGTTCCTATTTCTCGGGTCCGGGCAAAAGAATAATATTCGGGTTTAAACTACCCGGTTTTAGGCCTAATTTTCGGACCTAGCCCATAATAAACCGTGTCCAGGACACGTGGGGAACCCCACCACGCGTGGGGGACATATGCCTCGAACCCCACCACGCGTGGGGCTCATTTTGATGGGCATTGTATTACAAAAACACGGAAAACACATTTTTAAAGGACTGGGGAAAAATTTGGACGGGGACCACTGTTCCTCTTTCTTCTTCAAAAGAAGAAGAAAGAGCAAACCCTACTGATCGGATCCCGACCCCCCCCCCCCAACGAAAAACCTAACAAGAACCCTACTTCCCCGCGTCGCATCCCCGGTCCAGAAAACGACCAAACCAGTCGCCCTCACGTCCAAAAAAACCAGTTCAACACCACCACCAACGATGCCCAGCTCCATCACACCCGTCGCAACCCAAAAACCAGTCGCGACGCCACTCCCTCACGTCCGAACGACCATCGCTTCCATCCTCCATTAAATCCGGCGAGTACTGCTGCTTCGCCTTCGTCGTCACTGCCCCCAGCTTCACTCCCTCATCGTCAAACAACCTCTCCTCCTCAGCCAACAAGCTCTACTGCTCATCGACCCTACTGCTGTCAACATTGTTGCGCTGTTCGAGCAGCAGCCACTGCTGCTGTGGTTCGGGTTCATCACTGCCCGTCGACGCTACATCCAAACCACCAGCCCACGGCCATTTCTTCTCCTTCGTCGTAACCAAAAAAAAACTAGTCCGACGATCCTCCATTGAATCCGGCCCTCGCTGCTGTTCCGTTCAGCTCCCCCACGCCCAAATGACCGCCTGGAAAAGTCAGTTGTAGCCATGGCTCATTGTTAGTCCGTTCGTGTTCGAGTTTCTGGCGCGAGCTATTCCGTCCGAGCTTTGATAACCTTTTCTATGGTTTCCCGGTCGCGGTTATTCGTTGAAGTCGATGTTGAGGTTTGGTCCATGGCTCTATCTGTCTCTGTCTGTCCAGGTTAGTAAACTGCAAGCATTAGACGAGGAAATGTTACGGAATGTTCAAAAAATGCAATATAGAAATTGGTATGATAATTTTCTGCTTATGTTTTCATCGTACGCATTTTTGCTCATTTTGCGTTATGTTATTATTGTTTACTTGATGTCATTTGATTTAGTTGTATTAGTAGTCCTAAGACACAGTTTGACGTCGATTCGCTCGGCCCTTCATTGTCTTAGTTTATTTGGACAAAATTAGTATTAGTACCTGTTGTTACTACGCCTGAAACACTCATTCGCTTAACTTCTTTTATTAAATCTTGACAAGTTATGAGATTGTATTTGTAAAGAGGCTGTAAGGTTTAGTATGGTTAAAGGCGTAAAAAATGGCATCCCTTTAAAAATATAAAAAAATAATAATAATAATAAAAATAATAATAATAATAATAATAATAATGATAATAAAAATAAAATGAGACGAGCCTCGCCAAATAAAGGGACAGATTGCGGGGCCCTCACAAAATATATGCATTAAATACTTAGATTTCGGGACGGGCCGTTTAACAAATTTCACGGCCCTAGCCCAAAATAATAATGCGCTAGTTGCTTTAGGCGCACCTTTAATAATGTTATCTCCCTAAACTCGGGTGCACATTTATGTGACCCAAATCCAAATCTCAACGGAATCGAAATGTGTCTCTAATCACGGGTACATTGACTGTGACGTGGTCTGAGATGCATTCCCATGATGTTGCAAATTCCTTTTAAAAAATAAGAATGAGATGAGCCTCGCCGAATAAAAACACAAATTGCGGGGCCCTCAGTAAATACTTGTTTAAAATTACTTAGAATTCAGGAGGGTCGTTTAGCGAATTTCACGGCCTCCGCAAAATAATAACGCGATAGTCTCTTTAGGCGCGTGTTTAATAATTTACTTTCTTAAGCTCGGGTGTGCATTTCATGCGACCCAAATCCAAATCTCAAAACATCAAATAAAATGCGTTCCGGATTGTGGGTGCATTTCATGTGACGCAGTCCAAAGACGTGTTTTAAGCGATGTTCACATTCTTGTAAAAACAATAATAATAAAGCGGTTAAAAGTTAAAATTTGCACATAAGTTCATACTTGTATAAAATCAGATAATCAAGCCGAATATAACAATTGAGCGACCGTGCTAGAACCACGGAACTCGGGAATGCCTAACACCTTCTCCCGGGTTAACAGAATTCCTTATCCGGATTTCTGGTACGCAGACTATAATATAGAGTCATTATTTTCCTCGATTCGGGATTAAAATTGGTGACTTGGGACACCCTAAATCTCCCAAGTGGCGACTCTGAAATAAATAAATAAATCCCGTTTCGATTGTCCTTTAATTGGAAAAAACTCCCTCGTACCCTCGCGGGCGCGGAAAAAGGAGGTGTGACAACCAAAAATATCAATTTTAATTTTTGTCACAAATAAACCAGGTGGTGCATTTTGGTCAAAAATAGCCAAATGTTCCCAAACGGGACGCCGGAAGGCTGACTTTGCATAAACAGCCACCTTTGGTCGTATTTTGATTTTTGACCCTCACAGCCTTAAAATTTTTGTCCTCGAGGCATTGAAAGGCCGTGTCGCAATATCGGGTCTTCTATCTAAAAAAAAAAGAAAATTTTAGAATTGAGAGTTGAGTTCTTCATGTGAAATATAGGGGTAATTTTGAGTCAATAATATAGATAGTTTTTTCGGAGTTAATTAAAAGTTTTTCTTTTCTTGCTTAAACACTTTAATAAATGTGCAGGATGAGCACGATGATAAATGAGCCTTTTTCAATAATGACCAAAATTCATTTTGAGCTGCAATTGTGGTGGAATGATTTGGGTAACGAAGGGCAAGACGAAGTGAGAAAATATTTGAAAGACCTTCCGGATTTATTAAACATTCAGCCTCGGGGGGATATCATCAGGGCACTGGTCGCCCATTGGGATGCGACACATAATGTTTTTCATTTTTCAGACTTCGAACTCACCCCGACGTTGGAAGAAATAGCGGGGTACATTGGAAGTGACCAAGCTCCATTGAGATTCAAATACTTGATTGCTCCTAGGGCCATTACCATACACCGATTCCTAGATTCCTTGAAAATACCCCGAACAGTTCATCATCCAGATTTTGCAAAGGGTTTCTGCAGCTTCCGCTTCATGTATGATAGATATGGCCATGTGGGCGGGTTCAATAATCCAGACTTTAAGCTGTGCAGCAGAAATAGCCGACAAAAATGGGAGGACCACAGATGAGTGGCATTTATGATAGCTTTTTTGGGTCTCGTAATATTCCCAAGGAAAGATGGCAATATTGATTTGAAAATAGCAGGCATCGTCAGTACCTTGCAAACCATGGGGAAAAGCACTTTAGCACCTATGATTGTGGCTGATATCTTCAGAGCTCTCACTGCGTGCAAAGATGGGGGCAAATTTTTTGAGGGATGTAACTTATTGTTACAGATGTGGATGATTGAGCATTTGTGCCCGCGCTCTCAGATATTGAGTTATGGTTCGGCTGAGAAAACTTATATAGGGGAATTTTGTACGAGAATCAAAGGGGCTAGTCTACCTGAAGGAGTCACGGCTTGGGCATTATTATTTCGGAACCTCAAAGCTAGCCAGATACAGTGGGTGCTTGGATGGTTGTCTGTCGAGGAAGTCATATATATGCCAGCAGCCCGACCGCATTTTTTGTTAATGGGACTCAAAAGCATACAACCTTATGCACCATATCGGGTTCTGAGGCAACTCGGTAGATATCAAGTAATACCGAGAGATGAAGATTTAAGTACCCAAGTGATCGAAATTAGTCCTGACGGTCGATTCCCCGAGGAAGAGGTTCGTCAAATTTGGAGTGAGTGTCAATATCTGATGGCAAACACTTGTGTGTCTGATAGGGTCAGAGGGGAAATTGCTCCAGGGTATCACGAATGGTTCAGAGGTGACGTGGCATATGGAAGACCGGCTAAAAGACCTCATCTCGAAGATTTCGCCAAGTCGTCCCAAGAGCAGTGGGATTGGTTAGCAAAGGAAGAAAGCTATCGGGTTGAGATTGGTAAATTAAAGCAACAAGTCGAGAGTCTGAAATTCGAGAGCAGTGTACAGGTTGCCGAGGATCAAGGTGAAAAGAATAGACTAGCCAGAGAAAATGACGCTCTTAAAGCCCAAGTCCGACAGTTGAAGATAACCATCGATAAGCAACCGAGGAGCCGATCCGATGAACAATTGGTAAAAAGATTGGAAAGCGAAGTCAGAGAATGGCGGGATGAGCTAGGAAAAGCTGAAAATGTCATGGCAGAACTCAAAGCACAATGGGCGACAAGAACCGAGGAGCGTCGCCAATACTTGAATCAGTTGAAAAGGGACCATGAGAAAATTGTTGCCAATTTAAAGAGAAAAGTGGTTTCTCTTGAGGGTAAAGCGGTTAGGCAGGCTAGAGACATCGAAACTGAAAGCGGACATTGTTACAACTTGTTAGCCTAAATGGAGGCAGAAGTGCAACAGCTGCAAGACCAGCACTTACAAGACTCCCGAGCTTTAAAGACATGCAGCAATCAAATAAGACGTTTGCTCATAGAAAAGAAGCAAACAAAAGACAGGATTAGAGCTATTGCTCATGCTATTGTCAGGAGATGCCGGGTTTGTGAAGACATAACCCGTACCACTTTTATCTCAGCAGTGATGATCTATGTGAAGCGAACCATGAATGAGTTAGAGCAGATTGAAAGGGATTTGGATCCTAGACCCGCGGCGAGGCCGAACGATGCCCCGCGGATACCTAAGTTTGAAGCACTAGAATATGCATAGTCCGTGTCTGTAAGTGTTTACCATTTCGAGTCAGTCTTTTGCACGTCCGTTACCTCTCTGAGTTGAGTATGTTTGCAGGTTTAGAGTTTTTGGTTTGATGACAGATTGCGTTTGTTAGTTTCTTTCCAAAACAAAAGATGTCAAGTTTGTAAGAGTCTGTTTATTAATGAAAGTTGAGCATTTTATTTTCACCCTTGTTTTACATTTATCTTCACGAACTACGCTTGGTCTGATTCGTGCGGGGTCACGATACGTAGGCAATCTCCATAGGATTCAACCATAACCAAAAGGAAAACAAAAGAATGAAAGGAAAATAGAAGGAAAACCAAAAAAGAGATAAAGAAAGAAAGAGTGGAAAAACAAAAGAGGAGGAAATAAAAGAGCGGAAAAACAAAAAGGGAAAGAAAGAAAAGAGCGGAAAAATAAGAGAGAGAAAAGAAAAAGCACAAGAGAGGGATAAGGCGAAGAGAAGAAAAACGAAACAAGAAATAAAATGACCGGGATGACGCATGCAATCGAGCAAACGCATAATAGAAAGGATTAACTGTATAAGTGCATTCATGCCAACGTGTGGTTATTAAATCTGTTAAGACCTAATCGCTAACAAAGTGGTTGTCTAAATGTGTGAGTCTCAGGCAGGTGGTTAGTTGATTGGCAATTCTGGCAACTCATCCATACAACACCCGGTTGAAAGATCAAGTAAAAATGACAGGGCAGGATTCGGAAATCAGCATTGTAGACCCTTCGAATGAGGTTGAGGTAACAGATGTGGGTGCTATGAAAGAAGAGATGAGGAAATTAAAGGCACAAATGGATGAAATGCATCGGGCATGGTCTCAAGGACATCCGGCACCACTATATCCTGCTAACCCATCTTACATCCCACCCCTGGCTCAAGCTCAGGAGCCTACCACTCCCCACGCATCTTCAGCTTTCCCTTATCAGGCCCAGGGTTATGGTACTACATCATACGCTCCCCCATCTCCATCCTCTAAACAGAATCCTCCACCACCCATGGTTCCCGTCTTTGTGGCACCTCCCCCAGCTCCACTACATAGATCATCCAGTGAGCCGCTATTCCAAGCTCACGACACTCAATATTACCCTCCCGAACCCACCTTTAAAGCGCCTGAGCCATATACCTACTCTCCCTATTTTGAAATCCCGGGAGAAGTTGAGAAACCGGTTAAGAATGCTGAACAAGAAGAGGTGATTCGTAAAGTCAAAAGCCTGGAGCAATCCTTCAGGAAAATGCATGGTTTAGGAAACCAAGTTAGTGTCGCATACAAAGATTTGTGCCCTTTTCCTGACATACAGTTGCCTGCAGGGTTTAAAATGCCGAAGTTTGACTTGTATGAGGGGCACGGTGACCCAGTGGCACATCTGCGTGGTTTCTGTAGCAAAATGAGAGGTGCTGGGGGAAGGGATGAGTTGTTGATAGCATATTTCGGTCCGCTGGAGGGAACAAGCTGCAAGGGTTGATCCTCCCATGCGGGAGAGTGAGATGGTAGATTACTTCTTGCAAACATTGGAACCTACCTATTTTGGTCATCTAGTGACATCTGTCGGGAAGTCGTTTAATGAAGTGGTAAAGATGGGAGCCATGATTGAAGAAGGATTGAAATCTAACAAGATCTTGAGCTACTCGGCTTTGAAAGCAACCACCCAGGCCATCCAAAGCGGTACTGGTGGTGTGCTGGGAAAGAAGAAGAAAGAAGAAGTTGCTGCAGTTGAAGCTAATGTTTGGTCCAGGCACAATAACCGTCCACTCTACTACAACCAACCCAGACCCCATCACCCAAACTATCAATATACCTCATATGGTCCACCGCAACACTATTATCCACCACCAGAACCACAATTTTCTATTCACCATGCCCAGACCTACACTCAACCCCCAGTGCACTCGCAATGGCGTACACCAAGTCCCCAAAATACACAGCCACACCCACAAAACACCTATCCACCTCCCAGGGCTAACAGACCAGGAACCAGCTTCCGCCCAAACCAAGCTTTTAGAAATGAGAAGGCCCCAAACAAAAAAACATTTACTCCGCTGGGAGAATCTTACACTTCTCTTTTCCACAGATTGAAACAGTTGGGGATGCTGACCCCAGTTGAATCCAAAGCACCAAATCCTCTTCCCAGAAACCTGGACCACTCTGTTAGCTGCGAGTATTGCTCAGGGATGCCGGGGCACGATACTGAAAAATGTTGGAAGTTGAAAAACGCAATCCAAGAGCTCATTGATAATCGTCGTATTGAGGTACAGGCTCCAGAGGCCCCGAACATCAATCAAAATCCGTTACCAGCGCATTATGAGGCCAACATGATCGAACTGATACATAAGGGGGCAGAGCCTAAGAAACCTTCGCAGGTGGTTATGGTGATTCGTTCTACGGAAACCAAAGAAAAGACAGTGAGTGCAAGGCCAGTGGTTCAGTTAAAAGCAGTAGAAGACAAGCCAGTGCTAGTAATGGGAAAGGGATCGTTTGTGGCCGAGAAAAAGCAGGAGCCAGTCAAGATAGTGGTACCAAGGTCAGTATCCATGCCCGTGGTGGTCGTGAAGGGAGTCTATATAGAGCCGGTTGTCATAAAACCGGTAGTCCAGTTACCCATGGTTGATAGCAAAGCCGTACCCTGGAAATATGACAAAGTAGTGGTGACATACAAAGGAAAGGAAATTGAGGAAGAAAGTTGTGAAGCACAGGGACTGACCCGGTCAGGACGTTGTTTCGCCCCTGAAGAGTTGAGAAAAGCTAAGGGCGCAAAAGACAATCCAGTGCCAGTTAAAAAAGCTGTAACGGAAGAGGAAGCAGAAGAGTTTCTGAAAAAGATGAAAGGACAAGATTATTCCATTGTTGATCAACTGAGAAAAACACCGGCCCAAATCTCGTTGTTGTCATTATTAATTCACTCTGATGAGCATTGCCGAGCTTTAATGAAGATATTGAATGAGGCTCATGTGCCTGACAAAATCTCAGTAAACCATTTAGAGACAATTGCCAACAAGATCTTTGAAGTGAACAGGATAGCATTTTCTGATGATGAATTGCCTATGGAAGGCACAGAACACAACAAGGCTCTCTATTTGACGGTCAAATGTGAAGGTTCAATGGTTACTCGGGCACTAATCGATAACGGGTCGAGCGCTAATATTTGCACGTTATCCACATTGAACAAGTTAAAGATTGATGAGGATAGAATCCGCAAAAATAGCATTTGTGTTCGAGGGTTCGATGGAGGGGGAACAAACACAGTAGGGGATATTGTACTCGAATTGACTATTGGTCCAGTCGAGTTCACGATGGAATTTCAGGTGTTGGATGCTGCAGTATCCTATAATCTTCTGTTGGGTCGTCCATGGATTCATGCAGCCAAAGTCGTGCCCTCCACGCTGCACCAAGTGGTCAAATTTGAGTGGGACCGACAAGAAATTGTGTTACATGGGGAAGATCCCTCGTGCGCCATGAATGATGCCATTGTACCCTTTATAGAGACCGAAGATGATAAGGGGCCATGGGTGTATCAGATCCTCGACACGGTTCCGGTGAGCAGGTTGCTTGAGGGTAAAAGCATGCCATGTCCTAGGGTGTCAGCTACGACCGTCATGGTAGTGTCAGAAATGTTGAATAACGGGTTCGTGCCCGGGAAGGGTTTGGGGGTTGAACTGCAGGGCATTACTCAACCTGTGTCTTTGCCCAAAAATTTGGACACCTTCGGGTTAGGGTTCAAACCAACAGCGGCAGATATCAGAAAGGCCCGTAAATTGAAGAAGAAAGCTTGGGTGCTCCCTAAACCAATTCCTCGATTGTCCAGGTCCTTCGTCAGGCCGAATATCAAGAAACAGTCATTGGCAAAGATATCGGGTTCGTTAGTTGAGGCGGATGGGAATTTGGATAAGGTGTTTGAGAAAGTATTTGCTGAAGTAAACATGGTTGAGGCCGGGGAAGGGTCAAGCAGAGCAGACATACAGTACATCGGACCACGTGCTAACATCAACAATTGGGAAGCTACTCCTCTTCCAGTTCGGAGGGAGTCGTGGTAGTGGGTTTTGTTTTCCTTTTTGTCACCTGGATTATTCCAGGGTTTGTAATCCAGTTGTTATGTTCCGTCCGTTTGGATGAGTTAAAACCTTGTTGTCTTTACGTTTAATGAAATGCAATTTTCTTCGTCCCTAATTCTCTTTCCATTTTCTTTTCTTTTCTTTGTACAGTTCTTTTTATGCTGATATCAATGACATGACATGCATGAGGAATCTTCGGCCCAGTTTTAAAAGCCAATCTAGTTCAGAAGTAATAATACAAGAGATCGAGTGTGATGATGGGGTGGATTGTAATAATGATGAAGCTTATGAGGAAATTAGTAAATAATTAAGTCATTTTGAAGAAAAACCCAAACCTAACCTAAATGACACAGAAGCGGTTAATCTAGGGGACCAAGACAATGTACAGGAAACTAAAATAAGTGTTCATTTGGAGCCACAACTCAGGGAAGAGATAATTAAAGTATTGCATGAGTACAAAGACGTTTTTGCATGGTCTTATAATGATATGGCGGGTCTAAGCACCGATTTGGTGGTTCATAAATTTCCCACTGATCCAGCACTCCTCCCTGTCAAGCAGAAGTTGAGAAAGTTCAAAACAGACATAAGTGTGAAAATCAAAGAAGAGATTACCAAACATTTTGAGGCAAAAGTCATTCAGGTGACACGGTACCCCACTTGGTTAGCTAATGTCGTGCCTGTGCCAAAGAAAGATGGCAAGACCAGGGTGTGCGTCGATTATCGAGACCTTAACAAGGCAAGTCCAAAAGATAATTTCCCATTGCCCAACATCCATATACTAATCGACAATTGTGCCAAACATGATATTGGCTCTTTTGTGGATTGTTATGCGGGTTATCATCAGATTCTAATGGACGAGGAAGATGCAGAAAAAACGGCATTCATCACGCCGTGGGGAACATATTATTATCGAGTCATGCCCTTTGGTTTGAAAAATGCTGGGGCAACTTATATGAGGGCCATGACAACTATCTTCCATGATATGATACATAAAGAAATCGAGGTATACGTGGATGATGTGATCGTGAAGTCTAGACAGCAATCCGACCATGTCAGAGATTTGAGAAAATTCTTTCAAAGGCTTCGCAGGTACAATCTTAAGCTCAATCCTGCGAAATGTGCTTTCGGGGTGCCATCTGGGAAGTTGTTGGGATTTATAGTCAGCCGGAGGGGTATTGAATTAGACCCGTCAAAGATCAAAGCTATTCAGGAGTTGCCACCTCCAAGAAACAAAACCGAGGTGATGAGTTTGTTGGGACGATTGAACTATATCAGCAGGTTCATTGCTCAACTCACGACAACTTGTGAACCAATTTTCAAGTTGTTGAAGAAAGATGCCGCGGTCAAATGGACGGATGAATGTTATGAGGCTTTTGATAAGATAAAGGGGTATTTGTCAAACCCACCTGTGTTAGTTCCGCCAGAACTAGGGAGACCTTTGATTTTATATCTGACAGTTGTGGACAGTTCATTCGGCTGTGTACTGGGGCAGCATGATGTTACGGGCAGAAAGGAGCAGGCTATCTACTACCTCAGTAAGAAGTTCACATCTTACGAGGTCAAGTATACTCATCTGGAAAGGACATGTTGTGCCCTAACTTGGATAGCACAGAAATTGAAACATTACTTGTCATCCTACACCACTTACCTTATATCTCGCCTGGACCCGCTGAAGTATATTTTTCAGAAACCCATGCCCACAGGAAGGCTTGCCAAGTGGCAGATCTTACTTACAGAGTTCGACATTGTCTATATGACACGGACTGCCATGAAAGCACAGGCATTAGCCGATCACTTGGCTGAGAACCCCGTTGATGAAGATTATGAGCCTTTGAAAACTTATTTCCCTGATGAAGAGATAATGCACATTGAAGAATTAGAACAAGCTGAGAAGTCGGGATGGAAACTTTTCTTTGATGGGGCTGCAAATATGAAGGGTGTGGGAATAGGAGCAGTACTTATTTCGGAAACAGGTCAGCATTACCCCGTTACAGCTCGGCTTCGTTTCTACTGTACAAACAACATGGCAGAATATGAGGCGTGTATATTGGGATTGAGATTAGCTGTGGATATGGGTGTACGGGAAGTCTTGGTCATGGGTGACTCGGACCTACTGGTACACCAGATTCAAGGGGAGTGGGAAACACGGGACTTGAAGCTTATACCGTATCGGCAGTGTCTGCATGAGCTTTGCCAGCGTTTTCAGGCCATAGAATTCAGGCATATCCCGAGGATTCATAATGAGGTTGATGACGCTTTGGCTACTTTGGCGTCAATGTTGCACCATCCAGATAAGGCTTACGTTGATCCGTTGCAGATTCAGGTTCGCGATCAGCATGCTTAATATAATGTGATAGAAGAGGAAATCGATGGAGAGCCGTGGTTCCATGACATCAAAGAGTACATCAAAGCGGGAATATATCCAACGTAGGCCACCGGTGATCAGAAAAGAACAATTCGACGGTTGGCAAGTGGGTTTTTCCTTAGTGGAGGGGTACTGTACAAAAGAATGCCAGGTCTCAGTTTGTTGAGATGTATAGATGCACGGCAGGCCACAACTATCATGACTGAGGTGCATTCCGGAGTTTGCGGACCGCATATGAGTGGGTATGTTCTAGCAAAGAAGATTCTCCGAGCAGGTTATTATTGGCTCACGATGGAGCGAGATTGTATCAGTTTTGTGCGTAAGTGTCATCAATGCCAAATACATGGAGATTTGATTCATGCTCCACCATCAGAATTACATACGATGTCCGCGCCATGGCCTTTTGTTGCATGGGGCATGGATGTTATTGGGCCAATTGATCCAGCAGCATCAAATGGGCACAGGTTTATCTTGGTAGCTATAGATTATTTTACCAAATGGGTGGAAGCGAAGACATTCAAGTCTGTGACCAAGAAGGCTGTAGTTGACTTCGTGCATGCAAATATCATCTGTCGGTTTGGGATCCCAAAGGTAATCATCACAGATAATGGGGCTAATCTTAATAGTCATTTGATGAAGGAGACATGTGAGCAGTTTAAGATTGCTCACAGGCACTCTACTCCGTATCGTCCCAAGGCAAATGGTGCGGTTGAAGCGGATAATAAAAACATAAAGAAAATACTCCGGAAGATGGTTGAAGGATCTAGACAGTGGCATGAGAAATTGTCTTTTGCATTGTTAGGATATCGCACCACCGTGCGTACCTCGGTAGGGGCGACTCGTTATTCGTTGGTATACGGTACTGTAAGCACGTGATTTTTGCTTCACGGACAATCGCTCCAAAAAGAAAATAGTGGCAAATGGCTTCGCTGTACAATTTTTCGATCTTTCCGTAACATGTGTTGTTGGTCATTTGTGGGTCTGTCCGTTTTGCATCCAGTCATTATCAAACAAAAATACAAAAATATGTGTCGTTAAAAGAAAATTCAAAAAATATATGTATGTGTGCATCGTTCGTTCTAAGCTGTGATCTAACCATTTTATTTTATTTTTTTTATTTTTTTTATTTTATTTTTATTTCTTATGTGTGTTTATTGTTGTAGGTGTTACACAATATGTGTGCAAGCTTATTTTAATTATGTACCTTATTTTAGGAATTTTTGGATTAATTGTTTGAAATAAAAAGGGAAAGGAAAATCAGATTTGGGCCCCGAAACAAGGCCCAAAACCAAAGCATTGATCCAGTCCAAGACGAGCCTACCCAGGCACCTCCTGAAACGACGCCGTTTCAGGCAAATCCATCTCAGCCGTTCCAATCAATCCAATCCAACGGTCCAGGATCACTATCAGTAACCCGTTTCAAAATCCGACCCAATAACCAATCTGACCCAACCCCTCACTTAAACCAAACGACCCCGTTTAACTACCAAACGACCCCGTCTCATTTCTCACCCTCAGATCCAAGCCGTTGAGATCATCTGATCTAACGGCTCAGATCCGATCAACCTCCCCATATATAAACTCAGCCCTTTACCCCGCACCCCCTATCCGAACCCCACCCCTCACTCGTCTCCTTCCCCAACCTGAAACCCCCAAACCCTAGCAAGCCGCCCTAGTTTCCCTTCCACCAAAACCCGGCGGCATGAACGCCGGTGGCCACCTCCTGAACACCCTAAGACCCCCTCACTCTCCTGAACGTGGATCTGTTACTCCCTAGCCTCGAATCATTTTCCTTCGTCTCGAAACTTCGTTTGAAGATTTGAGTCGAACCCGGACCTATGCCAAACCACCCCATCTTCATACCAGACACCCCCTGACCTTCCTCGTGACCAAACCAAGCTTGGTTTGGTCCAAATCTACCCACAACTCCCAAAAATCCAGATCTGAAAATCCAGACCTTAGAACACATGCACCCGGGGAATCCGGCCGGTCTTGAAAGGGGTTTTGAGGTTCAATGGATCTTAACCAAGGTGTTCTCATGTGAGAACACCCTGGTTAAAATTTGTTCGGCCTCAAATGGGCAGAGTTGAGTCGGATTTGGGTCTGTTTGGTTTAAACATTTTTCGGTAAGTTTTCTTTCCCTTTTCGTTTATATTAATTGCTGATTAAGTCATTAGCATTGCTTTGTGGTAATTGTTTGTTATTTTCGGATAGTTTCTTAATTTCTTTCCTCTCAGTAAAGACCTTTTATTTGGTCGATTGTTTCTGTGTATGATTTAAATGTATCCTATGATAAACATGTCCGATTAGTATAGTCGTCGCATGAATAACTTATATAGGCCCCAGTAGTTGAACAAAAGTTGTCTGATACCCTTTAGGTCCCTGAACGTATTGTTTATATGAGCGACTATTTATTACCTGTTATAATTAGTATAGTCGACTCAATAAATGTCGTCGATTAGTTTTCTATAACTAATGAATCGAATGAGCTAATAATGTCGCATGACTAATTGAACGTTGCCACTAACTGAATGCCCCAGCATTGTTTAAAATGGTTTGTTTGCATTGTAAAAATGACTGAAAAGGTTCAGTCCAGGCAGTCTTGAATTTGAACTTTCATCAGTTCAAAACTGCCCTGATGCTGCAATAGGCAGGGCAGTAATAATCAAGGTTAAGCAGGGGTATTCTGGGGTGTTAAAAAGGACAGAAAGATTAGTTTAAATGAGCTGACAAGTAGGGTACTAATTTAGGATTAAACTAATACCAATGGGGAGCAAGACATAAGAGTATGGGGCTTAAAATGAATAAATAAAATGAGCCCATAACTCTTGATTAAACAAAGACCAGGCGTGGGGAACAAAGGGGCTGGCACCAAAGATGCTTAGGCATGGGTTTAAAGGGTATGGGCAGACTGCAAGTTGTAGGAAAAAGGCAGCTTAGCTGCACTTGGTCATTTGGCTTATAAATAGGCCATTCGAGAACTTAAACAGGGCTGGACTTTTAGTCTTCAGAAAAAGAGAAAACAAAGTGGAAAATTTTTAGTCTTAAGGCTAGAGTTTTAATCTGAAGAGAGGTCTAGTGAGTCAAAAGAAAAACTGAAAAACATAAGGTAGCTTCCAGTAAACATTGCAACCAACCACTGTCTGAAAGTTGTATAAGAGTGCATTTTGGTCAAGCTGTCTTGGCCAAGTTCTGTTGCTTGCATTGACTGAGCTGTTTATGGTTGTTGAACTGTTGGTGTTGCTGCATTGAACACTCTGTTAGTACTGTGGTTTCTCTACTCTTTCCTGGGATTACTCGACTATCTGTTAGTTCTTCTGTTCTGGGAAATATTGCTGGTTGTCTGTGGGCTGTGGAAAACAATTTTGGTTGTTGGTTTGTTGCTGTGTTGTTGCTGTGTATCTGTTGTTGCTGTGTTTACTGCATACTGCCCAGCTGATCACTCCTATCTTCTTTGTCCTCTATACCAGGTACACAATTACACTACCAATGTAACTCGAAAGTTTGAGCAATGAGTATAAAAGAGAAGATCTGCAGATGTTGTTTATACATATGTACTGCTGTGTCGAATGTCATGTAATGTCTAATAGCTCATATTTTGGGATACTGAATTTAGCTTACAAGCCTAGTTGATGTCAATGTAGGGTATCGAATGATAACTGTATATATAAGCTGTTAGATAATAGTGGTCTCAATGAACTAGGTTGCATCTCAGATTTAGTTTACTTTGCCGTATATACTGTAACATATGCCAAACACGAAAACTATACACAAGGGGTTAAATTCTTCCTTTTCTGATTAATGGTCTCATATAACTAATAAACCACCTGTTAAGACAAAGAACAGGGAATTTGTAATACAAACCCCGTGAAGGTCGAGTTCAGGTCAAAACAGGCCAAGCAGGCCTGCTTCGAGCAAGCAGTGGCCCAGGTTTGGCCCATCACGCATGGGTCGAATTTGGGCCCATGATTATTTATTCGACTGACTGTGCACGCAGCCTTGTTCCTGATTTTAAGCATTTCCGAACTCTGTTATAAATAACTTGCAAGCATTAATTAATTAGGACTATCTACTGCTTTCGATTGATAGAGACAAACACGACAAGAAACGTAGTTGCTATAGGATATCCTTTTAAAAAATGAGATGAGCCTCGCCAAATAAAAATACAAATTGCGGGGCCCTCAGTAAATACTTGTTTAAAATTACTTAGAATTCGGGAGGGTCGTTTAGCGAATTTCACGGCCTCCGCAAAATAATAACGCGATAGTCTCTTTAGGCGCGCGTTTAATAATTTACTTTCTTAAACTCGGGTGTGCATTTCATGCGACCCAAATCCAAATCTCAAAACATCAAATAAAATGCGTTCCGGATTGTGGGTGCATTTCATGTGACGCAGTCCAAAGACGTGTTTTAAGCGATGTTCACATTCTTGTAAAAAACAATAATAATAAAGCGGTTAAAAGTTAAAATTTGCACATAAGTTCATATTGTATTAAAAATCAGATAATCAAGCCAAATATAACAGTTGAGCGACCGTGCTAGAACCACGGAACTCGGGAATGCCTAACACCTTCTCCCGGGTTAACAGAATTCCTTATCTAGATTTCTGGTACGCAGACTGTAATATAGAGTCATTCTTTTCCTCGATTCGGGATTAAAATTGGTGACTTGGGACACCCTAAATCTCCCAAGTGGCGACTCTGAAATAATTAAACCAATCCCGTTTCGATTGTCCTTTAATTGGAAAAACTCCCTTGCCCCCCCATCGGGTGCGGAAAAAGGAGGTGTGACAGCTCTGGCGACTCTGCTGGGGACCATCTGTGACCCAGAACCACTGGTTCAGGGTTAAGAATTCGATCTTAGAATAATTGTTATTATTTGGCTTTATTTATTATCTGATTATTACATGTTCTGAGCCTAATGTGCTAAATGCTGCTTTAACTGCTTTGATATTATTTGAACTGTATATAAACTGTGCCGAAACCTTTCTCTTCTTACCTCCGGGGATGTGCTCACTGGTTGAGACTCCTTATTCTGTTAGTGTCATACCCTAAATAAAAGAGGCTCGGAAAGTTTCTAAGCCGGCTGGCCTTTTGGTTCCCGGAAAGGAGCTCCTTCCTCAACTCGAGTTGTCCGCTCGGGTACACTGTCTAGAACACCGACCCAGGTTTTGAACATAGAATAACGTGACTTCATGCCGGATCCCTAGTAGGAACGCTTATTTGCATCATGTTGCATATGACTTAGGGGACTCAACACAGGGGTTGGGTCCGTCTAGGACTAGCGACCTGATATGAAAAGACCATTCTGATGCATCCTATTGTTTTCCGTGCATTTATTTGTCTCATGCCCGCATGCTGACCGGTGTTTGAATATTTGGAAAATTGTGAAAAAAAAGAAATAACGGTTAGGGAATTGATTGATTATTTTTGAAAAAAAAAACAAATACTGTCAAAACCCTGCCGAAATTTTGAAAAATCATTGTTCTGTTTTGTTTTTTTTCAAAAATAAAATATAAATAGAAATATATAGTTTGTCTTGCCACAAAAATAAAAAAAAAATTAAAAAAAAAAGAATCTTATTTTTTTTAAATGGTTTTTATGAAAATTCGAAAATAATAATTAAAAAAAAAGAAAAAAAAGGGAGTCTTATTTTGCCTTTACTTCTATTATTTGTTGCAAATATGTGTATATATATATATATATATATATGAAAAATTCAAAAAGTCTTTCTTTACTTCAAAAAATGTATATATATCTTTATTTGTTGCAAAAGTATTTGTCTTGCCAAAGGTCTAGAGAGTTCTTTTAGGCTACCAGTTTTCGAAACAAAAATCAAAAATATTTTCCGTTATTGACTTCTTTAGAAAGTTTTTTTTTTATATATATACGAAAATTCAAAATTTAAAAAATCGCATATATTTTTGTTTTTATCAGAATAAGTGTCGTTTGTTAAAATCTTATTAATAAATGTGCAGAATGAGCACGACTCCGAATGAACCCTTTTCAATCATGAGTAAAATCCCCCTCCAATTGCGGCTCTGGTGGAATGATTTAGGCAAAGAAGGGCATGACGAAATCAAGAAGTATCTGAAAGGCCTCACGAGTTTGTTGGATATCAGGCCACGAGGAGATATCATAAGGGCACTAGTTCCCCACTGGGATCCTGCGCACAATGTCTTCCGTTTCTCAGATTTTGAACTTACCCCAACTTTAGAAGAAATAGCAGGGTATATCGGCAGCGCTGAGACTCCTTTGAGGCACAAATATCTGATTGCTCCAAGAGCTGTAGCAATACACCGGTTTCTGGACTCCTTAAAGATAGTCAGAACAATTCATAACCCTGACTTGGCAAAAGGTTTTTGCAGCATGAGTTTCATATATCAAAGATATGGTCACATAGGAGGATTCGACAAGCCAGAAAACCAGTTGTGCAGCAAAGGTAATCGCCAAAAGTGGGAAGAACATAGACGGATTGCTTTCATGATAACTTTCTTAGGACTACTAGTATTCCCAAGAAAAGACGGGAATATTGACATAAAGATAGCAGGGGTCGTCAGTACGTTGCTCACACAGAGTGATAGTACGTTGGCGCCCATGATAGTATCTGATATGTTCCGGGCTCTCACATCTTGCAAAGCCGGAGGAAGCTTTTTCGAGGGTTGCAATTTGTTGTTGCAAATGTGGATGACCGAACACCTATGTCACCGAGCCCAGTTTCTGAGCCATGGATCCGCTGGAAAGACCTGCATAGAGGAGTTCTATACCAGAGTTAATGAAACCTACCTACCAGAAGGAGTCACAGCATGGACCTCATATTTCCATACCCTCAACGCCAGTCAAATACAGTGGGCGCTAGGATGGTTACCGATCGACGAAGTCATATACATGCCAGCAGCCAGGCCCCATTTTCTCTTAATGGGACTTAAGAGCATTCAACCATACGCGCCGCATCGGGTTTTAAGGCAACTTGGGAGGTATCAGATAGTGCCGAAAGACGAGGATCTGAGCATCCAGGTAATCGAGATCAGTCCCGACGGCCAGTTTCCTGAAGCAAGGGTTCGTCAAATTTGGAGCCAATGTCAATACTTAGAAGCAAATACTTGTGTAATGAATCGGGCAAAAGGGGAAGTTTCGCCCGGGTATCAGGCCTGGTACAAAGGGGAGACATCATCTGGAAGACCGACCAAAAGACCTCACCTGCAAGAATTTGCCAAATCTTCACAAGAGCAGTGGGGCTGGTTGGCCAAAGAGCGGGAATATCTTGCCGAAACAGGCAAACTGAAGCAACAAGTTCAGGATATGAGGTTTGAATGCCAATTATAGTCTGCTGCCCACAAGGGAGAAAAGAACAGATTAATCAGAGAAGGCGAGATCCTCAAAGCTCAGATCCGGATGATGAAAAGGGAGGCTGATAACCAGCCGAGAAGCCGAGCGGATAAAAGATTGATAGCAGGGTTAAAGGATCAGGTTGCGGAATGCAAGGACGATTTGGAAAGAGCCAAGGCTAGCACAGCAAGATTGCGGACCAAGTGGGCAAAGGGTACAATGGCCCGGAGGCAGCGCCTGCAGCAAGTCATAAGGGATTATGAACTGAACATCGGGACATTAAGGGAAACGAATGCCTCTCTTCAAGAGAGGATCTGCAAGCAAACACGGGATGCCCAAGCCGACAGAAGGCGATGTTACGATGCAATGACCAGAATGGAAAGACAAATGGAGATGTTCCAGGATCAGCTTGCCAACAATGCACAAACACTAGGATTGAAGAACCGACAGATAAGGCAGTTGTTCGCAGAAAGGGACAACATTCGAGGAAGGATCGACGAGATTGGGCATTACATCTACATGAGATGCCTGGCATGCGAGCAAATGCCTCGGAAGACCCTCCTTGTTTCCATCATGGGTTGCGTCCACCGAATCATGAATGAGTTGAAAAGCCTGCAGAGGGACCTCACACCAAGGGCCGCGGAAAGGCCGAATGATGCCTCGCGGGCCCCTAAGTTGGAAAATTAATCTTTGGTTGAGTCTTGTTTATTTGGCTTTGTTGCTTTTCCATATGTTGTTTTCTTTTCTTTTAGTCAAAACGGGTTAAGAACTGTGGAGTCTGTACTATTGCTATTCCTTGCTTGAAGTAATTTGTAATAGCAAAATTTTGAGAATGAATTTAACGATTTCACAAGAATTTTGTGTTTCTTTACTTTAAGGCAGAACTACGCCTGGTCTGATTCGCGCGGGGACGTGATACGTAGGCAATCCCCATAAGATTCGACCGCTGTTAATAAAGAAAGAAAAGGAAGTATAAAAAATAATAAAAAATAAAAAATAAAAAGAAAAATAATAAATAAATAAATAAAAAAGAGGGATAAATGAGCAAACCGGGATGACGCGTGTTGTTTAAAGCAAAGCATGTAGAAACGGTCAATTACCTAGGAGCATTGCATCCTCTATGTGTTGAGATTAAATCCGTTAAACTCTAACGCTAACAAAGTTTGTTGTTGTCTGATAAAGAAGTTAGTTGTTAAAGAATTCTGGCAACACGCCCTTATCAAACCAGATCCAAAGGACCGATAGCAACCAGCATGACTACTTCAGAGAATAGTAATGAGGAAGAGAGGCCGATGAGCCAGTTGCTAAAAGAAGCGATGGAAAAGATTGAAAGGATGGGACTAGAGATGAATGCAATGCAGCTAGCCATAGCCAAAACACAAAAGAGCCCTGAAACACTGGGGCACATGCCAGAATACCCTCACTCTGGCCCTTCCACAAGCCGCCCAAATCCCCTTTATCATCAAGAAAGAAGCCCTCATGATTCCCAAGCTCCACCACCCCACCAACCTCTCCCAACACCCAATATTCCCATTTTTGTGGGACCTACATCAGCCCCTTTGCAGAGAACGACCAGTGAGCCATTGTTTCAGGCTCACGATACACAATACTATCCCCCTGAGCCTACATTCCATGCACCCGAACCACAGGCTTACAATCCACATTTGGAAGTGCCGGCAGAGATTGAGAAGCCGGCTAAGGCCCCTGAACAGGATGAAGTATTGAGAAAGTTCAAAAGCCTGGAGCAGTCCTTCAGGAACTTGCACGGGCTGGGCAATCAAGTCAGCGTAGCATACAAAGATCTGTGCCCTTTCCCAGACGTCCAACTCCCGGCTGGGTTCAAGATGCCTAAGTTTGATTTATATGAAGGGCACGGTGATCCCATGGCACATTTGCGGGGATTCTGTAGCAAAATGAGGGGGGCAGGCGGCAAGGATGAGCTGCTGATAGCTTATTTCGGCCAAAGTCTGAGCGGATCTGCACTAGAATGGTATACCAGGCAGGATTCCAGCAGGTGGTACACGTGGGATGATCTGGCGCAGGCTTTTGCAGGTCATTTCCAGTACAATCTCGAGATAGTCCCTGACCGTCTCACATTATTGAGAACTGGGAAGAAACCCGGGGAAAGTTTTCGCGAGTTCGGGTTCCGCTGGAGAGAACAAGCAGCTAGAGTCGATCCTCCCATGAGAGAGGGAGAGATGGTGGACTATTTCTTGCAGACATTGGATCCAACCTACTTTGGTCACTTGGTGACAACGGTTGGAAAATCTTTCAACGAGGTGGTCAAGATAGGGGTCATGATAGAAGAGGGTCTGAGGTCTGACAAGATCTTGAACTATTCGGCACTCAAGGCCACAACCCAGGCTATTCAAAGCGGCACGGGAGGTGCGCTGAGAAGAAAGAAAGAAGAGGTTGCCACGATCGAGGCCGGCAGTTGGTCCAGGGCTGGCAGGCCACACTACAACCAACCCAGACCTCACAGGTCAGAATACCCATACAACCCACCACAAAATTTCTATCCACCTCGAGAACCACATTGTTCCGTACACCAGGCCCAAGCATACACTCAGCCTCCGGTTCGCCCACAATGGCGCGTGCCGGCTCCCCAGAACATATATGCACCACCACAAAACACCTATCCTCCACCGAGGGCGTATAGAAACCCTTCAGGGGCAGGCTTCCGGGGAAATCCAGATGCTAGGAATGACAGGTTGCGGAAGCAGAGAACTTTCACGGAGTTGGGAGAAACCTACACCGCTTTGTTCCACAAGCTGAGGCAATTGGGTTTGGTTAGTCCTGTCCAGACTCGAGAACCAAATCCCCCACCTCAGAACTTGGATCGATCAATCAGTTGTGAATACTGTTCAGGGATGCTCGGGCATGATACCGAGAAGTGCTGGAAATTAAGGCATGCCATACAGGATCTTATCGACACCAATAAGATCGAGGTCCAGATACCGGAGGCTCCTAACATCAACCAAAACCCACTGCCAGCGCACCACGAAACTCACATGATTGAGTTGGTGTGTGAGGGAGGAGAATTGATAAAACCCTCACAAATAGTGATGATGATCCAAGCCGCCCCGAAAGAAGTCTCAACCAGTGGAGGAACGAGTGTACAGTCGCAGGGAGAAGGCGTCAAGCCGGTAGTGATATTGGGAAAGAGCCCGTCCGCCATAACAAGCAAACCCGAGCCAAGCAAGTTGGTAATACCAGGGATCCCGCCCACACCGGCGGTCGTGTTGAAAGGGGTATGTAGAGAACGGGTGACCATAAAGCCTGTGGTCCAGCTGCCGATGATTGACAGCAGGGCTGTGCCTTGGAAATATGAAAAGGCGGTGGTGATGTACAAAGGAAAACAGGTGGAAGAAGTCAGTTGTGAAGCGCAAGGGCTGACTCGATCAGGTCGATGTTTTGCTCCGGTGGAGCTAAGAAGAACCAACCCAGTTGCAACCAAGAAACCTGTGTCCGAAGAAGAGGCTGAAGAATTCCTGAGGAAGATGAAAGTACAGGACTATTCTGTGGTCGAACAGCTGAGAAAAACACCGGCCCAGATCTCACCTGTTGTCGTTACTGATCCATTCTGAGGAGCATCGTCGGGCCCTGCTGAAGATATTGAACGAAGCTCATGTACCCAGTGAGATTGCTGTAAACCACCTGGAAACCATTGCCAGCAAAATTTTCGAGGTGAACAGGGTAACATTCTCAGATGATGACCTGCCGGTGGAAGGTACGGAGCATAATAAAGCTCTATACCTAGCTGTCAAATGTGAAGACTCGGTGGTAACTCGAGTATTGGTGGATAACGGCTCAAGCGCCAATATTTGCCCACTATCTACCTTGAACCAGTTAAAGATCGACCACGGAAGGATCCACAAGAATAGCATCTGTGTCCGAGGGTTTGACGGAAACGGAACAGCCACTGTAGGGGATGTTGTACTTGAACTGACCATTGGTCCGGTCCTGTTTACCATGGAATTCCAGGTGTTGGACGCCACAGTATCTTATAACCTGCTGTTGGGACGACCCTGGATTCATGCAGCCAAAGCGGTGCCTTCCACCCTACATCAGATGGTGAAGTTCGAGTGGGAAAGACAAGAGGTCGTGTTACACGGCGAGGATACAACGTGCACCATGGGCGGAACCATTGTACCTTTCATAGAGACCGCTGATGACAAAGGTCCTTGGGTCTACCAGATTTTCGATACAGGGTCGGCCAACAAAATTTCTGAAGGAGAAATCATCCCGCACCCTAGGGTAGCTGCCGCAACAGTCATGATGGTCTCAGAAATGCTGGGTAATGGATTTGTGCCGGGAAAAGGCCTGGGAGTCGAGCTTCAAGGGATTGTCCAACCTGTCTCCCTTCCTAAAAATCTGGAAACTTTCGGATTGGGGTTCAAACCAACCGCAGCAGATAGGAAGCAAGCGCGAAAAATGAAGAAGAGGGTCTGGTTTCTGCCTAAACCAGTGCCACGCCTCTCAAGGTCTTTTGTCAAAGCAAGTGCCAAGGGGTCGCCGGTCCCAAAGATTCTAGGACCTTTGATCGGTATAAATGAAGACCTGAATCAGAGTTTTGAGAGGCTATTCGTGGATGTCAGTATGGTGGAAGCTGGAGAAGGTTCTAACAGAGCAGAGATACAGTTTGTGGGGCCTGAGGCCAAGACCAACAATTGGACAGTTACTCCTCTTCCTGTCCGAGGGAGTCTTGGTAGTAGGCTTTGATTTATGTTTTGTATGTTTTGTTTTGTCCGGATTATTCAAGGGTGTAATCCAAATTTTACTTTCGTTTTGTAAAAGTGTGAACCCTTTTATCCCGCAAGTTTAATGAAGTTCTTTTCTTTTGTCCCATTTTAATTTTGTTTTGTTCTTTTTCTTTCTGAACAGTTCTCTTTTTACTGGTTCTAATGACATGGCATGCACAGCGGATCTTCGACCTAGTCTAATAAATCAATCTGAAACCGACTCAATGATGCAAGAGGTCGTTTGTGACGATGAATCTGAATGTGACGAAGGGGAAGCCTTCGAAGAGATAAACCGAGAACTGTGCCAATTTGAAGAGAAACCCAAGCCTAACCTAAATGACACCGAGGCTGTGAATCTAGGAGACGCTGATAACGTCCAAGAGACCAAAATTAGCATCCACATTGAGCCGAATGTCAGAGCAGAATTGATCAAAACTCTCATGGAATTCAAAGATGTTTTTGCATGGTCATATGATGATATGCCTGGATTAAGCACCAATTTAGTGGTTCACAAATTGCCCACTGACCCGGCATACCCTCCGGTCAAGCAAAAACTAAGGAAATTTAAAACAGAAATGAGCGTGAAGATCAAAGAAGAAGTGATTAAGCAATTGCAATCGAAGGTCATTCGGGTCACTCGGTATCCCGAGTGGTTGGCCAATGTGGTACCAGTCCCAAAGAAGGATGGAAAAATCAGGGTGTGCGTTGACTACCGCAACCTCAACAAAGCAAGTCCCAAGGACAATTTTCCGCTACCCAACATTCATATCCTGATCGACAATTGCGCTGGGCGCGAGATCGGATCCTTTGTGGATTGTTATGCGGGTTATCATCAGATCCTAATGGACGAGGAGGATGCTGAGAAGACAGCGTTTATTACGCCATGGGGAACCTACTGCTATCGGGTAATGCCGTTCGGGTTAAAGAACGCCGGGGCAACGTACATGCGAGCAATGACTGCGGTGTTTCATGACATGATACACAAGGAAATTGAGGTGTACGTCGATGATGTGATCATCAAATCTTGGCGTCAGGAGGACCATGTAGCAGACCTAAGGAGATTTTTCCAAAGACTCCGGAGGTATGATATCAAGCTTAACCCGGCCAAATGCGCATTCGGGGTTCCATCAGGAAAGTTGCTAGGATTCATCGTCAGTCGACGGGGGATTGAGTTAGACCCATCCAAAATTGAATCCATCCGAGATTTGCCACCGCCAAGGAACAAAACAGAGGTAATGAGTTTGCTGGGTAGACTCAATTACATCAGCAGGTTCATCGCTCAACTCACAGCAACTTGTGAGCCCATATTTCGGCTACTGAGAAAGGATGCTGCAGAAGGTTGGACGACAGAGTGTCAAGAGGCTTTCGACCAAATCAAAGGGTATCTGTCTAATCCACCCGTGTTGGTCCCGCCTAAGCCCGGGAAACCCCTAATCCTTTACCTGACAGTCTTGGAAAATTCATTTGGTTGTGTACTGGGGCAACATGATGACACAGGAAGGAAGGAGCAGGCCATCTACTATCTTAGCAAGAAATTCACAGTGCATGAGGTCAAATACACTCAACTCGAGAAAACATGCTGCGCCCTAACTTGGGTAGCTCAGAAGTTGAAGCACTACCTGTCTTCATATACTACGTATCTCATATCCCGTTTGGACCCATTGAAATATATATTTCAGAAACCTATGCCCACGGGAAGGTTGGCAAAATGGCAAATTCTGCTCACCGAGTTTGATATCGTCTATGTGACGAGGACAGCCATGAAAGCCCAGGCACTGGCAGACCATTTGGCAGAGAATCCCGTTGATGAAAAATACGAGCCTTTAAGAACGTATTTTCCTGACGAAGAGGTGATGCATACGAATGAGTTGGAATTACCTGAGGAACCGGGTTGGAAGCTTTTCTTCGATGGAGCTGCAAACGCAAAAGGGGTTGGAATAGGAGCAGTACTCATTTCTGAAACAGGACGGCATTATCCTGTTACGGCTCAACTACGCTTCTATTGCACCAACAATATGGCCGAGTATGAGGCTTGCATTCTGGGTCTGCGCTTGGCTGCTGACATGGATGTCCAAGACGTCTTGGTCTTGGGAGACTCGGACCTCTTGGTACATCAAATTCAGGGTGAATGGGAAACACGAGATCTAAAACTCATACCATACCGACAATGCTTGCATGATCTGAGCAAGCAATTTCGATCGGTGAAGTTCAAACACATCCCGAGAGTTCACAATGAGGTTGCGGATGCCTTAGCCACCTTAGCATCAATGCTGCACCACCCTGACAAAATGTATGTTGATCCTCTACACATCCAGGTCCGTGATCAGCACGCCTACTGCAATGCCGTAGAAGAAGAAGCAGATGGCGAACCCTGGTTTCATGATATCAAGGAATACCTCAGAATGGGGATATATCCAGAACATTCATCTGGAGACCAAAAAAGAGCCCTTCGGCGTTTGGCGAATGGTTTCTTCCTCAGTGGGGGAATATTGTACAAAAGAACCCCGGATTTGGGATTGTTGAGATGCATAGATGCCGGGCAGGCAACGTCGGTTATGGCAGAAGTACATGCTGGAGTTTGTGGGCCACACATGAGCGGATATGTATTGGCAAGAAAAATCCTTCGAACAGGGTGTTATTGGCTCACCATGGAACACGACTGTATCACTTTCGTGAGGAAATGCCATCAGTGCCAGATACATGGAGACTTGATTCATTCTCCGCCAACAGAGTTACATACGATGTCAGCACCCTGGCCGTTTGTAGCATGGGGCATGGATGTCATTGGGCCCATCGAGCCAGCAGCATCCAACGGTCATAGGTTCATTCTAGTGACCATTGATTACTTCACCAAATGGGTTGAGGCTAAAACCTTCAAATCAGTAACCAAGAAGGCAGTGGTGGACTTTGTTCACTCCCATATCATCTGCAGATTTGGGATCCCAAAAGTGATCATCACGGATAACGGTGCGAATCTTAATAGCAGCTTGATGAGAGAGGTATGCCAACAATTCAAGATTACACACCGCAATTCCACCCCATATCGTCCTAAGGCAAATGGAGCAGTCGAAGCAGCCAATAAGAATATCAAGAAGATACTGCGAAAAATGGTGGAAGGGTCCAGACAATGGCACGAGAAATTACCCTTTGCCTTGTTGGGTTACCGCACTACCGTCCGGACTTCCATAGGCACAACTCCTTATTTGTTGGTGTATGGAACTGAGGCCGTGATACCAGCGGAGGTCGAAATTCCGTCCCTCCGAATTGTCGCTGAAGCCGGGATTGATGATGATGAATGGGTCAAAGCTCGATTGGAACAGTTGAGCCTGATAGATGAGAAAAGATTGGCAGCAGTGTGCCATGGTCAGCTGTACCAGAAGAGAATGGCAAGAGCGTATAATAAGAAGGTGCGCCCCAGGAAGTTTGAAGTAGGGCAGCTGGTATTGAAGAAGATCCTCCCACATCAGGTCGAGGCAAAAGGCAAATTCGCCCCAAATTGGCAAGGGCCTTATATCGTGACCAGAGTATTGTCCAACGGTGCTTTGTGTTTGACAGATGTCGAAGGTAGATGTGTCGACATGGCTATCAATTCAGATGCAGTCAAGAGATATTATGCGTAACTTCTTTAATTATGGCAATTTTTGGTTTATTTGTTTGTATTTGGCATTTGTTGAATAATGAGATGACGGAGGCAATTCTTTCTTCTATCCAAACACTTTTAACCCTCGCTTCCCCCTTTGAGCCTTAAGCAATTCTTTCAATACCCCTCTTTTGGAATCACTAATGGGAAAGATATGAAAAAAAAAGAGAAAAGAAAAGAAAAAGAAAAGAAAAGAAAAAGACATGAAAAAAAAATGAAAAGAAGGAAAAGAAAAAAAGAAGAAGATAAAATCACAAGAAATACAAAACCGTGGGAACTACGTTTGACCTGATTCCTCAAAGAGGATACGTAGGCGCCTCACGGCTCGGTCATAGTATGCATCATAGCAAATATAGGATGCATAATGTACATAGTGTGCATAATAGGCACAATGTGCGTAACGCACATAGCTCAACATAAGCATAAAAAATAAATTCCCCAAGCAAGAAAACTGGGGCAGAGGTTATGTTTTAAGTTCCAACAAAGGTTTGATTCCAAAAGTTGTAGCACATCACCCTTCAAATTGTTTTCATTTTTGTAGCCTTTCTTCAATCCCACACCAAAACCAACATCAACATCCAAAAGACCTCCCGATCAATGTTCGAGAGATGCCAAGTCCGGCGAATAAGGCCGAGAATAATACACTGATCCCCAGCAAAGAAGAGGATCGTAAGACTGGAAATGAGTTGATGGTCAAGGGAATCTCCAGAAAGGAGGGACGTATCTACAACACCCCGATTTCTCGAAAGAAATAAAATGAGAGAGTCTTATCGGTGAAGACATTCACAGGCACCGAGAGGCGATGTAAGATGAGGGATATGAAATGAGAGAGTCTTATTGGTGAAAACCTTCACAGGCACCATAAGGCGCCGGGAGACGAGAGAAAAGAGAGAATCTCATTAGTGAAAACCCCTCGAAGGGCACTATGAGGCGACGAGACAGATCAGCAAAGCTACCACATTCGAAACGAAATGAACACCCCTTTATCATCCCCAGCAAGTCAAACCATCGGGCAAATCAATTGATACAAATAGACTGGGTCGGGAATCTATGGTGCACGCCATGATCACGGGGACCAGTTGTGTCCTCCAGATAAGTTCTTTTGATTGTCTCCTCCCACAAAAATATTGGTTCAGAAAGATTTTCTCCTTTCCATATCTTTTATTTCTTTTCCTAAAATGTGTCTTGAAAGGATTTTTCAAAGCTTACTACCAGAAACCGAAGGGGAATTCATCCAATGCAGGATAATACAAACAGTCTTAAAGGCCGGTCCCAGGCAATGCAGTGATCATACCCGACACTATCGGAGGAAGTAAGGTCATAAAGGGAGTGGTTTCAGGAGTTAAAAGCAGACTCCCACAGCATGTGCTTAAAGAGAAAGCAGAAAGGGGAATTAATTGAAAGCCAATCCCCAGCAAGCTAGAGACCCCCCCCAGCAGCAGGCAACTCTGCCTGTTAATCGATTATGGGGACATAAAGCAAGAAAAGGGGAAGAGAGAAAAGTTGCTCGCCGGAAAGGCACCCTCTACCACCACAATTAAAACTGACTAAATCCTTTTGTCTATTGCAGGAGAACAAGGAACTGACAAAGGCAGCAAGATGCAACGCCAGGGAAGTCACCAAAACCGGGGCAGAAAATTCGAAAATTTTCTCAGAAGAACGGGGAAGCAATTTCAATACATTTAAGTTCTAGGTCGCCCACCAGTATAATGCTGGAATTCATTTAAGTTCTAGGTCGCCCACCAGTATAATGTGGGAATACTTTTAAGTTCTAGGTTGCCCACTAGTATAATGCGGGAATACATTTATGTTCTAGGTCGCCCACCAGTATAATGCGGGAATACATTTATGTTCTAGGTCGCCCACCAGTATAATGCGGGAATACATTTAAGTTCTAGGTCGCCCACCAGTATAATGCGGGAATACTTTTAAGTTCTAGGTCGCCCACCAGTATAATGCGGGAATACTTTTATGTTCTAGGTCGCCCACCAGTATAATGCGGGAATACATTTATGTTCTAGGTCGCCCACCAGTATAATGCGGGAATACATTTAAGTTCTAGGTCGCCCACCAGTATAATGCGGGAATACTTTTAAGTTCTAGGTCGCCCACCAGTATAATGCGGGAATACTTTTAAGTTCTAGGTCGCCCACCAGTATAATGCGGGAATACATTTATGTTCTAGGTCGCCCACCAGTATAATGCGGGAATACATTTATGTTCTAGGTCGCCCACCAGTATAATGCGGGAATACATTTATGTTCTAGGTCGCCCACCAGTATAATGCGGGAATACATTTATGTTCTAGGTCGCCCACCAGTATAATGCGGGAATACATTTAAGTTCTAGGTCGCCCACCAGTATAATGCGGGAATACTTTTAAGTTCTAGGTCGCCCACCAGTATAATGCGGGAATACTTTTAAGTTCTAGGTCGCCCACCAGTATAATGCAGGAATACATTTATGTTCTAGGTCGCCCACCAGTATAATGCGGGAATACATTTAAGTTCTAGGTCGCCCACCAGTATAATGCGGGAATACTTTTAAGTTCTAGGTCGCCCACCAGTATAATGCGGGAATACATTTAAGTTCTAGGTCGCCCACCAGTATAATGCGGGAATACATTTAAGTTCTAGGTCGCCCACCAGTATAATGCGGGAATACTTTTAAGTTCTAGGTCGCCCACCAGTATAATGCGGGAATACTTTTAAGTTCTAGGTCGCCCACCAGTATAATGCGGGAATACATTTAAGTTCTAGGTCGCCCACCAGTATAATGCGGGAATACATTTAAGTTCTAGGTCGCCCACCAGTATAATGCGGGAATACATTTAAGTTCTAGGTCGCCCACCAGTATAATGCGGGAATACTTTTAAGTTCTAGGTCGCCCACCAGTATAATGCGGGAATGCTTTTAAGTTCTAGGTCACCCACCAGTATAATGCGGGAATACTTTTAGCTCTAGATTTTGGAATCAGTCACCTCACTTGAAGACAGAAGGGTACAACAGAGATCCCCAAACAGGAAACAATAAAATCCCCAGCGCCAAGAAGCAGACAACTGCGGAGGCAAGCGCGCAATTCAAAAGGAAAAAGAACGCGTCTCAAAAGAAGCAGTTTGGGAACGTTATAGCATGCCCAGCATAACAATTTTGATGAAAAGCCATACCACCAGAAAAAACAATTGAAAGGCTTGAAGGAGAGGGCATGTTCCCAGCGGACCAGGCGAAGTGATGAAAACTGGCATTCAAACGTCAGCGAAGGACCAGCGTCATCTCCCAAAGTCACAAGATAAAGGCATCAGAGGAAAGCGTTAGCCGACAAGAAAGCAAGGCAACCAGAACAAGTTGAAGATGGACAAGATTTCATGATCCTCAGTCTAACTTAGCTTCTTGTTTTTCCTTTTTGAGCAATGTAACAGGGAGATCGGTTGAGCAGTAGCATTCTACAGCAGCATGCGATAGCGCACAACAGCACCAAGCACTACAGTCACACGGTAGTCCCAGCTACCAAAATTTCCCGAACTACATTGACCTGATTCCTGTTCAGCCTAGGATATGTAGGAAACCTCTGAAGCAAAGGTTCGGTCAAATCTTTTTCAAAAATGCTTCACGCGGAGTATTCGGACGGGCAAAAATCGCTCGCTTTATCTTTGCGCGAAAACCTTTCGTGTCTTCGTGCAAAGAGGGGCAGCTGTAAGCACGTGATTTTTGCTTCACGGATAATCGCTCCAAAAAGAAAATAGTGGCAAATGGCTTCGCTGTACAATTTTTCGATCTTTCCGTAACATGTGTTGTTGGTCATTTGTGGGTCTGTCCGTTTTGCATCCAGTCATTATCAAACAAAAATACAAAAATATGTGTCGTTAAAAGAAAATTCAAAAAATATATGTATGTGTGCATCGTTCGTTCTAAGCTGTGATCTAACCATTTTATTTTATTTTTTTTATTTTTTTTATTTTATTTTTATTTCTTATGTGTGTTTATTGTTGTAGGTGTTACACAATATGTGTGCAAGCTTATTTTAATTATGTACCTTATTTTAGGAATTTTTGGATTAATTGTTTGAAATAAAAAGGGAAAGGAAAATCAGATTTGGGCCCCGAAACAAGGCCCAAAACCAAAGCATTGATCCAGTCCAAGACGAGCCTGCCCAGGCACCTCCTGAAACGACGCCGTTTCAGGCAAATCCATCTCAGCCGTTCCAATCAATCCAATCCAACGGTCCAGGATCACTATCAGTAACCCGTTTCAAACCCGACCCAGGAACCAATCCGACCCAACCCCTCACTTAAACCAAACGACCCCGTTTAACTACCAAACGACCCCGTCTCATTTCTCACCCTCAGATCCAAGCCGTTGAGATCATCTGATCTAACGGCTCAGATCCAATCAACCTCCCCATATATAAACTCAGCCCTTTACCCCGCACCCCCTATCCGAACCCCACCCCTCACTCGTCTCCTTCCCCAACCTGAAACCCCCAAACCCTAGCAAGCCGCCCTAGTTTCCCTTCCACCAAAACCCGGCGGCATGAACGTCGGTGGCCACCTCCTGAACATCCTAAGACCCCCTCACTCTCCTGAACGTGGATCTGTTACTCCCTAGCCTCGAATCACTTTCCTTCGTCTCGAATCTTCGTTTGAAGATTTGAGTCGAACCCGGACCTATGCCAAACCACCCCATCTTCATACCAGACACCCCCTGACCTTCCTCGTGACCAAACCAAGCTTGGTTTGGTCCAAATCTACCCACAACTCCCAAAAATCCAGATCTGAAAATCCAGACCTTAGAACACATGCACCCGGGGAATCCGGCCGGTCTTGAAAGGGGTTTTGAGGTTCAATGGATCTTAACCAAGGTGTTCTCATGTGAGAACACCCTGGTTAAAATTTGTTCGGCCTCAAATGGGCAGAGTTGAGTCGGATTTGGGTCTGTTTGGTTTAAACATTTTTTGGTAAGTTTTCTTTCCCTTTTCGTTTATATTAATTGCTGATTAAGTCATTAGCATTGCTTTGTGGTAATTGTTTGTTATTTTCGGATAGTTTCTTAATTTCTTTCCTCTCAGTAAAGACCTTTTATTTGGTCAATTGTTTCTGTGTATGATTTAAATGTATCCTATGATAAGCATGTCCGATTAGTATAGTCGTCACATGAATAACTTATATAGGCCCCAGTAGTTGAACAAAAGTTGTCTGATACCCTTTAGGTCCCTGAACGTATTGTTTATATGAGCGACTATTTATTACCTGTTATAATTAGTATAGTCGACTCGATAAATGTCGTCGATTAGTTTTCTATAACTAATGAATCGAATGAGCTAATAATGTCGCATGACTAATTGAACGTTGCCACTAACTGAATGCCCCAGCATTGTTTAAAATGGTTTGTTTGCATTGTAAAAATGACTGAAAAGGTTCAGTCCAGGCAGTCTTGAATTTGAACTTTCATCAGTTCAAAACTGCCCTGATGCTGCAATAGGCAGGGCAGTAATAATCAAGGTTAAGCAGGGGTATTCTGGGGTGTTAAAAAGGACAGAAAGATTAGTTTAAATGAGCTGACAAGTAGGGTACTAATTTAGGATTAAACTAATACCAATGGGGAGCAAGACATAAGAGTATGGGGCTTAAAATGAATAAATAAAATGAGCCCATAACTCTTGATTAAACAAAGACCAGGCGTGGGGAACAAAGGGGCTGGCACCAAAGATGCTTAGGCATGGGTTTAAAGGGTATGGGCAGACTGCAAGTTGTAGGAAAAAGGCAGCTTAGCTGCACTTGGTCATTTGGCTTATAAATAGGCCATTCGAGAACTTAAACAGGGCTGGACTTTTAGTCTTCAGAAAAAGAGAAAACAAAGTGGAAAATTTTTAGTCTTAAGGCTAGAGTTTTAATCTGAAGAGAGGTCTAGTGAGTCAAAAGAAAAACTGAAAAACATAAGGTAGCTTCCAGTAAACATTGCAACCAACCACTGCCTGAAAGTTGTATAAGAGTGCATTTTGGTCAAGCTGTCTTGGCCAAGTTCTGTTGCTTGCATTGACTGAGCTGTTTATGGTTGTTGAACTGTTGGTGTTGCTGCATTAAACACTCTGTTAGTACTGTGGTTTCTCTACTCTTTCCTGGGATTACTCGACTATCTGTTAATTCTTCTGTTCTGGGAAATATTGTTGGTTGTCTGTGGGCTGTGGAAAACAATTTTGGTTGTTGGTTTGTTGCTGTGCTGTTGCTGTGTATCTGTTGTTGCTGTGTTTACTGCATACTGCCCAGCTGATTACTCCTATCTTCTTTGTCCTCTATACCAGGTGCACAATTACACTACCAATGTAACTCTAAAGTTTGAGCAATGAGTATAAAAGAGAAGATCTGCAGATGTTGTTTATACATATGTACTACTGTGTCGAATGTCATGTAATGTCTAATAGCTCATATTTTGGGATACTGAATTTAGCTTACAAGCCTAGTTGATGTCAATGTAGGGTATCGAATGATAACTGTATATATAAGCTGTTAGATAAAAGTGGTCTCAATGAACTAGGTTGCATCTCAGATTTAGTTTACTTTGCCGTATATACTGTAACATATGCCAAACACGAAAACTGTACACAAGGGGTTAAATTCTTCCTTTTCTGATTAATGGTCTCATATAACTAATAAACCACCTGTTAAGACAAAGAACAGGGAATTTGTAATACAAACCCCGTGAAGGTCGAGTTCAGGTCAAAACAGGCCAAGCAGGCCTGCTTCGAGCAAGCAGTGGCCCAGGTTTGGCCCATCACGCATGGGTCGAATTTGGGCCCATGATTATTTATTCGACTGACTGTGCACGCAGCCTTGTTCCTGATTTTAAGCATTTCCGAACTCTGTTATAAATAACTTGCAAGCATTAATTAATTAGGACTATCTACTGCTTTCGATTGATAGAGACAAACACGACAAGAAACGTAGTTGCTATAGGATATCCTTTTAAAAAATGAGATGAGCCTCGCCAAATAAAAATACAAATTGCGGGGCCCTCAGTAAATACTTGTTTAAAATTACTTAGAATTCGGGAGGGTCGTTTAGCGAATTTCACGGCCTCCGCAAAATAATAACGCGATAGTCTCTTTAGGCGCGCGTTTAATAATTTACTTTCTTAAACTCGGGTGTGCATTTCATGCGACCCAAATCCAAATCTCAAAACATCAAATAAAATGCGTTCCGGATTGTGGGTGCATTTCATGTGACGCAGTCCAAAGACGTGTTTTAAGCGATGTTCACATTCTTGTAAAAAACAATAATAATAAAGCGGTTAAAAGTTAAAATTTGCACATAAGTTCATATTGTATTAAAAATCAGATAATCAAGCCAAATATAACAGTTGAGCGACCGTGCTAGAACCACGGAACTCGGGAATGCCTAACACCTTCTCCCGGGTTAACAGAATTCCTTATCTAGATTTCTGGTACGCAGACTGTAATATAGAGTCATTCTTTTCCTCGATTCGGGATTAAAATTGGTGACTTGGGACACCCTAAATCTCCCAAGTGGCGACTCTGAAATAATTAAACCAATCCCGTTTCGATTTTCCTTTAATTGGAAAAAACTCCCTTGCCCCCCCATCGGGTGCGGAAAAAGGAGGTGTGACAGGTACCGAGGCAGTAATACCCGCAAAAGTGGAAATCCCATATTTGTGAATCATTGCAGAGGCTTAGATCGATGATGATGAATGGGTGAAAAGCCGTCTTGAGCAGTTGAGTTTGATCGACGAGAAAAGATTGACATCAGTATGTCATGGCCAACTGTACTAGCGAAGAATGGCGAGAGCATACAACAAGAAGGTACGTCCAAGGAAATTTGAAGTCGGGCAATTAGTACTGAGGCGGATCTTGCCTCATTGGGCTGAGGCAAAAGGAAAATTCGCCCCAAACTGGCAGGGACCATTTGTAGTAACCAGAGTGTTGTCTAACGGAGCATTGTATTTGACCGATGTGGAAGGAAAATGTGTAGAAATGGCCATCAATTCCGACGCGGTCAAAAGATATTATGTATGATTTCTTTATTTTTCCGAATGTGTCTGTCTGTATTTGGCATATCTTAAAGATTGAAATGATGAAGGCATTTTGTCCTGCTATCCAAACACTCTTATCCCTTGTTATCCCCCTTCGAACCTTACTTATTTTTTTTATACCCCTCTTTCGGAATCAGCGGCACTATCAGAGAACACAGGTGCCAAACACAAAGGAAAGAAGAGAAAAACAAACGGAAAATAAAGAAAAGAAAAGAAAGGAGAGAAAAGAAGGAAAAGAAAAAATATATAATAAAAAAAACAAAGAAGAAGAAGAAGAAAAAAAGAAAGAAGAAAAAATAAGAAAAGAAGAAAAGGAAAAGAAAGAAAGAAAGCGAAAGAAAAGGAAAGAAAGAAAATCACAACGACCAAGTTAAATACAGTGAACTACGTTTGACTTGATCCCGAAAGGGTATGTAGGCAGCCTTACTCCGAGGTTCAGTCATATCAAATAAAAATCCTAAAATCCCCAAGCAAGAAACTGGGGCAGAAATTGTGATTGCTATGAAAGTTGGATTCCGAAAGTTGTAATTTGAACCCATTCGAATTGTTTTGAGCCTTTTATACCTCGCTTTATAACCCCATCCAAAAGCCCACATTACGGTCCAAAGAAAGACCTTTTGATCAATCTCTAAGAAATGTCGGGTCGAACAGATAGTGGTAATTTGTATCAGTGGCAACACTCTGGTTCAAACAAGAAAGAACGAAAGCAAAATGAGAGAGTCTTATCGGTAAAAACCCTCACGGGCACCGTAAGGCGACGGGAGCTGAGAGAAAAACAAACGAGAGAGTCTTATGGGAGAAAACCCTCGCGGGCACCTTGAGGCGAAAGTGAGTTGGAAGATAGTTAAAAGGCAAAAGGTTTGTGGGTGGAAGAATGTTTCGAGGTACCGAAGGAAAACTAGGAAAGGTCTGGGTAATTTAAACAATTGATGGAAGTTCTGGGCAACAAAGTATGGCAATTGAAAGTTGGTTATTTGGACAGATTGGGCCGATTAATCCAAAATGCATGTCATGACCATGGGTACCAGCTGTCTCACTCAGATAAGTTTCTTTTCCTTCTCTTCCTAAAAACAGTCATCCGGTTTTGGTTTCTTCTTATCCTTAATTCCAAAAATCGTTGCATTTCATTTTCTGTTAAGGGTCTTCATTTAGCAGAGATACTCCAGTACTAGTTTTGGCCAAAGCGGGCAGAAGGGACTTCAAAGCTCACTACCATCTCCCGGAATTGTAAGGCACAACGTGGTCGGAGCATGCCAAAAACAACATGATGTAAATGGAATAGGGGAAGGCGCCGGAAGTTGCATTGGCAGAATATTTGGGAAATGTTATGGGAAATGTGAAGGTTCAAGCAAAAAGGGTCGGAAAGATGAGACAACAGTATGGGTATAAAAGCATTCAGGTGGTCAGAAATCGGGGAATTAACGGATGTCTTATCGGGGAAATGATTGGGAAAACAACAGCATAAGGGGTGTAAAACACTCAGGTCGCTGGATGACGGGAAATTTAAAAGTTGGTCAGAAAGTCAAGCGGTTCAGAAACAGCATGTGGAAGTCAGTCAACACAAAGCATTGCAGGGGAAGGGTTTTTCAGCAAAATGCCATCAACTAACCACCATTTTGAACTAACGAAATTTTCTTTGATTGTAACAGGGGCAGAAAGTTAGTCATTGAAAAGGGAATGGCAAAGTGCGGTTTGATTGAACACAAGATAATCTTGAAGTGCATAAGGGGAATCGAATTGGATCACAAAGTTGGCATGATTAAAACAAGTGTAAGTTGTCAGGACCTTCCTGGATAATAGGATGTAGGTCAGATACCCGAAAGTCAGGAGTCCGCCTGGAAAACAGAGACATGCATTTTTTAATTTTAGCAATCCGGAGTCCGCCTGGAAAACAGAGACATGCATTTTTTTTAATTTTTAGCAGTCAGGAGTCCGCCTGGAGAACAGGGACATGCATTCTGTTAATTTTAGGAGTCAGGAGTCCGCCTGGAGAACAGAGACGTACTTTTCAAGTTTGGTAATCAGGAGTCCGCCTGGAAAACAGAGACAAACCTTTTAATTTTTGGCAATCAGGAGTCCGCCTGGAGAACAGAGACATACTTTTCAAGTTCGAAGTCAGGATGTCCGCCTGAAAAACAGAGACATACAATTTAATTTTAGCAATCAGGAGTCCGCCTGGAGAACAGAGACATGTATTTTTGAAATTTAGCAATCAGGAGTCCGCCTGAAGAACGGAGACATACAGATTTAACTTTAGCAATCAGGAGTCCGCTTGAAGAATGGAGACATACAGTTTAAATTTAGCAGTCAGGAGTCCACCTGGAGAGCAGAGGCATACAGTTCAAGTTTTGGGAAGTCAGGAGTCCGCCTGGAGAACGGAGACACGTATTTTGAATTTCAGTGGTCAGGAGCCGCCTGGATAAGAGAGGAGTAGTTTCAATTTTAAGTTCGGAAGTCAGGAGCCCGCCTGGATAATAGAGGAGTAGTTTCAATTTTAAGGTCGACAGTCAGGAACCCGCCTGGATAACAGAGGAGTACATTAGAGTTCAGGATTACTCAGGTTCAGCAGTTTGGAGAGAGAGAAGAACATCTCAGTTAACCAATCGAAATAGCAACAGGGAATTTTTAGCGAGGCAACACAAGTCAACAAGGCAACAAGGAAGTACAAGAGCAAGTCTGAAGAATTTAGATAGGATTTTTATAATTTATAAAGCATGTTTAGTTTAGCTTCTTTATCTTTGACGTGATGTAATAAGGGAGGTCAGCAGCAGCAACAGCAACAAGCACAGTGCAGTCACAGTTCCTGGTAGTCCCAGCTACCAGACACTCCTGAACTACACTGACCTGATTCCTGTTTAGCCCAGGATATGTAGGCAACCTCCGAAGCAGGATGCGGTCAAGCTTTTCAAAATGCTTCACACGGAATTTTCGAACAGGCAAAAATCGCTCGTATTTGCTCACTTATCTTTGCCCGAAAATATATCATGTTTTCAAGCAAAGAGGGGCAGCTGTGAGCATGTGATTTTTGCCCTAAATATGATTATTCCCAAAATTCCAAACAAAATAATTTTTCTTTATTTTCTTTACAATTTTTGTGCATTTTTGTGTCATTTTCCGATAATTGTGGCATTCTATTTGCGCATTTTAAATTCTATGAAGTACGAAAATATGCATTTTTGCATTTAGGTTTTAGTATCAATTAAGGGTTAATTTGTTTTAAAATAAAACATGAAAAAATCACAAAAATTAGTTCACTTTCGCATTTTAATGATTTTTATTATGAATTTGTCGTGAAATAGTTTTTTAACAATTCTAGGCATTAGTCAGTTTTAGTTTTTGAAGTATATTAGGACTTTACTTTAATTGTTGCAATTCTATAAAATCAGAAAATAATTACAAAATTGCAAAATGGAAAATAATTAGATAAAATGAAATAAAAAAAAACAAGAAAGGAAATTAAAGTGAGAAGCAAGGGGCTGGCCAAGTTTGGGCCAAATCAAAGAAATATTTCAGGCCCAAACACCTTAACCCGTTGCAACCAGTCCATCCCAAACCCTCAACCCGGTCCGCCCCCCTGTTAAATGAAGCGGTGTCGTTTCAAGGCCTTTGGATCAGGACCGTTGGATCTCATCAATCCAACGGTCCGGAACTAACGAGGTTCCCAGTATATAAATGTCCAAACCAGACCCCCTACCCCCATTTACATCGTCTTCCTCACCCCACCCCTTCTTCCCTAACCCTAATCCGCGCCGCCTTAAAAACCCTTGCCGGCGGTGAACGTGACCTACACCGTTCACCCTGAAATTAACACCATGGGTTCCCCTCACCCTCCTCTTGCTACTACACTCGGTGGTTTGCCTCGAATAGGGCCGAAACTTTTCGAATCTTGATTTGAAGTTTTCCGGCCAGTTGATAGTTTGTCCAACTCGGCCCAAATTCACACCCTACAACCCCCAGCCCTTCCTCAACACCAATATGTGGTTGTTTCCTTCCAAATCACCCTGAAACGACCCAAATATTAGATCTAGGAATCACGGTCCAAACCCTAAAGTCAAACCCTTCTGATTGCGAACCGTAGCACCCTTAACCATGTGTTCTCGTGTAAGAACACATGGTTAGGGATGTTACGCGTCAAAAATCTAAAAGGGTTCGTATGTTCATGACTGGCCGGAGCCATTTTTTCCTTTGTGAGTTCTTCTTTTCTTCTTTTACTGTTTCTTTTACTCGCATGATTAAAGTATTATTTGCAGTCGTTGTTCATTATCTTCCTGTTTATTCTTTGGTTTAACTGTGTTAGTTCAGTTTCTGTTAATTATTGTTGATGCTGAGTTTGTTAGTTGATTGAATGAATATAATTTCTTGATTATAATTTCATAATTAGTTTAAGTTCTTTTAATGTAATCATGGTATCATAAGCACAGTTTGCTTTCGTTTAGCTTATTTGAGTTGGTTAATTGAACATGATGGGGTCAGTCAGTCTGGTTAGTTGGTTTCTGATTGTTAGGTGTTTAACTTTAGTTGGTTTATGATTGTTAGTTGATTGATTTTAGCTTAATTTCAGACTGGGTTAAGGTATGGGGTTTAGTTATTAAGGATAAGGGTAGGATCAGTGATTCTGAGAGGCTTTCAAGGGTAATCTGGGTATGGAAAAGGGTAGTTCTGATAGGAATAGTAATATCAAGGTATAGGGAAGGGCAGTATGGGTATTGTATGGGTAGAGGAATGCTTTAGGACCTTCTAGAATGGGTTTCAAGTGTAAATTTTAATAAGTACACTGCAGTTACTTGTTTAGCAAGATAAGAATAGAGGGACCAAAGTGAAAGTAAGGAGGGACTAGTTAGAAAAATCAGAACTTAGTTTATTCTTTGGGGTTTTCCTATAAAAGGGCATTAGATGCCTTGGGAAAGGGGGGCTCTCAGATTTTCTGCCTTGAGCCTTAAGCTTTAATGTGAGCATTCATTCCTTCTTTATTTTAGTTGGCATTTCAATTCTAAGTTATTCAAAAAATAAAACATCAAATATGGAAATCTGAAACAGTTTCAGAGTTTCATTATTAGTGTTGGGTTTCAGCTGTGAGGGACAGGGGTATGTTAGACTGATCTGTGGAAATTGGCTTGCATTTATGATTTTCGAAGTAATCTGTCTGTGTTTCTGTGGTATCACATTGCTGGGTTGTTGCTGCTGTTGTTCAAAATACTTGAATCCTCACCTTTTCTCTATTTCATATTCCAATTTCCAGGTACATTTCCCTTAATCTCAATGATGTATGTTGAAGTTGAAATGAAGTGTTCCAAGGCTTGTTATTCAATTGAAAGTAGCCTGTGTCTTTGATAATAGTAGTAGTGTACTCACCTGTTATGTAATTGGCAGAATGTGTATAATTAAACTTGTTCATTAGGGTAGATTACATGTTGAATGTTACATGGTTTAGAACTGTTTAATTGGACATTTGGGTATTCAGATTCTTGTGTATAGTCCGGGGTGGAGATCGTTGAAATTAAGCATTTCATGTTTATACCATTATCATTTTCTGTTTGCTTAAGTTTCACGGTATGCTGAAATCAAATCTGCAAAAGTTGCAATTAATTTAGAGTTCAACACGCTTGGTTGTCTTAACTTTGGGTCTAAGATAAATTGGGAACAGCTTCATGCTGGGCCAATTTTGGGCTTGGCTAATTTGCAGTCGGCCCAGATTGTGGCTAGACGAGAAATTGAAATAAGACCCAAGGATTCAATCCCTGGGCTGTGCGAATGCAAGCCCAGTTTTGGGCCTGTTTTTGCCTAACGCCGATACGCTTTAAGGGGCTGTGTCCGCAGCTTTGGCCTGGTGGGGCTTTGTGAGCTTAGGGCCCATTCGTTTGGTATTTTTGTCCAGATTTTCAACTTCAAATTCAACAAATTGTAGGCTTAATCAATTAGAATCGCCAAGTAGTTAATGACACAATTATTCTATTGTGTAGGCTAGGAAATGGTGTTTAGCGAATTTTACCGCCTTTCCCAAAATAACAATACGTTAGAATCTTTAAGCACGCTCTTAATAAAGTTACCTTCTTAAACTCGGGTGCGCATTGATGCGACCCAAATCCAAATCCCGATGAAGCCAAGATGTGTCAACAACCGCGGGTGCATTGATTGCGACGTGGTTCGAAACATGTTTTCGCGACATCGTAATTCTTATAAAAAATAATTAATGATAGAAAAGAGCTTTACAAATTAAGACGAGCCTCACCACACAAAAAAGTAATAAATGCGGGGCCCTTAGTAAGTAATTATCGACATGATTAGAATTGGGATGGCCGTTTAGCGAACTTCACGGGTTTTCCCCAAAGTAACTCTATGTTAGTATCTTTAGGTACGATTTAATTAAATAACCCTCTTAAAATTCGGGTGCGCATTGATGCGACTCAAATCCAAATCTCGGCGAAGTCGAAACGTGTTGATAACTACGGGTGCATTGATTGCGACGTAGCTTGAAATACGTTTTCACAACGTCGCAATTCTGCTAAAATAAATAACAATAGAAGCGGTTTACAAATAAAAAGCACATAAGTTAACATGTATTAAAATCAGATAAAATCAAATACAACAGTTAAGCGACCGTGCTAGAACCACGGAATCCGGGAATGCCTAACACCTTCTCCCGAGTTAACAGAATTCCTTACCCGGATTTCTGGTTCGCGGACTGTAACAGAGTCATATTTTTCCTCGGTTCGGGATTAAACCGGTGACTTGGGACACCATTAATCTCCCAAGTGGCGACTCTAAATAATTAATAATTAAATCCCATTCCGATTGTCCTTTAATTGGAAAAACTCCTTTACGCCCTTCCGGGGGTGTAGGTAAGTAAAAAAGGAGGTGTGATAGTGTGAAGTCGGCCTCAGAATGGAATTCTGATGGTTTCGTTAGCTCCGTTGGGTGATTTCGGGCTTAGGGACGTGTTTAGATTGTGTTTTAGAGGTCCGTAGCTAATTTAGGCTTGAAATGCCGAAAGCGAATTTTGAAGTTTCCGGTTCGATAGTGAGATTTTGATTCGAGGGTCGGAATGGAATTCCGGAAGTTGGAGAAGCTCCGTAGTGTTTAATGTGATGCGTGTGCAAAATGTCAAGTCATTCGGACGAGGTTTGATAGACTTTTTGATTGAAGGCATATTTTTAGAGTTTTGGAATTCTTAGGCTTGAATTCGTGGTTGATTCGTCATTTCGATGTTGTTTTAGGTGTTTTAAGGATTGGTATAAGTTTGGGCAGTGGTATTAGACTTGTTGATGCCTTTGGTTGAGGTCCCGGGGGCCTCAGGATGGTTTTGGAAGGTTGTCGGAAGAATTTTAAATTTGTTTGAAGCTGCTAGTTTTCTGTCATAACCACACCTGCGGTTGGGTCCCGCAGGTGCATAGCCGCAGAAGCGGCATCGCCATCGTAGAAGCGGAAAAGGGAGAAGCCAGCAGGGACCACAGATGCGGGAGCTTCACCGCAGAAGCGGCCCCGCATCTGCATAAGGTTAACCACAGGTGCGGAGGCTGGGCTTTAAGTGAAATGTCGTAGATGCGACCATGTCCTCACAGAAGAGGGACCGCACCGCAGATGCGGTCCCAGGGCAGAAACATATAAATACTTGCCTTCGCGAATTTGAGCTATTTTCACCATTTTTCAAACGGGAAGAAGCCTTGGGAAGCATTTTCAAGAGAGATTTTCGGAGGAATTCATTGGGGTAAGGTCTTTGGTCCCTAAACTCGTTATTGGAGTGATTTTTATCATTATAAGCATGAAAAATTAAGGAAAATTAGTGGTAATTTGGGGGTTATAGCTTGACTAATTAGAGGCCTTTGAGTGATGATTTGAGGGATCAATTGAGGTTCGATTTTGGTGCTTTTGGTATGACTGAACTGGTGAGAGTGTGATGATTCTGGAAATGTAAATTTTACCTGATTCCGAGACGTGGGCCTGAGGGGCGTTTTGGTCATTTTACCTAATTTCGCATATTAGCTTAGAATTTCTTTGTAGAATCATTTACTTGAAGTGTTATTTACATTACGAAATTGAATTGAATAGATTTGGGTCATTTGGAGTCTAGTACTCGTGGCAAGAGCGTGCTTTCGGATTGATTTGAGCTGGTTCAAGGTAAGTAGCTTGTCTAACCTTGTGTGGGGGACCTTCCCCTTAGGATTTGGTATTATTGATAATTGAATGCCTTGTACGCGAGGTGACGAGTGCGTACTTGTGCTAATTGTTGGAAATCCGGTTTTCATTAAGTAATTACTAGTATGTTTCCTTTCCTGTTTTATTACTTGCACTATTAAGCATGTTGTTAGCCTAGGAAAGCATGTCTAAGTGATTTAATTGCTTTATTTGCTCAAACGGCTTTACCTGAATTCTGTGCAACATGCTAGGCTAGAATTACTTATTTGCCTTAATATGAAATTTGACATTTCTGAATATTGTCATGTTGCTGCTGTGTATTTACATTGGGACTACGGATGTGGGATTCCGGTAGATCCTCATGCACAGTTATGTGGAACTACGAGACTGCACCCGGTAGATTCCCCTAGTACTGGGTATTTAGATTTGGGACTACGTAACGAGATTCCGATAGATCCCCGCATACTATGAGTGGACTACGGGACGGTATCCCGGGAGATCTATTGGATATGTATATTTGGGACTACAAGACGGTATCCTAGGAGATCCTCGATTGTTATGATTTGGTGCTGAGCCATATTTCTTTCTGTATTTACTTTGCCTCTATAATAGTTATTGTTGTCCTTTATATCATGTGTTACTTTTACTACTGTACCTATTTATATTGTTCTGTTCTACACTGTCAAACTTTATATTTATTTAACCTCAGTAGGGCCCTGACCTTCCTCGTCACTACCCGACCGAGGTTAGGCTTGGCACTTACTGAGTACCGTTGTGGTGTACTCATGCCCTTTCTGTGCATATTTTTCATGTGCAGATCCAGGTACTTCGACTCAGACTTATCATCCTTGAGGCGAGGCGACCCTTCAGAGACTTCGAGGTATATCTTCCGCATCCGCAGACCGAGGAGTCTCTCTCCACTCTCTCTTGTAGTTACAGCCCTTCTCTATTTACTTTGTTTTAGACATTCTGGAGTTAGAGCACTATGTAGTATCCTTAGCTTGTGATTTCATGAGCTTCCGGGTTTTGGGAAAAGTATTAGTTTTGAGAGTTGATATTGTGTATGTCGAGCTGCACTATTAAACACTGTTTTATTCACTATTTTGGTTTTTATTTATTTTCTTCCGCAAATTGGTTTATTTTTTGCATTATTAAGCTTACTTAGTCGTAGGGACTAGGTGGCGTCACGATGGTTCATGGAGGGCGAACCCGGGTCGTGACACGTGATTTACGTGATTTCTTACCGCTCAGCTTTCATTTACTTTTATTACTTACTGAGTTGGCATACTCACATTACTCCATGCACCTTATGTGTAGATTTAGGTATTTCTGAACCAGGTAGAGGGTGTTGATTGCTTAGTGGCAGAGTCATCGGAGTTAGCAAGGTGCCTGCCCGATGTTCGCAACACTGCTTTTCTCCCTCTTATCTTCCTTAGATTGTATTTAGTACATTTTTAGGCTCTTCGTTGTATTCAAACCTTAGTAGATTCTTGTGACTTGTGATACCCCGATGTCGGGCTTGTGTATTTATTCCGCACTATTTATTTAGACTTACATTTTGAGATATTTGATTAATTAAAGGATTAAAAAATGATTTTTATTGATAAATGGTTAATTCGGAAGTTGTGTCAGCTAGCCTAGTTTTACGATAGGCGCCATCACGACCGGGTCTATTTTAGGGTCGTAACACTAGGTCAGCAGCTGAAACACCTAAGTCAGCCAAAAGCCTGACTAACCAAGCCAATTCAGCCACCACTTTGCTCACCCCGCGGTATTCTGCCTCAGTTGAGGACAAAGTAACAATAGGCTATTTTTTAGACTTCCAACTGAGAAGACTATCACCCATTTGGATGCAAAAACCAGTAACAGATCGTTTAGACTCAGGACAAGCAACCCAGTCACTGTCACAACTAGCAATTAAGGAGAAGTCTGGAGAATTATTCAGAAAAACTCCAAAATCAGAACTGCCCTTTTAAATATCGCAAGACATGCAAGGCATCACCCATATGTGAAACTCTAGGTGTCTTCAAAAATTGACTTAAATGTTGGACAGCAAAATAATGATTTGGCCTGGTATGAGTCAAAAAGTTTAACTTTCCAATTAAACTCCTATAGGTGTCAGGTCGAGGAAGTAGATCCCCAACATCAGAATGCAACTTATGATGAAGTTCGAGAGGACTACAGACCAGAGACACTTCACTACAGTTATACTCATTAAGCAAATCAGAAACAAACTTCCTTTGATGCAAAAGAACACCTGATGTGTGATAACATACTTCAATACCCAGAAAGTAATGCAGCAACCCCAAATCTTTGATCTTAAACTGGGCATGGAGAAAATCTTTGAGGGCAGAAACTTCAGACAAGTCATCCCCAGTCAAAATAATATCATCTAGGTAAACAACAAGGAAAATTGTGGAAAATTCAGACTTCTTAACAAATAAAGAACAGTCATTTAGTGAGTGGTTGTATCCCCTAGAACAAAGAACTTCGACAACTTAGCATACCACTGTCTAGAGGCTTGTCGTAGCCCATAAAGGGACTTTTGTAACTTGTAAACCAAGGGAGCAGTCCCAAAAGATGAACTAACAGAAAGACCGAGATGGAGCTTCATATACACCTCCTCATCTAAATCCCCATGCAAAAAAGACATTATTAACATCTAACTGAAATAAGGGCCATTATTTTTTAACAGCAACAACAACCAAACATCTAATGGTACACATCTTAACTACAAGAGAAAAAGTCTCGGTAAAGTCAGCACCATCTACCTGGGTATCACCTCTGACCACTAATCTTGTTTTATACCTTTCAACACTCTCATCAATCTTATATTTGATTTTGTACACCCTATTGGCCTCTTTTCTGGGGGCAATTATTGTCCAAGTCTGATTTGCCTCTAGAGCCTCAAACTCTTTACTCATGGCCTCTTGCCAAGCTGGTATGGCAGCAACTTGAGTATATGAATAAGGATCTACTACAGCAGACTGTGAGGCTGAAAGAGAGGCAGTGGTGGAGCAAGAAACAGAATGAGGAAGCTGAACAATGTAGTCCTTCAAATGAGAAGGAAGTTGATGGGTTCTAGAGCTCATTCTAATCTCAGGAACAGATGAATCCATGTCATCAGTGGAGGAAAAGATATTAGAAGATGTAGTAGGAGCAGCCATATTATCAGGAGGGGAAGGGATATCAGAAGGTGTAGCAGGAGTAGGTAGCGGACTAGCAGAAGTGTGTAAAGTAACAAGAGAACGTAAAGGAACGTTTTATGGTGAAACAATATGAGGCACAATAGGAGCATCATAGAATGTAGAAGAGATAGGGGCAGAAGAAGAAATAGCATAAGGAAATATAGATTCATGAAATACAACATCTCTGGAGAACAGAACAGACTTAGTTTGTAAATTGTATAATTTGTAACCTTTTTTAGCAAATGGATACCCAATGAAAACACAAGGAAAAGCTCTAGGTTGAAACTTATCCCTCTGACACTTAGGGACTGTAGCATAGCAAAGGCAACCAAAAGATTTCAAGTGGGAATAAGAAGGAGCAACTCCATACAATAATTCAAAAAGAGTTTTGTGAGATAAGACTGAAGAAGGAAATCTATTTATAAGGTAAGTTGTTGTTAAAACACAATCTCCCCAAAACTTGACAGGGAGTTTGGATTGAAACAGTAAAGCTCTTGAAGTTTCAAGTAAGTGTTTATGTTTTCTTTCAACCACACCATTTTGTTGTGATGTGTAAGGACAAGTAGTTTGGTGGATGATGCCATTATCAGAAAAGAATTGAATGGCTGAGTTAGAAGACCCAAGCTCTAAAGCATTGTCACTTCTAACCTTCTGGACAGAGAGTTTAAATTAAGTCTTTACCATGACAATAAATGCTTTAAGTAGAGTGAAAGCATAACTTTTAGAATGCATTAAATGGATCCAGGTTGCCCTGCTGTAATCATCGACTATTATTAAAAAATACTTTGCTCCAGAATATATTTGGGTATGATAAAGTCCCCAAGTGTCACCATGGATAAGTTAAAAAAGTGATGTGGAAAGATAAGAGCTATCTTGGAAAGGTAATCTAGGTTGTCTAGCTAAAGGACAAACATGACATATAAAAGATTGTTTAGATGACAAATCATGAGAAATAAAAGAAATATGTTTCATCTGCACAAAAGGGACATGCCCCAATCTGTGATGCCAAAGAATATCATTCTTATTCATTGCATGTTGAGCGGTACAAGAGATAGAAGGGGCAACAAAATTAGAATTCACATGTATATTTGCATTCAATAAAGGTTCAACACCTTGTACCACATTATTGAAAGCAGAAACAGAGTTTTCAGAAACAACAAAATTAGAAAGTGCAGAAACAGGAAGATAGAATTTGTATAATCCTTGGTCCATTCTACCAAGTTCCAGAAGCTTCTTCATAGAATGGGCCTGTAAAAGTATACATGAAAAAGAAGCGAATAGGACATAACAATTGAATTGTCCAATCAACTTACTGACTGAAATGAAATTGTAATGAAAAGTAGGAATGTACAACACATAGTGTAGAGTGAAAGATGGTAACAAAGTAAGAGAACCTGTACATGTAACCTTAACCTTATAACCATTAGGTAAGGAGACTAAGTAAGGTACCGGAAGAGGTTTTATGTTAAAAAGTAGGTTTTTATTAGAGGTCATATGATCAGTTGCTCCAGAATCCACTATCCATACCCTTCTATCTACACTAGTTAAAATGTGCATAGTAGAACTACCATTTAGACACAAAGGAAAAGAAGAAGTATTACCAGCAAAGTTGGCAGAACCCATTAGGATAGGCTGAGAATTGGATTCACCTAGTGTAGAATGCTGAAGCAAATTAAGCAGCTGAGAGTACTGTTCTTTGGTGAGACCAGGAACTAAAGACTCATGGCTAGATGAGGAACACAGTGAAGCAGAATCGGAGGTTCCAGAAGGCTAGCCTTCAACACTTGCAGCAGTACCAAACCTTTTACCCTTTGTGAACTTGAAGTTTGGAGGAAAGCCATAGGGTTTATAATATTTTTCAATAGTATGACCAGGCTTTTTGTAGTATTTGCAGGACAAAGAGGCCTTATTCTGATCAAAATTGGTTTACTGGATGTTCTGATCAAAATTTACCCTCCGTGCATAATATTTTTGAGATGGAAATTGAGGAAGAATTTTGTTGGAATTTGCATTAAAAGAGGCTAATTCTGAGTTGAACTGAGTGATAGGGACAACTTGTCTCTATTTCTCATCTTGTAATAGGATATTATACACATTATAAAGGGATGGTAGTGGTTGCGTCATCAATATATTGTTTCTAACCCCTACATATACCTCATTTAGACCTATAAGGAATTGATGTACTTTATCTTCTTCTTTTTCCCTTTGAAGACCCTCTTTAGCAAGACAATTGCAGGAATTTGCATGACTGCTGCGCATAGCCCCCAATTCATCCCATAGTTTCTTAATTTTATTGAAATATGAAGCTATGTCAAGAGAACCCTGATAGGTAGAAGAAAGCTCTCTCTTTATTTCAAAAACTTTGGTTCCATTAACAACCTCATATCTATTGTTTAATTGTTTCCATATACTTTCAACTGTCTCAGAATACTGCACACTCTCAGCTATATTTGGGGGATAATGAGTTGATTAACCATGATATTACCATTTTATTATACCTGTCCCACTGCCGATATTGAGAGGAATTCACAACATGCTTAGCACAAGACCCATCTATGAAGCCTATTTTGTTTCTAGCAGACAAAGACACCATCATACTACGCTTCCATCCCCCAAATCCAATGCCCAAAAATGGGACAGCAACAAGAGACACACCAGGGGCATCAGACGGGAGAAGAAACAGTGGACTAGAGGGCTCAGGAATATTTGTAGTTGCGGAAGTCACCCCAAAATCAGAATTAACCATGATAGCAGACCAAATTATCCAGCAAAAAATGCACAAATAATATGTCGGCGAAATGACTACACCACAGTAAATGCAAGATATTAAGCAAGGAGTGAAGATAACAGACTTCTTCGCGACCTGAAGAAGCAAAGGCCTTGATAGGAGAAAAATGCAGCAGACAAAATTACAAGCGGAATACCAATCGAAGTGCTCGAAACCCTAGATGTGAAAAAAATAACCAAAAATTGCTGGAGCGCCAGAGATTCCAACTCAATAACACAGTTCCGACAGTAAATGAGAAGAAAATCACAGCGAAAACTGAAAAATTCCAACGAAAATCAGAAAAATCGAAAATCTTTGACGAAGACGAAATCCTTGATAATAGCATACGAGGGTAACATCACTAGGTTGAGGACGTTGGAAACTAACGAATTCATGGCTCTGATACCATGTTAAGCCATTAAAATCGAAGGAAATTGACAGATTGTAGTTAGGGTTTTGTGAAATGTAAAGAGGAAGAGAAACGGGAGAAAAGAACTTGCATTCTGTACTAAAAAATCTGACCAAAACTCATCTGGAATGTTCTCTGTCCCTCTTATATATATTTTGGGCCTTATTTGCATCTCAATGAATAAATGGATTTTTATATTCCTATGCCATATAGTAAACTATATTATCCTAAATGTTCATGTTTAGTAAATTACCCTACCTACACAAGTTTTGTTTACAAAATATATACATTCCACCTTAAAAGGCTCTCAATCCATTATTAGTGCCTTCAATTAAGGGATTTAGTTACACACTTTTCCTTTTTTTTTTCTCCTCTCTCCCCTTTCTCTCCAGATCTTCCCTTATCTTTTTATACAAAATTACTCGGAGGTTTTTCTCACCTTAGCTTTGTTCGTTCTTTTTTTCTTTCTTAATTTTGAGAACATTCTTTTCCTTTTTCATACATGAATTTCTAAAGCTGCTAAAAATGAAAATAACTCTTCTTTATTGACACTGGTTTTTGTTAACAGAAACTATGGTTATGTATGTGTAATGTTAGTGTAGTTTTGAGTTAGGCATACATCTCCATAAGTTCGCGAGGACAAATTGAGTGGATTTGAGTTTTCATTAATGAATAATGGTCCCTCTCTTGGTTCGTATTGCATCATATTTTCTACTACTATTTACTTAGCAAATACGAATAGAATAGCTAACTTCACTTCAAAGTTCCAACAGCTATTACGACGTGTTTATTTTTATACATTATTTATACACAATTAAATACAATTACAATATCATACAACTTAAATATAATTTTTATACAAAATTTATACAATATGTCTTCTGTATATTTTGTATCTGATTTATACATTATAAAAATAAATTTCATACAACTAATTATATATTATACAATTTATCTACAACTTTCACACATTATTTCTACCTAGTTAAATACAACTACAATAACAAACAACTTAAATACAAATTTTATACAAAATTTATACAATATGTCTTTTGTATATTTTGTATTTTTTTATACATAGTAAACACAAATTTCATACAACTAATTATATATTATACAACTTATCTACAATTTTCATACATTATTTCTACTCAATTATATACAACTACAATATCATACAACTTAAATATAATTTTTAAACAATATTGTTCAACTTTCTTACAATAGTTAAATAAAATATATATATAATAGAATACAATTTTTCTATAAACTCCAAAACCCCTCAAAATTGAGATATAAACTCCAACCCATATGCCCAATTATTTGCAACAACACCCAATCCAAAAAAAATAATGATTTTTGAAAACCCAAATTCGAATTCAAAGCTTCAAAGCTTTTTAATGGTTGTCAATGGTAGAATTGCTGCTCTCTTTTTCTTTGCTTTATATTACTGAAATTTGGGATTGAGAGATAGAGAGAGACGTAGAGAGAGTTCTCAAGTCTTTGCAACAACATCCAATCCAAACAAACAATGTCTTTTGAAAACCTAAATTCGAATTCAAAGTTTCAAAGCTTTTTAATGGTTGTCAATGGTGGAGGGGTTACAGATTTTCCCTGATTTTAGAAGACGAAATAGTGGGTGATTGAAGAGGAAATCGTGGGGTGTGGTTTGATACGTGGGTGAGGGGATAGGATTTGGAGAGAGAAACTTGGGAGGAGTGGGAATATACGGTAGAGTTAAATTAGGAGACTAATTAATACCATTAAAACTCCTAAAATATACATAAATGGTAATTAGGTATATAAAAGGTAATTATATTAAAAGTTAAGCATGGAGGGTAATATAGTTTACTATATGGCATAGGAATGTAAAAATCCCATGAATAAAACTAGAGGCTTTTTCGTATATATACCATATATGAAACTATATTACCAAATAAATTCATAGTTTGCTTATTACCCTTCATGCTAATAGTATTTTTACCTAATATATACAATGCATTAAATAAGAAATCACTGTAGCTTTATAATTCCTTATTTTGCGCGCTAAAAAAGGGAATTAAATATTTTCCAGATCTTCTCCAACGCAAATCACGCACATTCCATAATTATCGTCGGCTTCACTCTAATCTTCCATAACGGAGAACAAGATTTTCCATACTCTATTTTTGCGATACACTCTGTTTCCAGAAATTCTCTTTACATCTCTCTCTATTTCTCAATCGCAAATTTCAGTAATACAAAGCAAATGAAAAGAGAGCAGCAATTCCACCATTGACAGCCATTAAAAAGCTTGAAAGCTTTTAATTCAAATTTGGGTTTTCAAAAATCATTATTTATTTGGATTGGGTGTTGTTGAAAATAATTGGGAATATGGTTTGGAGTTTATATCTCAATTTTGAGGGGTTTTGGTGAAGATTAAACTTGGTTTTGACTGAATTTCATATTGAAACTCGAAGAAGAAGAAGACATATTGCAGAAATTGTAAAAAAATTGTAGACTGTTGTTTATTTATTTATCTTTTATTCATTTACCTATTGTATGAAAGTTGAACAACATTGTATAAAAATTGTATTAAAGTGGATGATTTAGTTCTGTTTTGGGGGAAAATATGTATAAAAAATGTGAAACATACATTTTAGGGGAAGCATGTCGATTCCAAATATGTATCCAGTTTGTAGATATTTTGTAGATAAATTGTAGATTATTTGTATTCTAATTGTAGATGCTTTATTTTCTGTTTTCACAAATAAAAATGGCTAAAACTTCTACAAATCTTCTGAAAAAATGCAATTATGACAAAAATCTCAATTAAACTACAATCGAATGGGAATTGGGATATTAAAATTCAATATACCTAATTTGTAGATATTTTGTACATGAATTGTAGATTATTTGTATTCTGATTGTAATGCATTGTTTTCTGTTTTCACAAATCCAAAACGACTAAAACTTCTACAAAATCTTCTGCAAAAAATGCAATTATGTCGAAAATACCAATTAAGTTACAATCGAATGGGAATTGGGATATTAAAATTCAATATACCCTGTTTGTAGATATTTTGTAGATAAATTGTAGATTATTTGTATTCTGATTGTAGATGCTTTGTTTTCTGTTTTCACAAATCAAAAATGACCAAAACTTCTACAAATCTTCTGCAAAAAACGCAATTATGTCGAAAATTCCAATTAAGCTACAATTGAATGGGAATTGGGATATTAAAATTCAATGTACCGAGTTTGTAGATATTTTGTAGATAAATTGTAGATTATTTGTATTCTGATTGTAGATGCTTTGTTTTCTGTTTACACAAATAAAAAACTACTAAAACTTCTACAAATCTTCTGCAAAAAACAGTCTACAATTTATCTACAATTTTTCTACAATTGCTGCAATATAATGTATGTCATGTTTTTTTCTTCTTCTTCTTTGAGTTTCAATCTAAAATTCAACCAAAACCAAGTCTAAATCTTCACCAAAACCCCTCAAAATTGAGATATAAACTCCAAAACATATTCCCAATTATCTACAACAACACCCAATCAAAACAAATAATGATTTTTGAAAACCCAAATTTGAATTCAAAGCTTCAAAGCTTTTTAATGGCTGTCAATGGTGGAATTGTTGCTCTCTTGTCTCTTTGAAGGTTTGTTCTTATTCATTGAGAAAATTTGAAGTTGAAGGTAAATGTGTGTATGAACTTTGAAGATTTGACTTCAATTTTGACTGGTTTTAGAAGAAAAAAGCTTGAAATTGGACGTTAATGGAAGGGTGTTACATATGTTTCTCTGGTTTTAGCAGAGGGAATAATGAATTTGAAACGTGGGTGTGGGTAAACATTGAAGGTAATATAGTTTTCTATATGGAATAGGAATGTAAAAATTCCATAAAACTAAGACTAACTAACTAAGACTAAGGCTCTACAACAGTTCATAAATAAACTGGGCCAGGCCCAAATGCACCTCATGTAACTCCAACAGTATACTATAAGTTCTGTTTTTAACTCAAAACGTTTTGGAATTTGTACGCAGTTATGTTATTTTTTGGTTACAAGTTGCATAATGATTGATATGGGATATGTATGGGATAAAACATATGATAAATTGCACTTGAACATGTGCAGAACGACTTATAAATTGCATTAATAGATGCGACTTACAAATCGCATTAATGGTAGCTTGTAAATAGTACTCCTAATTAAGAATCCCACATTTTTGGCCAAGTACTCCTTTGGACCTCTCTATTCCTTTTTCTCAGCGACATTATTTCTCCTGAAAAGTGAAAACTCGAAATCGAAAGCCAATCCACAGTTCACGCCGGTCATTCCACTAACTCCAGACGTCGTCGTTTCCTTCGCCGGCAACTCACTCTCTCCCTCTCAGAAACTGTAAACACTCTTCTCTATTTCTTCTCTCTCTCTCTCTCTCTCTGTCTTTGTTAATTTCTCTCTTTTAGACTTCCATTTTTGCTGCATGTTAGATTTTCTGTGAAATAAACCGTCTTATTTTGGCTTTACAGTTTTACAATGAGCTCCGGTACAAAATCTGTAATCACCTCGCTTACCGGTAGTAGCCCATGCACACCTGATCAACCGCTGAAGCCTGCTGTTAATTTCTCTACTATTTCAAAAGCTTCCTCTATACCTGAGTTTCTCATTTGAAATCAACGTATCGAGAAAATGACTTTTCTCGTGTACGACAAATCCTTATGAACCGGGAAAATAAGCTTAGGATAAGTGTAGGTTGACATTTGAGGTGTATAAGAGGATAGTGAATTGAAAGGGGGGAAATGGAAAGCAGATGCTAGAGTAAAGGATTTGGAGCAAAAATTGAAACAATTAGATGACCGGATGTCACATTGAAAGGAAAAAATGGCGAAAGATGTGGATGTTTCAGTCGTTTGAGAAGTTCACAAGGATTTGGAGCTAGAGATAACAGAAGGTTTTGAAGCGAATCGTCAAGCTTCTGGTGGTGTTAAGGAGACTGCAATCCATAAAAGTTTAGGAAGCGAAGTTAATCTCGACAGTAAAAATTTGGACCCGACCAAGGAGAATCAGTTTTCTACCAGGGCTCATTGGGGCTGTGATTTCAACTGGAAACAGAACTGGTCAATCAGAAAGGGAGGGTATTACACTTTATCTGGACCTTTGTGTCATTTCTGTTAGTTACATTGCACTATGCCTACCGAGATTTTGGTTGCAGTTATTGAGTGAAAACTATATTTTTGTATTGCCATACTCAATAAGACTTTGGTTACTCAAACTTCAGCAAGTAGGCCTAAATTTCAGTGGGACAAATTATCGCATCAAACTGAGTGATGTGTGTGCACATGTAGATAAGTGTTCTGCCCTCCCAAGAAGCTGAGAATTATAGTTCAAAACTCCATTAAACAATTCCACTAGCTATCTGTTTCAACAATTTGAATCAACTAGGACAACAGACATCAATCATATCTTTAAGTCTTCAAAAAACTAACCTTAGGGAGAGAAGGAGAGGGGGCTGAGAGAGAATCGAGATGAGATTACCTGAACGCTGTGGAATTTGAGGATGGCCAGTAAAAGGTGGCAGGCTGGTGGAGATCGCAGGGGAAGGCCGAAGGTGGAGAGTGAGAGGGAGCTGCGTGAAAGGAATTATTAGAAAAATAAGAGTGGAAGTTTGAGTTTTAAGTCTTTTAGTCCAATGCAAAAAATGGGCGCACCCTTTAGAAGGTAGACAAGCACCATCTAAAGGTATCTTATTTCTTCCAAAGTGTAAAACCTTTTTCTGACTAAAAAGTAGAAATTTAAAAGCAACTATTGATAGGAATAATCTTTTACTTGCTACTTTATTGTTAGATTCTAGCAGATTTAATGAACTTAGCAGTGAGCTATATAATTCCTTCCTCCTTTTTTTCATATTTATTCTATTGACATGTGGTAGTTCCTTCTTCCTTATTAGCGTCTTAAAACAATGGCCTTGTCCTCCCTTTCAAATTGTTTCGTGTTAGCTATGCGTTGTCGCCAGTTGATTGATGAAGGAAAAGAAAAATACCATTTCAGAAAAAAGGGGTTTCTGTAGCAAAACAAGTCCATGGTAGCAGAACTCTAAATCTAAAATTGTATTTGTACAATCTAGTTTTCACTACTTCATATATTAGATCTGCTTTAAACTGCTACATGTTCTATCTTGGAGTCTTATTCTAAAAGCCTATCACTCTCTCTCTGACTCTCTCTATCCACCTATATAAGTGATATAAAACCAACATCATCATTATCCTCAATCCTCTCCCGTCTGGAGTTCTTGAGGAGCGGTGAAGCATCACGTTCGGTTTCATTTTTCTTCTCTCCATATACCAGCGTATTGTTACATTGGAACAGGATTTGCAGAACCTGCTTCATGGTCGGCCTTGATGAAGGAAATGTGCTAGTGCAAAAGATCCCGAGCTTAAACACATTGCTCATTTCATCCAAGTATTGTGGCTCCTTTATCGCCTCATCTAAGACATTGACTATGGGATATCCTTGTTGGATACGACGCCACGCCCAGTCTGCAAGGCACGAGTCCTCGTCTCCATAATTGGCTTCTTTCCCAGTTACCAGTTCCAAAAGGATGACTCCGAAGCTATATACATCGATCTTCTCATTCACCTTAGTTGTACGTGCATACTCTGCAAAAGCAATATGGAAATGAAAACATATTCTAGGCCAACCATATCGGAACTTGTAATATTGTAAGATAGTTTTACTTTACCTGGAGCGATGTATCCAAAAGAGCCAGCCACTGCTGTCACTGTATTATCTCCAGGCTTGGCCAGTATTTTGGCGAGGCCAAAATCTGCAATTTTTGCATTGAAACAAGAATCCAAAAGGACATTGCTTGATTTCACATCGCGATGAATAATAGGTGGCGAGCAGTCGTGGTGCATGTAGCACAAGCCTCGAGCAGCTCCAATTGCAATTTGCAGCCTCTTAGGCCATTCCAATACTAAATCAGAAACATTGCTTAACCTCTTATTCTGCTGAAGCCATATATCCAAGCTCCTACTCTCCATGTATTCATAGACAAGAAGCTTTGACTCTTCACTGGATATACAGCACAATAGTTTCACTATATTGGAGTGTCGAACTGTGCCTAATATTTGAACTTCAGCTAGAAACTCTTTTTCAAGCTTGTGATCCAACTTCTGGTTATTCCAAATCTTCTTGACAGCAACACAGTTTCGTGAACGGTTTAATGGCACGAGGTAGACTTGTCCTGATCCTCCACTTCCAATTGTGTTCTTCTCAGTAAGATATGGTACAATATCTGCCTCTGTGAAGTCTAACTTGTGAAATGAGGTGAGCTTCCATGTCAAAACCGATTCTTGCTTTCTTTTCCTATAGCTTCTCAACACGAACAAACTATATAAAGCAGCCACCAGTGTTGCTACTCCACCTACACTTGCAAGAGCAGCAAGAAGTTTGACGGGGAGCTTATCGGACTTCCCCGTTTTCCCCTTGCAAAAGCCAAGTCCTACTGATGGATCACTTGCACAAAGACCAGGGTTACTTAAGAAGCTCCGATCAAAAGCTGCATTCTCTAACTCAACGGGGATTCTACCAGTTAGGCGATTGGAAGAAAGGTTGAGTGAGGCTAGCCTCAAGTTACCTATCTCAGGTGGAATTTCACCTGATAACAGGTTGCTTGACAAGTCCAAGTCAATTAGGTTTGGCAAAAGGCCAAGTGCTGCTGGTATTTGTCCTGAAATCTGATTTCTGCTGGTTTTTAAAGTAGTAAGAGAATTCCAAGAGACTATATTCGACGGAAAACTCCCGGATAGTTTATTACCATCCAGCAGAAGTTCTGTTAACTTTGGAAGAACAGTCAATTCTTCAGGAATTTTACCAGTAAACAGATTATTGCATGCTCTGAATACCCTTAAATTGTACCAAGTACCCATTTCAGCTGGTAATTCACCTGAAAACTGGTTATTCCTGATATCAACCTGAGATAAATTTGATGCCACTCTTTCTGGAAGTTGACCAATTAACAAGTTATCATTTAACAAGAAAGTTGACAAATTCTTTGCTGTCCACAAACCATCAGGAATCTTACCAGTAAGCCTGTTTTTTTCAACTCGAACGGCCCTCAAACTATTACAGTTTCCAAGAGATTCTGGTAGCTCACCTGTAAGATTGTTATTAAAAGCAAGCATCATAAGCAATCCCTTGTTATAACATAGAGCCTCTGGTAATTTTCCAGTAAAATGATTTTGGAAAACCTGGAAATCTCTGAGCATCGAAAACCGACCAAAATCTGGTGGAATTTCACCAGATAAACTGTTCCCAAAAAGCTTAACATCTGCCAATACTGGCAATTTGCCTATGCCTATTGGTAAATTCCCTGATAATTGGTTCATAAACAGAGATAACCCTGTCATTTTGGTCAGCTCTCCAAAATTTTCTGGTATCTTCCCTGTTAAGCTGTTGTCAGACAAATCAATAACCTCCAAATTGAAGGACTCAATAATCTGAGGAATCTCTCCTGTCAATCTATTGGTATAGAGATAAACTATGGTCAGATTCTTGGTCTGAAACAAACTGCTAGGGATGCTACCACTCAATCCATTTATTGATAAGTCCAAAAATTCCAAAGCTAACATGTTGCCAATGCTTTCTGGGATTTCTCCTATCAAATTTATTTCACTCATCCAGATATTTTTGAGTTTCTTCAACTTGGTAAAACTTGATGGTATTTCTTGAGGTGCAAACTTATTGAGATTTAAATTCAGAGATTCAAGATTTGTCAAGTCGCCAATTTCAGCAGGGAAAGAGCCATGGAAAGCGTTTGAAGCAAACTGAAGTTCTTTGAGCTGTTTTAGACCTCCAATTGCTGGAGGAATGTCACCAGTAAAGAAGTTTGCTGTTATGTTGAAGTACTGAAGCTTAGGCGAAAGCCGGTTGATGTCATTAGGAAGGCTGCTGTTCATGAAGTTAAAAGAAAGGTCTAAGTATTCAAGATTGGAACAGTTGTAAAGAAGAGTAGGGAAAGGACCAGGGATGATGTTGTAGTTAACATCAAGAAAGGTGAGGTTTTTGAGGTCACAAATAAATGGTGGGATTGGTTTGGAAATGTTGAGATTAACGAGACGAATGGCGCTGACTGAATTATCATGTGTGCAGCTGATCTCCGGCCAAGTGCAGTGGTCTGATGATGAAGTCCAGTGGTTGAGGAAGAAGGGAGAAGTGGTGGAAAATTGTTGTTTTAGTTGAAGTAAAATGGTTTTTTCTTTATTGGAGCTAGGCTGGGAATTTACATGGAAGGTGAAATGGACAAAAGTGAAAATGCAGAGAAGGATTTGGGGAGCTGGGATTATTTTAGTTTTGGACATTTTTCTAAGGAAGATAGTTTCTATGGGTAATGATTGAAGGAGTGTTGAAAATGAACCATGTTGTTGGCTTGGTAATGGCATCTCTCATCCCTGCTAACTTATAAACTATCGACAGTAATATCATAATACTATTCAAATTCTGTGTTCATTTTTTAATCAATTTCCATTAGCTCATTGTTAGTCTTCTTAAATCTTAATCAATCATTAAAGCAACTCTTAGTATTTACTTATTTTTCTATTTCTATCTAGAAGAGAGGTTTGTCCTAAGTGGAATAATTAGCTAGAAGACTAATCCTCAACAGCAAAGCATGGTGTGATCTTTTTCTCGCTGGTGGCGTAGACTTTGGGTCAGTCAACTAAATATATGGAGTATATCTTTCTATTATACACACTTTACAGATCTGATCTCCAACAACTTTTTCCTTGTTTTCTCGTAGAATTTATATTCAGGTTCCACGGAATTGCATCTTTTAACATTTAGATACCTTGGTTCATGCACAATTGTATACCAAAAAGTCAGCTGACATGGAAGCTTAGTAGTTTAATACACGTTAATTCAGAGTTACCGGTTCTAATATATTACTCCCTCCAGTCTACAATAAGTGATTTTTTGGTTTTTTTCTGGGTCCAAAATATATGATTTTTCTAGATTTCAAGAATGAATTAATTATTTTTTCCTACATTGCCCTTGGAGTAAATAATGTTGGAGTATGTGTTAGGAGTTTTTATGTGAATAGTTAGTAAATGTTAATATGATCAATTTCATTGATAACTAATATTAAAAAGTGAATTTTTTAATTTGTATGCAAACAACCAAAATCATGTATTATGGACCAGAGGGAGTAATTATTTATCATAAATAAACATGACACTGGACTAATAGGTTGATTTTGTTATAGAAACCCTTATAACTAAGATTAATTAAAATTTCACCGGTATTTTCCTTCCCGTGTTCTTAGCCGAATCTAAAGCACATTCGATTGTGAATACAGTAATTATTATATAGAAATTTGAGATGCACCTGAATTTCAAATCCTAAACCCGTTACTCCGCTACCCTTCCTCTCCTTTCCCACTACTAAGAAAATAAGTTATTCAAAGCATTAAAGATAGAAGCAATCTCAATTGGAAATCTCACATATTTATTGGTGGCTTATATTATTTGTTGTTAGTCAAGGAAGCTTCCTAGTTGAAACGTGTCATAGAGTTATATGCGGCAGAAAATATAGCTAATGCCATTTCACAGTGACCCCACTTGTTATATAGTACTGGTAGTAATTACAAGTAGATGACACACCTTTGTTGACGGAAGACTCCTAAAGATAGTGCACATTGACTTTGAATCCTTTTTGGTGAAGCAGCTTATTGTCATCCTTCCGTTTCATAAGCAATGTATTGGCCAAATTAAGTTACCTCATCCACATAAATCCACTAGAAAATGTCTAGTAGTTAAATGCCAAAATCTCGAACCTATTCAATTTTTTGCCATCGCCTGCCCGTCATCCTGATCATTTGCATACATCATCTCCATGTGAGTGGGAGGTTGATCCAATATTTAAATTTTATAAGTTTAATCTATAAGGTTTTTGATATTGAACCAATTATATTGTTAAAGTTATGAGTTTATATCTTATTATTATTTGTTGTAATTTTGGTAGATTTTTACAAATAAATTTATAATTCGCGTCGAAAGTAAATGAATTATTATTATTATTATTATTTGGTTAAATTCTTCCTTATGGGTTATATCTACATGGATTAAACAATCCAAGTGACTAAATTATCCTTCTTCCCAAGCCTTTCTTTAGTAGAATGACAGTAGCTAGCCACACTAAAGGGCTGTTATTTAAGAATTAGTCAGTGCGTCCTGAATATCACTTTTTCAGTTTAAAATGCTCTAAATTGTCCCGGAGTTAAGATTTTTAGTTTAGAATTTCAAGACAAAATAAGTACTGACTAGATCTCTAAATAGCATCCCTGATAATGGCTATCTATGCGCTTGAAAGTAAGAATGTATGCAGTTTAAAACCAAATATATGTTTTAGATTATATACCGTATATCTCATTTTAATACAAAAAATCAAATACCGTGAAAAAATATAATATTTGTCACACCTCCTTTTTACCTACACCCCGGGAAGGGATGTATAAGGGAGTTTTTTCATCTTAAAGTGACAATCGAAACGGGATCATTTTATTAAAAATTCAGAGTCGCCACTTGGGATAATTTAAGGTGTCCCAAGTCGCCGGTTCAAATTCCGAGTCGAGGAAGAGGTTGACTCTATATTACAGTCCGCGAGCCAGAAATTCGGGTAAGGAATTCTGTTAACCCGGGAGAAGGTGTTAGGCATTCCCGAATTCCGTGGTTTTAGCACGGTCGCTCAACTATTATATTTGGCCTATTTACTGATTTTAATACATGGTTTAGCCTATGATACAATTTTAACTAATTAACCGCTTTTAATCATTTTTAAGGAAGATTGCAACGTCATTTAAAATACGTCTTGAACCACGTCACATAAATGCATCCGCGGTCCACGACACATTTTATTTAACGTTGTTGGGATTTGGATTTGGGTCACATAAATGCACACCCGAGTTTAGGAAAGTAACTTTTTAAATAGCGCGCCTAAAGCAACTACGCACTTTCAGGTTTGCGAGGGCCATGAAAAATTCAACTAAATGGCACGCCTCAATTTCTAAGGATTAAAATTAAAAGGGTGAGGGCCACACATTTCAAGATTTTATTTGGTACGGCACACCTCAAATTATTAAAGGAAAAGCATTCAACTAAGTGAACTACAGATATTCATATTTGAAAAACTAACTTGAAACTGAGTATCACAACTACACCACGGGAACCGTACCCGTAGTTATGATGACTTTACTACGTACCTAAAGCAAGCTACGATGATCATGATTTTCCTAAAACTAATTTTGACATTATTGCAAAGCATGATTTCTGGATATTTGTAGAAGAAAAGTGAATTTGATCACTACCAGATTCATTATAAGGTTATTGAAAAATATTTACAACTCAAAGCATTATTACAAATTCCGTTTTCCAATCTTAATTTGTAGACATGATTATTGTATTCCAAAATTCAAGCATTCACTATGTGGCCAAGGATCACATATCTTTCAACCTTCTCGTCCATCAAACAGGTAAGCAACAAATTTAACAAAAAGGCTAATGAGACCTAACGATTAACAGAGAGAATGCAATATTCATGAAGCTAAATAAGAAAGATCATATACTCACAAACAATATCTTAACAGAGCAATAGTGGGAGATATGGACCTTAACATTAGCCGAAAATTGATTGTTTCACTGCTTTGAATTCAAAAATATGACAAACCGCAGACGGGAACTCACATCGGTGTCGAAAAGCCGAAACCAAAACGACCTCACTCAAACTTCATCGGATTCCATGGTTTCACAATCAAAAATCAGAAAAGGAGCTAAAATTTTAAAAGCCATGAACAAAACCTTTCTTTGAAGCCGTATTTTATCTCAAATTTCCAAAAGAATGAAGCTGCAGTAGCGAATACTCTCCGACGTCGGTAATCTTGACTAGCGAATTCGTTTTTGGAAAGAGGCGAAGAGGAGTGGAGGTGTTGGTAATTGTTCTGATGAGTTCGAAATCAAGGAGAAATTTGAGGAATTTGTTAGGTATTGAAGCAAATTCAAGTGATGATTTCAAGAGAAATATTAGTGTTTTGTTCGAAAAGGTATTGCTTGAGATTTCTTTTTGTTCTTGTCGTCTAGCTGCTGCCGTTTTTTGTTGTTGTCTAGGTCTAAGAATTGAAAAACTTAGGGTAGAGTTTCTATAATTGGGTATTGAAAAACTTTATATGGAAGTGGGAAGGGATGATGGCCATTGGATTAGAAGGAAATAGATGGCTAGGATTAAATCTTGCACTTAAATGGGCTAATGGGTTGGGAAGAATGGGCTAATGGTAATTGGGTTGGACCATGTCTTTTTTGTGTCTCAATTTTGGGCTAAGAAGACTCCAAAATTATTATTCAAAACCATAGCTAAATTCCTTTAATATAAGATAACTATACTACATGATGCAAAAATAAATTCTAATTAATTAAACTAAACTATATTAAAACATGAAACTATTATATATTTTTTGTATTTTTCAAGATTATATAAAGATAAAAATAAGGTATTATTTTTGTATTTTTTTTACTTTATGAAAGGTACATAAAATAAAATATTTTTGTAATTTTTATTTTCTTGTAATAAAATAAAGTAAAATAGTCAAAATTAGTTGAAATAAAAATATTAGACCTAAATTAAATATTTACATGCTAAAATATATAAAATCTTGGGGAGGGTCAAAAATTACATGTCTACAATTGTCCCTCTTTGACTGAAAACGCGGAGAGTTTTCAGACAAAGAACGACTAGACAGGTTTTTTGACACGACCCTTATTTGGAGAGACTAAAACTAAGAGGAAAAAGGGAATGTGACTGAGCCCTGGTATCTGAGCTGTCTACATATCCTTGGCTATAAAGGAATCAGGCCACGTGTAGTTCAGAAGTGAGTGAGATGATAGAGTATGCCGAGGTGGAGAGCCAGTCAAGGTGCCATTCTGCCCAGGTTCCGGTCCGCGGTCCCGTTATTACATCAAAATCAAAAATAAAAAAGACTAACTAAGCCTATCAGCTACGAGTTACAAGATTCCTATCTATGAGTTTTCTGAAGCTTGATCTTGAGTCTTGGTTGATTCTTCATGCGGACCCTAATCTGAATCTTGATACTTGTTAGCCGCATGTGTTGGTTCAATCTTCTTCAGCTTTTCAAACCAAGACGGGACATGCAGAGCTTATGACCTCAGCCCTGTCTTGAGCAGCTCACATCTTTCATTAACTTCTGCATTTGGATTCACTTCTTGTCTTTCTTGAATCTTGGGCAGCTTGGCTTCTGCTCAATCAGCTTGAGTCGGTCTCAAAAGACTTTTGTTCTGCACCAACTCTGATTATTTCACACCAGTACCATTTGTATTTGCAGCTCAAACAGCCTTATCCCAATTGGAGATCTTTGCTTAGGTGACATTTTCCGATATCTTGAATGACTTCCTGCTTTTGAGCAACTTGTCTGTCAGAGAGAATCACCAGCTATCTTTGCTTGCGCCAAGTAGGCTGACAAGAGTCTTTTTGGGGAAGCCTTTGTATGAATCCTCATGGTATATTGACGGAAACAACTTAGTGCTGGCCAAATTTGCTTTATGCAATTGAAAAGCTGGTAGCAGATTTTGAAATCTTTTCTTGCTTGTTTTGACAAGGACCAACTCGGAGTGAAGGACACAATGATGCAAAGAAACAAGTATTAACAAGAAATGCCCTTGTCGGAAGGACAGAAGGAAGAATTCTTTTTTCTTCTTTTTTTTTTCTTTTTTCTTTTTCAATAACTAGCCTTAATGATAATGACATGCATTTTGGACTTAATGGCCGATCTACCAAACTAATCCAATCTTCCCTTTTACCATTCTTATGACCTTTGAAGTCGGGCTTGTTTATGCCAATTCTTCGCATCAGCTTCACGACTCACTTTCGACAAGTAGTGCCCGAGGGGTTTTCACCAATAAGTCTCTCTCATTTATTTATCTCTGCTTACCGTCGCCTTACAGTGCCCGTGAAGGTTTTTACTAGTAAGACTCTCATTTTTCTTTTTCTTTTTCCTTTTCTTTTTCTCACTTTTTGTGAGTAACTTGACAATGCTATATGTCGTGTGACAACCGTTGCTCATTGCATTCTTCTCTTGGCATTCTTGAAGGCATATCGAGAGGTCTTTATTTGGAAGGTTTTTGGATAGGGTTGGACGAAAAGCCGACATGAGGCTCAAAACAGAGTAGAGATGACGGGGTTGTATACTTACATCTTTTGGAATCGACTATTTTAAAAATAAAATAAAATCTTTGCCCTAGTTTCAGCTATTGGGGGAATTTTTGGATTTTTTTTCTCTTTTCTGAATTCTTATTTGGTTGGACCTAACCGTGAAGCTGCCTACGTATCCTTATTTTTTAAGGAATCAGGTCGAACGTAGTTCAAACATCTGACCTAACTATTTTTTTCATTTTTCTTTCTGATGTTTTTTCCTTTCTTTTCTTTTTTCTTTTTTTTTTCTTTCCTTTTCCTTTGTTTTCAAAACAAGTTGCCCCAACTCCTATTTTTTTGGGCATGGACCTTTGATAAATCTTTTTTTTTTGAACTTTCTAAGAATTGCCCCAGTTTGTACTCTTGGGACATGGATTTTTTTCTTTGTCTTTTTTTTTTTGACTCTAAACTTGATTCCAAAAGAGGGTAGTCAAAGAAAATAACACAGGCTCAAAGGGGTAGCAAAGGATATAAAGTGTTTGGGTAGCAGAAAAAGGGTCTCCCAACCTCAAGAACATCAAACATGGTATCTTTTCGCGATCACAGCATTGACGAACATGTCTGTCTTCTTGGTGTGCCATGGTCACAAGACATTTTTTCATCTCTTAGTGTCAAACTTTCCAACAAACATCAATTGATTAAACATCCTTAAGCCCGATCTTCACAATGATTTGAAGGTGAATTTTACTCGACCTTAGTTCCAAAGTATTCCAACTCTTTATTCATCCTCAAAAGTATTTTTTTAGTTATCGAATTCCAGATTAAATCAGTTCCTAAGATCTGGCCAAAATTTCCGCATGCATGTCATGTCTTAGAACTAGCGAGAAAAGAACTAGGAACAGAATGACACAAAAGGACAAATTGTATTTTATTGAGTAAAGGATGAAAGGGTTTTACAACTAGACAAACAACCTAAATACGAGTTACAACCTTAAAATAACCCGAATAATGAAAATGGAAACAAAACAGACAGACAAGACTCACACAAACAGAATAGAGGGATAGAAGGGTTTGACTCAATAAAACAAATAAAATCTGGATCACAACCCTGAAATAACTCAGATAAGAGAAAAAACATCAAAACAAACTACCAATATTCCTTCCTAGTGAGAAGGGAATGACTTTTCAATTGCTAAGCTTGTCATTTAGCCATAAATTTGCTCATCGGAATCAGTGGAGCCTTATCCAATTTCAAAATCATTAACTTTAGTTAGTAAATTCCCGAGAGGATTCTCATACTCCCTATCACCACACATCATCCCCACAAAGTGTGCATCATCATGTGCAGGTAAAAGATTCTGTGCGATATTCTGGATGCCACTGCCTTGGATCACAATTAGGTTTTCCTGGATCATCCTTTCTATTTCTCTTTTCAAATCCTGACAGCTTTCAACATTGTGCCCCTGGGCATTGGAATGGTATTCACACCTTTTAGAAGGGTCAAAGCTTCTCGCACATGGGTCCACATGATTTGGAGGAATAGGTGCAATCATATCATAATGCTTTAACTTCTTCAATAAGCTTGCATAGGACTCTCCTATTGGTGTAAAATTATCTTTCAACCTTTGTTCCCTTTTATACCTCTGGCTTGGATGTGGGTTATATGGCACCTGAAAATTTTGTGGAGGCTGTTGGAGATTTCGTGATGCTCGTGCTTGCCTTCTGGGGTGTTTTGGTGGCTAGACAACATACTGAGGTGGAGCAACAGAGTATTGAGGGTTCTGAGGTGGATAATACTGCTCAGGGAGTCATGGAAAACTTGAGGAGGCTGCTCATACCTTCTAGATGTTCTCCTGGGACCTCTTCTCGACCCTAATGTCATCATGATTTCTTCAACCTTCTCATTTGTGTCGCTAAAATTATCAGACTCAACCCGGACAGCCTGAGTTGCGGCTTTAAAAACTGCTTGACTTATAATTTTGCCTGTCTTAAGACCATTCTCTACCATTTCTCCTATTTTGATTGCTTCCGAGAAGGATTTGCCAAGTGCGGACATCATGTTTTGAAAGTAATTTGGCTCTTGCGCTTGAAGGAAGATAGTGATTAGCTCGTGGTCATCCATGGGTGGCTTAACTCGAGCTGCTTGCTCTCTCCATTTAATGGCATATTCCCTGAAACTTTCACTTGGTTTCTTCTTCAGGTTTGAAAGGGAAATGCGGTCTGGGGCAGTGTTAATGTTGTATTGGAACTGATTGACAAAGGCCTGTGCCATGTCATTCCAGACGTACCAGCGAGATGTGTCTTGATCCAAAAACCATTCGGATGCTACTCCCGTAAGGCTTTCACCAAAATAAGCCATCAGCAATTCTTCGTTTCTTCCTGCACCTCTCAGTTGATTGCAATACCTTTTCACGTGGGCTATGGGGTCTCCATGTCCATCATACTTTTCAAATTTGGGAGTCTTGAAACCAGGCGGCAAGTGGACATCGAGGAACATGCATAGATCTTTGAAGGCAACACTCTTTTGACCTGCCAACCCTTGCATGTTTTTCAACTGTTATTCTAAGTTTTTCACTCTTTGGGTCATTTCTTCCTGTACCAGCTTTCGGGAAGGCTTCTTAATGTTTGCAGGAAGATCAAATGAGTATGAGTGGTACTCAGGAGAGTGGTATTGCTCTTGTTGTGTAGCAAATTGTGACTCATGACGAGGCTGTCCTTGACCACTGGCCCATGCTTGACACATTTCGGTCATTTGTTGTTTCAGTATTCTATTTTTCTCAAACACAGTAGACTCTGGTTGAACCCTCTGACCCTGAGTCTCTTGAGCACTTGTAACAGCTTCGATGTCAGTTATCTTTTTTCTTTGAATCTTGTGTTTCCAGCTTATCACAAACCGACCACCTCAACTTTCTTCACAATTCAAAACAAAACATGTTAGAATGGACTCAGTCGGTCCTTATTATTATCAATATTTTTTCATTTCTTCATTTTTTTTCTTTTTAATGGTGATCGAACCTGATGTGGGTTGTCTACGTATTATGTGGGAACATGAATCAGATCTTGCGTAGTTCGGGAAAATTATGAATAAAGGAAATAAACTAACTCTTTTTTTTTATTTTGAAATTCGTTTTTTAAAGAAATACTTACAAAGAAGAAAGAAAATATTTTTGGATTTCAATTTTTTTTAAGGATTTTTGAAAAGAAAGACTTCTAAAGAAAAGAAAAAAAATATTTTCTTGAATTTTAACTTCTTTTTCTTTTCTTTTTTTCTAAAAATTTCGAAAGAAAAACTTCTAAAGAAGAAAGGAAATATTTTTTGGAATTTTACTTTGCATTTATGAAAGAAATACTACAAAAGAAAAGAGAATTTTATTTTGAATTTGCAAACAAATATTTTAGGATTTGAGAGAGATTGGAAGAAAATAAATTTGTATTTATTTTTTTTTTTTAAAAAAAATGGGGTCTAAAAGAAAGACTTTCTAAAGAAAAAAGTAAATGAAAATATTTTTTGGATTTTTTTTTTTAAAAAATGGTGTCTCAAAAAAAAAGTCTTTTCTAGAGAGGAAGTAAAGGAAAATATTTTTGAATTTATTTTGAAAATTATGGGCCGGAACCGATGAGTTTGCCTACGTATCTCACATCCGGTGAGAATCAGACCCGCGTAGTTCGCCCAGTTTTGACGGAACAAAAGAAAATATGACTTATTTTGAAATGACTTTTCTTTTTTAAAAAAAAAAATTCAACAGAATTTCAGGGTAATTCAAATACCTACCTCTCACTCTCTTTTCTTTTCTCTTTTTTTTTTTTCGATTTTCATTTTTTTTTATTTTCTTTCCCTATTCTAGTAGCCAGTCAGCATGCAAGCCGAAACAAATAGATGCGCAAGTAGCACGTAAGATGTATCAGGATGGTCTTTTTAATTTGGGTACACCTGTCCTAGACAGACCCAACCCCTGTGTTGGGTCCCCAAAGTCAAATGCACGTGATGCAAGTAAGCGTTCCTACTAGGGATCTGGCATGAGGTTGTGTTATACTAGGTTTAAAAACCTGGGTGTATTGTTCTAGACCTGGCTTACCCGAGCGGACAGCTCGAGTCGAGGGGGGGGCAGCGTACCAGGAATACAGAAGCTTCACCGACTTTGAAACTTGTCCGAACCTCGTTCTAAAATTGGGATAAGACTCTAACAGAAAATAAGTCACACGAAGTGCACACTTCCCAGATGATTTAGAAGACTTAGAAAGAAGAGGGGGTCTCATAGCAATTTATATACAATCCAAACAATATCAAAGCGATAAAAGTGGCATTTAGCACATTAGGCTCAACATGTAAAAATCAGATAAAACAAACCAACTATAACAGTTATTCTAAGCTCGAATCTTAAACCCTGAACCGAAGTTCTGGGTTTGGGTCCCCAGCAGAGTCGCCAGAGCTGTCACACCTCCTTTTTACCTACACCCCCGGGAAGGGATGTATAAGGGAGTTTTTTCCATCTTAAAGTGACAATCGAAACAGAATCATTTTATTAAAAATTCAGAGTCGCCACTTGGGATAATTTAAGGTGTCCCAAGTCACCAGTTCAAATCCCGAGTCGAGGAAGAGGTTGACTTTGTATTACAGTCCGCGAACCAGAAATCCGGGTAAGGAATTTTGTTAACCCGGGAGAAGGTGTTAGGTATTCCCGGATTCCGTGGTTTTAGCACGGTCGCTCAACTATTTTATTTGGACTATTTATTGATTTTAATACATGTTTTAGCATATGATACAATTTTAACTAATTAACCGCTTTTAATCATTTTTAAGGAAGATTGCAACGTCATTTAAAATACGTCTTGAACCACGTCACATAAATGCACCCGCGGTCCACGATACATTTTATTTAACGTTGTTGGGATTTGGATTTGGGTCACATAAATGCACACCCGAGTTTAGAAAAATAACTTTTTAAATAGCGCGTCTAAAGCAACTACACACTTTCAGGTTTGCGAGGGCCATGGAAAATTCAACTAAATGGCACGCCTCGATTTCTAAGGATTAAAATTAAAAGGGTGAGGGCCACGCATTTCAAGATTTTATTTGGTACGACACACCTCAAATTATTAAAGGAAAAACATTCAACTAAGTGAACTACAGATATTCATATTTAAAAAACTAACTTGAAACTGAGTATCACAACTACACCACGGGAACCGTACCCGTAGTTGTGATGACTTTACTACGTACCTAAAGCAAGCCACGATGATCATGATTTTCCTAAAACTAACTTTGACATTATTGCAAAGCATGGTTTCTGGATATTTGTAGAAGAAAAGTGAATTTGATTACTACCAGATTCATTATAAGGTTATTGAAAAATATTTACAACTCAAAGCATTATTACAAATTCCGTTTTCCAATCTTAATTTGTAGACATGATTATTGTATTCCAAAATTCAAGCATCCACTATGTGGCCAAGGATCACATTTCTTTCAACCTTCTCGTCCATTAAACAGGTAAGAAACAAATTTAACAAAAAGGCTAATGAGACCTAACGATTAACAGAGAGAATGCAATCTTCATGAAGCTAAATAAGAAAGATCATATACTCACAAACAATATCTTAACAGAGCAATAGTGGGAGATATGGACCTTAACATTAGCCGAAAATTGATTGTTTCACTGCTTTGAATTCAAAAATATGACAAACCGCAGACGGGAACTCGCATCGATGCCGAAAAGCCGAAACCAAAACGACCTCACTCAAACTCCATCGGATTCCATGGTTTCACAAGCAAAAATCAGAAAAGGAGCTAAAATTTTAAAAGCCATGAACAGAACCTTTCTTTGAAGCCTTATTTTATCTCAAATTTCCAAAAGAACGAAGCTGCAGTAGCGAATACTCTCCGACGTCGGTAATCTAGACTAACGAATTCGTTTTTGGAATGAGGCGAAGAGGAGTGGAGGTGTTGTGATTGTTCTGATGAGTTCGAAATCAAGGAGAAATTTGAGGAATTTGTTAGGTATTGAAGCAAATTCAAGTGATGATTTCAAGAGAAATATTAATGTTCTGTTCGAAAATGTATTGCTTGAGATTTCTTTTTGTTCTTGCCGTCCAGCTGTGGCATTTTTTGTTGTTGTCTAGGTCTAAGAATTGAAAAACTTAGGGTAGAGTTTCTATAATTGGGTATTTTATATGGAAGTGGGAAGGGATGATGGCCATTGGATTAGAAGGAAATAGATGGATAAGATTAAATCTTGCACTTAAATGGGCTAATGGGTTGGGAAGAATGGGCTAATGGTAATTGGGTTGGACCATGTCTTTTTGTGTCTCAATTTTGGGCTAAGAAGACTCCAAAATTATTATTCAAAACCATAGCTAAATTCCTTTAATATAAGATAATTATACTACATGATGCAAAAACAAATTCTAATTAATTAAACTAAACTATATTAAAACATGAAACTATTATATATTTTTTGTATTTTTCAAGATTATATAAAGATAAAAATAAGTTACTATTTTTGTTTTTGTTTTTTTACTTTATGAAAGTTACATAAAATAAAATATTTTTGTAATTTTTATTTTCTTGTAATAAAATAAAGTAAAAGAGTCAAAATTAGTTGAAATAGCAATATTAGACCTAAATTAAATATTTACTTGCTAAAATATATAAAATCTTGGGGAGGATCAAAAATCACATGTCTACAATATCTTCATACAATCCTTGCAATATTAATAAGGTACTAATCATTGTATTATAATAATCCTGAAATAACTTGTTTCTAAACACTCAACGAATTTAAGTACATGAAACCTAGAGGATTGGGGTGGGTAGAAATAGAGCATATGTATATGAAAGGTTTATTAATGAATGACAAATATTACATGAGGGATGTTTTAGCTAGTTTAACTATAAACTAAACAACAAGTCAAGAATATCATGATACAAATTCTCAAAGATGCGATAGCTCATACCAATGAGGACGAAAATATTGATAAGAGTGTAACCCGCAGGCAATAGGGAAAGTAAAATGAAGGAGTTAACTGTTTAATCAAAAAATGAAATTTTAGTCAAAGCTAAAATTTAAAAGAACACGGGTTACTGATAATCAAAAGAGTGTATAAAAGGAAGTAATTTAGGTAGCAAGAGAGTAATCAAGAGAAAAACAAGTAAACCAAAGTTTATATCAATAGTATTTTGTGTGCCCACAATTGATCAGATGTCTCCCTTTTATAGATATCTTGGAGATATACGTTTTGCCCAAATCATAATGAGGCTATTATGAATAATTAAAGACATTTAATGTTATGTTACATAATCATTATATTCAATACAAATTCTCTAACGTATTCCACATTTAATGCCTATTAAATGACGTATCTGTACTCTTTTCTATTGTCAGATTCATTCCTTTTGATTCTCGGACATAAATGACTTAGATAGGTACGAGTGCTGGATTATTTGTATTCCTGTCCGTGCCTCTTCCTCTGCTATTTGCTCGTATCTGTTGCAACTCGTGCCTCTTGGCTAGTTGTAATTCTTTGACCATTTGACCAGTCTACGTGTTTCGACACGTCACCTTTATATTTAAATACAATTTTTTCCAATACAGATAGTCCCCCACTTTCCGTTTATTCATCAGTTGAATATTTGGGAAGTGGATTTCATTAAAAGAGAATTTTTGTCACCATTAATGCTATGACAAAATTGACACTTCATTGAATACCTGTAATTCTTTTTGTGCTTCTAATTGCATCTCTTGGCTAAAATCGGTCACGGAATCAGCTAACACTTGTGATTTTATAGCAGTTCTAAGTTGGTATGTGATTTCATATTCACTTAACTCTATTTACCACTTAGCTAACCTACCTGATAGCTCATGCTTATGTAATATATTACGTAAAGGGTAAGCAGTTACTACGGCGATAGGATGACACTGAAAGTAAGGTCTTAACTTTATAGATGTCATGATTAATGCAAGTGCAAGTTTTTCTAACTGAGTATACCGCTTCTCCGCATCTAACAAAGATTTACTAATATAGTAGATAGGGGATTGTTTACCTTGTTCTTCTCGGACCAAAACAGCGCTTACCGCAACTTCCGAAACAACAAGGTAAATGAGTAGTCTTTCTCCAACCTTTGGTTTTGCCAGCAAAGGTGGATTTGATAAGTACGTTTTTAAATTCCTGAGTTCCTGTTGACATTCCTCATTCCATTCGAAATGATCCTGCTTCTTAAGGGCTGAGAAGAATTTAAAACACTTCTCTGATGATTTAGAAATGAATCTTCCCAAGGCTGCAATTCTCCCTGTTAATCTTTGAACTTCTTTCTTGTTTGAAAGTATATTAGGGATTTCCTCAATGGTCTTGATCTATGCAGGATTTACTTTAATACCACGATTAGAAACAAGAAAACCCAAAAACTTACCTGATGCAACGCCAAATGCACATTTTTCGGGATTTAACTTCATAATAAATTTGCGCAAAATTGAAAATGTGTCAGATAAGTGTGATATGTGATCTTTTGAATACTGAGTTTTAACAAGCATATCATCTATATATACCTCCATAGTCTTTCCTAAATGCTCTTGAAACATTTTGGTAACTAACCTCTGATACGTTGCACCTGCATTCTTTAGACCAAAGGGCATTACTTTATAACAGTAAGTCCCCCTGTCTGTTATGAATGAAGTTTTTTCTTCATCTCCCGGATCCATTTAGTTTTTCTTCATCTCCCGGATCCATTTTAATCTGATTATAACCTGAATATGCATCTAAAAAACTTAATAGTTCGTGACCTGCAGTTGCATCAATCAGTTGACCTATGTGTGGATGTGGAAAAGAATCTTTAGGGCAGGCTTTATTAAGATCTATGTAATCTACACAAACCCGCCACTTACCATTCTTCTTTGGAACTACAACAGTGTTAGCTAACTAGTTAGGATATTTTATCTCACGAATGGAACCAATTTTTAGCAATTTTCGGGCTTCTTCCTGAATCACCTGATTCTTGAAAGTTCCTTGATTTCTTTTCTTTTACTTGACAGGAGGGTATGATGGATCTTTATTTAGTTTATGGGTCATAACCTCCAGGGGTATTCCTGTCATGTCAGATTGGGACCAAGTAAAGCAATCCACGTTAGTTTTTCAAAAATTCAATTAACTTACCTCTCATATCTTGGATAAAATTGGCTACAACATAGACTTTTTTATCAGGCCATTGAGCAAATAACACGACATGCTCTAATTCCTCTATTGTTGTTTTGATATTTTCATTCTCTTCTGGTTCTTGAATGGTATCAGGCCTTGAATCTACATCTGTTTGCCCTTGTTCAGTTGAGGTTTGTGTTGTGGTGACCTCAACTGCCTTTTGTGATTGTTATTTACCTTCATTTCTCGTGTTTGTATCTGCAACAGAGTTGATAGCCCTGGTTGTATGTTGATCTCCACGAATTTGACAGATTCCCCATGGCGATGGAAATTTTAATAATTTGATGCAAGGTTGAAGGAACAACATCCATTTTGTGGATCCATGTTCTCCCAAGAATCATGTTGTAAGTCATCTCCATATCTACCACGTGGAACTTTGTATCTTTAACGACTCCTTCAGCGAATGTGGTGAGTGTTACCTCTCCTTTCGTGAGGACACTAGAATTATCAAATCCAGATAGAGTATGTTCCTTTGGTATCACTTTATCTTCAGCTTGTATCTCACGTAATACTCTTAGTAAAATAATGTTCACGGAACTACCTGGATCAATCAAAACTTATTTCACATTAGCATCATGTATAATTAAAGATATTACCAATGCGTCGTTATGAGGGATTAATACGCCATCTGCATCTGCGTCATTGAATGTAATGTTGTCTTCCTCTAAAACATGCTGCACCCGTTTCCCTTGGGTAATTGTTACTTTGGAAATTTTGTTAGTTGCAGTATATGATATACCCTTGATGTCTTTACCCCCACTTATAACGTTGATAGTTCTTTTAGGAGAAGGTGGTTTTGGAGGCTCTTGCCTGTTCTTCATGTAAGCTTGCTTGCCTTTCTCACTGAACAACTCAGTAAGATACCCTTGTTTTAATAAATGATCAACTTCACTTTGTAAAAATCTGCAATCTACTGTTTTATGTCCGTGGTCATTATGAAACTCGCACCAATGGGTCAGGGTTGCGCCTCTTTGGGTTCGATCTCATTTCCTTTAGCCATCGAACCTTATCTCTCATGCTTCTCAAAACGGCTACGAGCTCGGAGGTGCTGACTTTAAAGTTGTAACCACCGAATTTCGCTTTTAAATTTCTATCATTATCTCGTGACTCATAGTTATTTCGCTCGTTCCTGAATCTTGATGAAGAACCTGATTCTCTGTTTCTTGATCTGTGATCGTACCTTTGATTATCCTGCTTTGACCGTGAATCCTTTCCCGCAGGTCCCATGTAAGGCTCGTACCTATTTTTATCGGATCTTTTTTCGGTCTCCGCACGTCTCGAACTTACCTTTTCTTCTTTTTGAAATCGTGGAACAGTATCTTCCTCAATCCTCAGCTTCGTGTTATACCTATTATAAACATCATTCCACGTTGTAGCTGGGAATTCTCGAAGGCTTTCCTTGAGCCTCCTCGTAGCTTCCGAGCTTTTTTCATTCAAATTACTTGTGAAAGCTATAGCTGCCCAGTTGTCAGGTACACGCGACAATGTCATTCTTTCTCGTTGAAATCTGTCCACGAATTCTCTAAGCAGTTCTGAGTCCCTTTGCTTGATTTTGAAAATATCCTCCATTCTTTTCTCTACTTTTTGAGCTCCCGAGTGTGCTTTGATGAAAGAATCTGCAAGCTCAACAAAAGAATTTATAGAATTTTCGGGTAAAAGAGAATACCATGTTAGCGCTTCTTTGGTGAGCGTTTCACCAAATGTTTTGACTAATACTGATTCAATCTCCTGCTTAGTCAAATCGTTGCCTTTTACACCCGCCGTGAATGCAGTCACGTGATCTCGTGGGTCTGTTGTTCCATCATAATTTGGAATATCAGGCATTTTGAACTTTTTTGGAATTGGGAGTGGAGCAGCACTAAGCTTCCAGGGTTGTTATGAATATCTATCCATATCTACCCCTTTGATTATGGGCGGCACCACGGGTATCTGCTCTATGCGCTCACTTTGCTCCTTGAGCTGTTTCTGCAAGGTTAGTACTAAGTTTTGTAAATTTGATTTAGCTAAAGTACCTGTTTCTCCCTCATGCGATTCACTGGGGGTTCCACCGCTGCCTGAATTAACAAGCCCGGAACGAGGTTTCTCCAGAGTGTTGTTATTTGGAGTAGGCGTGGGGGGTGCAGCAGGTAACTGGCTAACCAAGGCCTGAACGGCTTTATTGACCTGTGCGGTAATAAGTTTTTGCAAAGCCTCATCCATAGCTTCAACATTTTTGAATTGAGCTTGTCCATCAGTATGAGACCCTTAGGAGTGCCTTCACGAGATCGCCGAGGAGAGCCTTGTGGAGAAATAATCAGTGCGTTATTATACTGAGGGTCTCTCTGAAGTTGTTGGTTTATTTGGTTTTCTTGGTTTCCTTGAATGTTGTCATTGTTGTTCGACATAGTTGATGCAACAAGGAAATTTAAGCGAAAAGAAAATAGATTATCATATTCCCGGTAACGGAACCAATTTGTTTAACCAAAAATGAAATTTTAGTCAAAGCTAGAATTTAGAAGAACACGAGTTACTGATAATCAAAAGAGTGTATAAAAGGAAGTTATTTAGGTAGCAAGAGAGTAATCAAGAGAAAACAAGTAAACCAAAGTTTATATCAATAGTATTTCGTGTCCCCACAATTGATTAGATGTTTCCCTTTTATAGATATCTTGGAGATATACGTTTTGCCCAAATTATAATGAGGCTATTATGAGTAATTAAAGACATTTAATGCTACGTTACATAATCATTATATTCAATACAAATTCTTTAACGTATTCCACATTTAATGCCTATTAAATGCCGTATCTGCACTCTTTTCTATTGTCAGATTCATTCCTTTTGATTCTCGGACATAAATGACTTAGATAGGTACGGGTGCTGGGTTATTTGTATTCCTGCCCGTGCCTCTTCCTCTGTCATTTGCTCGTATCTGTTGCAACTCGTGTCTCTTGGCTAGTTGTAATTCTTTGACCATTTGACCAGTCTACGTGTTTCGACACGTATTCGACACGTCATCTTTATATTTACATACAATTTTTCCCAATACATTAACCCTCTTGTTTTCAAGAACTAATGCTAGTGCAGAAGCAGTGATAGTAAAAACAGCAGCCAACATCAAACAAATAGAAGCAATACTAGCTTTTAAAGGCAAAGAAATATAGAATTCTTCAGCGTAGAAAGCAGAACGTTGAAGTGATAACAGAGCTGCCAAACTTATGAAGGAAAAAAATATTGCTGAATAAACGACCACTATAAACTTGTAAAAGGTGTTGTCTTTGTCGAGAACAGCTACACCAGAATTCTGATCGAAACCTCCTGGTAATGTAAACAATGCTGCATAATTCACTGTACACAAAAGGGTTGCCACAACTATGATGCTGTTGATCATTTCAATACTCTCCCTCTGTGCTGCTTTTCTTAAACGCAAGTGGTTCTCTTCGAATAATTCATCAGCTGTCTTCCCATCTCTATTTCGGACGTACCTTAGATGTGGGTGGCAATCCATCCTTGTATGCTGAGGATGATGCATGCAAGCTCATTTTATTCATTATATGGATCGACTACTACTTTATATATGCCATTTTTTTAATTAAGATGAAAATAAAACAAAGAGGTGCTTAGAGTGTTGAGCTTTGGTTTTGCTGATAAACAAACAATGTAGCAGTATATGGTTGGTTGGTTGGTTACTAGCTAGTTGAAGAACCGAGGATCTTACGTATGGTTCTTTTAACAAGCTTGATTCATATATAATCATAATTAAACTATAGGAGTCACTAAATATATTATAATCCTAATTAAATATTTCACTTAAGCTATAAATGGAAGAGGAGCCTTGGCGTAAACTAGTAAAGTTGATGTCATGTGACCAGGAAATCACGGTTTTGAGCAATGGAAACATCCTCTTACAAAAATGTAGGGTAAGACTGCATACAATAGACCCTTGTGGTCAGGCCCTTCCCCGGACTCCGCTTATAGCTAGAGTGCACCAAACTTCTTTTTACTTAAGCTATAAATGACCTAGTAGCCGCCTAAATTCAAAAAGAAATGCTAATAAAGAGTACTGTTTTATAATGAAGTAGAATCGCGTTAGAAGTTGTTTAAGGAAAGCCTTATGTTTTTATACTTTCTCTAGGGTTAGCATAACAGATAGTATTATCTTGATCATGCTTACGCACCAAGCCTTGCTACTAACATTGGTCTGTATATATAAACTCCTATTAGTTTGTTTCTTGCAGTATTATATACACCTACATTGAGAAAATTAATTAAGTGAGCAAGAGCAAGAAACAATCCTCAGTGTACGTAAGATATATATCAAGCCGAAAAACCAAGTCTTTGTGTTTGAAGTTCTACAGTTTGTCTATTCATTATACGTAGTAGTAGGTATTTTGAATTGTAACCTAATTCGCTTATTCAAGAAGCTTTTTGTTAGGTCAATCTTCAGAGAGTCGTTCATGTACCAAATTAAAATAATAATAATTACTCAAGGTCGAAAACTGTACCTTTAACCAATATATGTCCCAACACATCTCACGTGCTATATCAGTATTAAACTCTTCCACTGGCACAACTGAAGAGTGAGTAGATGGAATTCCCAAACTTGATGCTAAATGAAGTATGTTGTTCCCATATTTATCAACTTCTGCCAACATTCTATCCTTGTCATGACCAAGTTTTTTCTTCAAATATTCATATATACGTAAATGTTTTCGTTCCACTGCTATATGCAAAATGTTCCTTCCATTTTCGTCTAGTGAATCAGAAACTTGAGGTCGTGCTTTTAAGATTGCAGTGACCAATTCGGTAATGCCCAGTTTTGTGGCTTGTATTAGGGGATTAATGATCATATATAGGTTTTGTTGGAGAATCAAAATGAGTATAACAACTCCAATCTTCTTTCCATATTAATCTTTCTGCTAGTAACAAAGCTAGTCCATGTTTTTGTTTCTCACTATCAATTCTTCTCAACCATCGAAGACCTGTACATGCATTACCAATAGGAAGTAAACCTCATAACAAAGTTATAATTAAATACTAGCTCTATATATATATATATATATATATATATATATATGACTTCCATGCTATAGTAATTTAAGTCAAGTGGTATATGAGTAGATCAAACCGTCTAAGCAGGTTTCAGCTAAGAAATTACTAACATAAAACCGACAAATAATAGGCACAATAGCTAACACAAAAATGGTCTCCTATATATATTAGGAGCTAAAACATAATTAAATAAATAAAAGTGTACATATTCTCCCAACTAATATATATAATTTATACTTTTAGATGAGATGGTTATACACTTCAATATGCATGATACCGGAGAAAACAAAGGTCCTGTTTTCAAGTACTCTCATTGCCATCCATTATAAAATGAATTCATCTTCATGTGTTTGGCTCGTGAAAAAGAATCAAGCATGCACGTCAGGGACGGCGTGTTGAAGAAATAATAAAAACATACTCTCTCTAATAGCTTAAACTTTTAATTGAGATGGTAACACAATTCAAAAACAAATCAAAGTCACCCATCATGAGAAGTCGTGTTGAAACATATATAATTAAATAATTATAAATCGAAGTGGACATTCTCTCTCTAAGAACTTAAACCTTTAATTAGATGAGATAGTTACACAATTCAATAAGTATATTATATGTATATTGTTCAAACGTCAAACAGTTGACTAATTGAATACGTGAATTGGATTACATGCAAAACAAAAACCATATAAGTAAAGCTTTCTTGAAACTGGGACATATAGGCAGTACCTAAAATTGCTTGCAACCTTGATGACCTTTGTCGTTTGATGATACCACCATCTCTTAAATCATGTTGCTCGTCCAGATTCACAACATTTTCAGATTCGATATACATTTCTGGGATAGCTTCTCAACACAAAATAATAATTGTAAGTACGTAGGAGATCGAGTAAAGCTTCTAGTCTAAACTTTATTGTCAAAATTTTAAAGGGAATCAGGAGGATATAGAAAAAGAATCGTAGTACTGAATCATTTATTCTGAAAGTTGATATCGGAAATCGATAAATTAAGAAATCAACCCATTTCTTAGCAGCGTGAAGAACAGTGCAACCATCATTTCTCTTAGCGAAGCAATCACTCCCAAAATCCTCTAGAAGTCTAAAAACTTCATCCTTCCCATATTCAGCTGCAATGTACAATGGCGTTTCCCCAACTTCATCCTTTAAATGAACTAAATCAATGTCTTGCATTACCATTATTTCTGTCACCTCCTTCTGTCCATATCTGTTCAAATTAACTTATACTATAATTAAGTAAATAAAAGTGAAATTTTTCTAAAAATAATTTTAAATCGACGTAATATAATGGTCACACATTTTAATATATAATACCTCGCGGCTTCGTGCAATGCTGTTCATCCTTTGACATTCTTCTTTCTAAGTGCTTCTATACTAAGAAGACCTTCTTCAATAAGTGCTGTAAGAGCAGCAACATTTCCTTTTATGGCCAGAAAGTGAACAACTGCGTCACAACGTTGGTTTAGTGATATGAAACCTTTTTCTCTCACCATTGCAAGCGACTCTTCTATATCATTATCTGCTGAAAGCATGTAAGTTTTTGAGAAAAATATTTCTTCTGTGCTTATAACTTCCATATTGTTTTAAAATAAAAGCAATGCAGTAAAATGTAAACAAGAAGAGATAGAGAGAATGGAGAAGTGTTTTCTTCTTTCACTTTGGTGTAATTTTTCATTGCAATTACATGGCCTTTTATAGGCATAAAAAGTAAAGATGATGGACATAAAATAGGAAATTTAATCTTTAAGTTATTCACAATATGGGCATCCAATGTAGCATCCAATGTAGTATCCAATATAGTATCCAAAGTAGTATCCAATGTACAAACTATTCATAACACTCCCCCTTGGATGTCTATGTAAGATAATGTGCCTCATTAAAAACTTGCAAAAAAAATATTGGGATGTACATAGTTATTTATAATATGCATTGCTTGCTGCCTCATTAAAAACCTTACCAGGAAAATCCAGTGGGACAAAACCTTGGTTAAGGAAAAGAGTGCAGCGTGTAGTTACTCCCCCTAATGAAAAATCACTTAATGTCTCGAAGACGACGCATTCCAATCTTATATATCAGCTTTTCAAATATTGAGGTTGGTAATTCCTTAGTGAACAGATCAGCCAAATTATCTCTTGAACGAACTTGTTGTACATCTATTTCACCATTCTTCTGAAGATCATGAGTGAAAAAGAATTTCGGCGAAATGTGTTTTATTCTATCTCCTTTGATATATCCTCCTTTCAATTGAGTTATGCATGCAGCATTGTCTTCATACAATATTGTTGGAATATTCTCTTTCGAAGAAAGACCACATGTTTGTTGAATGTGTTGAGTTATAGATCTTAACCAAACGCATTCTCGACTTGCTTCGTGAATGACTATTATCTCTGCATGATTTGAAGAAGTAGCAACCATAGTTTGTTTTGTCGAACGCCATGATATGGCTGTACCTCCACTTGTAAATAAATAGCCTGTCTGAGATCGACCTTTGTGTGGATCAGACAAATATCCTGCATCTGCATAACCAATCAATGATGGCTTGGATTCATTTGAATAAAATAAACCCATATCAATGGTCCCTTGGAGGTATCTGAATATATGTTTAATACCATTCCAGTGTCTTTGTGTTGGCGAAGTACTAAATCTTGCCAATAAGCTTACTGAGAAAGCTATATCTGGTCGGGAATTATTGGCAAGATACATTAATGCCCCAATTGCACTAAGATATGGTACTTCGGCACCAAGAAGCTCTTCATCATTTTCATGAGGTCGGAATGGATCTTTCTTTATATCAAGTGATCTCACAACCATCGGGGTACTCAATGGATGTGCTTTATCCATATAGAATCGCTTTAAAATCTTTTCGGTGTATGTCGATTGATGGACAAATATTCCATCTTTCATATACTCAATTTGTAGACCAAGACAAAATTTTGTCTTTCCAAGATCTTTCATTTCAAATTCTTTCTTCAAATAGTCTACTGTTTTTGGAAGCTCCCCAGGAGTTCCAATGATATTTAAATCATCAACATACACGACGATTATAACAAATTCAGATCCAGACCTTTTTATAAAGACACAGGGACAAATTGGATCATTCTTGTACCCTTCTTTCAACAGGTATTCACTCAGGCGATTGTACCACATACGTCCTGATTGTTTCAATCCGTATAAAGATTTCTGAAGCTTTATTGAACAAGTTTCTCGAAAATTTTTATATGCTTCTGGCACTTTAAATCCCTCAGGTACTTTCATAAAAATTTCGTTGTCTAATGATCCATACAAATAGGCTGTAACAATATCCATTAGATGCATATCAAGTTTTTCTTGTACTGCCATATTTATGAGATACCTGAAGGTGATAGCATCCACTACAGGAGAATATGTCTCCATATAATCAATTCCAGGCCTTTGGGAAAACCCTTGTGCCACAAGTCGTGCTTTATATCTAACGACTTCATTTTTATCATTTCGTTTTCGCACAAAAACCCATTTATACCCTACTGGCTTTATGCCTTCAGGTGTTCGAACTATGGGTCCGAAGACTTCACGTTTTCCAAGTGAAGTTAACTCTGCCTGGATAGCGTCTTTCCATTTTGGCCAATCATTTCTCTGTCTACATTCATTGACAGATTTTGGTTCAAGATCCTCATCTTGTTGCATTATTTCAACAACAACATTATAAGCAAAAATCTTATCGATAACAATATTATTTCGGTTTCATCTTTTTCTGATTGAGACGTAACTTATTGATATCTCTTCATTTTCATTATTTTTAGGTACCTGGACCTCCCCTAAGGTCTTATCATTTGTTACGTCTTGGGGCTCTTCTTGAGCCACTACCTCTGTGTTATGTTCACTTTGATCACTTGCTCCTTTTCTTCTTCGAGGATTTTTATCTTTAGAACCGATTGGTCTACCACGTTTCAAGCATGGCTTAGACTCATTTGCTTTAATTAATTGTTCTGTCGGGATATCAACTCGAATTGGAGCATTAGCAGCTGGAATATGTGACTTAGTCACCCTTGGTAGGTTAGTGAATGCATCTGGCAATTGATTTGCAATATTTTGTAAATGAATAATCTTTTGAACCTCTTGTTCACATTGATTTGTTCGAGGATCTAAATGAGACAGTGATAATGCATTCCAATCTATCTTCTTTTTCAGCTGCTTATTTTCTCCCCCTAATGTTGGATATACTGATTCATCAAAATGGCAATCAGAAAATCTTGCCGTAAATAAATCTCCAGTCATCGGCTCTAGATATTTTATAATAGAAGGAGATTCATATCCAACATATATCCCCAACCTTCTTTGAGGACCCATCTTTGTGCGTTGTGGTGGAGCAATTGGAACATATATCGCACAACCAAAGATCCTAAGATGGGAAATATTTGGCTCCTGAACCAAAAGCCAATTGCAATGGGGAGACTTTATGATAACTTGTGGGCCTTATCCGCACAAGTGCTGCTGCGTGCAAAATAGCATGACCCCATACTGAAATGGGAAGTTTTGTTCTCATAAGCATTGGTCTAGCAATTAATTGGAGGCGTTTGATCAATGATTCTGCTAGACCATTTTGTGTATGAACATGAGCAACCGGATGCTCAATTGTTATCCCAGTTGAAATACAATAATCATTAAAGGCTTGGGATGTAAACTCACCGGCATTATCAAGACGAATTGTCTTAATTGCATAATCTGGAAATTGTGCTCTTAGCTTTATTATTTGAGCCAACAATCTCGCAAATGCCATATTGCGAGTTGATAGTAAGCACACATGTGACCATCTTGTAGATGCATCTATCAAAACCATATAATATTTGAATGGTCCACATGGAGGGTGAATGGGCCCACATATATCACCCTGTATACGTTCCAGAAATGCAGGGGATTCCATCCTAACTTTAATAGTTGATGGTCTAATAATTAATTTTCCTTGAGAACACGCAGCACAAGAGAATTCCTTAAATTGAAGAATCTTCTGATTCTTCATTGCATGTCCATGTGAATTCTCAATTATTTTACGCATCATATTAGAACCAGGATGGCCCAACCGGTCATGCCAAATAATAAAATTATCTTGATTAGTAAACTTCTCGTTTACTACGGCATGTGTTTCAATCCTGCTAATACTTGTGTAGTATAAGCCGGAGGAAAGAGCAGGTAACATTTCAAGCACATATTTCTTACCGGACATTATTGTAGTAATATAAAGATATTCAATCTTTTCATCATTTGTAGTCTCAATATGATAGCCATTTTGGCGAATATCTTTGAAACTTAATAAGTTTCTTTGAGATTTACTACAATATAGTGCTTCATCAATAGCCAAATTTGTTCCTCCTGGTAGTAATAAATTGGCTCTTCCAGAACCTTCAATTAATCTTGTACTACCGGATATTGTATTAACATTCGCTTCTTTCATTACCAAATAAGAGAAATATCTCTTATCTTTTAAAATAGTGTGTGTTGTAGCACTATCCAGAAGACATATATCATCTTTATTAATCTTGAGTCCAACTGAAGACTGGGGAATTTTCATATTCTTCATAAAAAAAGGATAAATAATACATCATAAGAAATATGAAAGACAAGCAGGAAAAAAAAACATTAAGAAATACATTAGAAATGTAGAAACTAGCAACACATGATGCATTAGGAAAATACACTCAAGAAAAATAAACTAGTTGCAAACATAAACATAACAACTTTTATAGCTTCATTCCCCAGTAAGATGATTAGTTCTTCAGTCAATATCCTCAAAGAAGTCCCCAACTTCTAAATGAGTAATATTTGTTAGGCCTTCAAAATCATCATCTTTATATGCAAGATGTGCCTTAGAATCATATTTATTTGAGGGACCTGCTTCATCATCATTATTTTGAAAGGTCAAGTGTGCCTCCACATTATTTTCTTTTTTCTTGAGGGAGGCTTGATAAAGTTTGACAAAATGTTCTGGCGTACGACAAATGCGTGCCCAATGACCTCTCATACCACATCGGTGACACATACTAGCTTTACCTTTTGAATGATTAATTTGAGAACCCTTATTGTTCTCCAATTTATTTCCACCATAATGACGATAATTGTTTCGCCCCCTGCCACGTCCACGTTTACGACCATGTCCACGACCACGGTAATTATTTTGTTTTCTTTCAAACTTATCATATGTTGCTACAACATTCACTTCCGGAAATGGAGCTGACCCAGTGGGACGGGCTTCATGATTTTTCATTAATAGAGTATTATTCTGCTCAGCCACAAGTAGGCATGTGATTAACTCAGAATATTTCTTAAAACCTTTTTCACGGTATTGTTGTTGTAGCACCACATTTGAAGCGTGAAAAGTAGAAAATATTTTTTCCAATAAGTCCTCATCTGTGATAGTGTCTCCACATAATTTTAATAGAGAACTTACTTTAAAGATAGCAGAATTATACTCACTTACAGTTTTAAAGTCTTGCAACCTTAAATGTATCCACTCATACCGAGCTTTCGGTAATACCGTAAGTTTTAGGTGGTCATATCGATCCTTCAAATTAATCCATAATTCAAGTGGATCTTTTACGGTTAAATATTCAGTTTTTAACCCTTCATGTAGATGATGACGAAGGAAAATCATGGCCTTCGCTTTCTCCTGATTTGATGCTTCATTTCCTTGTATAATAGTATTTCCAAGACCTTTAGCGTCAAGGTGAATTTCAGCATCAAGAACCCATGATAAATAGTTCATCTCGGTGATGTCAAGTGCCACAAATTCAAGTTTTGATAAATTTGACATAGTGAAAACTATCATAAAAGATGAATAAGTTAGAGAAATAATTATAATAATAAACAATTAATGAAAACAAAACGATTAAGGTAAAAGAAATGAAAATAGAGCTATATCATGTTAACAATCTACTATTTCATTTTATTCTTGCCATAAAGTAGAAATTACATACTTGTTTCATTTCACTTTATATTATTGATATATATGTGTTAATAGAACTGAACGTGACTAACATTATTTATATGTTCCAATAAATATAAAGTAATTAAACTATAAAATTATTGCTTGTCAATTTATTTCTCACAGTTCTTCAAAATGCCTTAAAGATATGTTTTGATCTAGGGAGTCCATGAATATTATAAGTATGACATTAGTGCATAGCTAGTTTGATGACTTTGAGGTCCTCTAAGAGTTGAGCACGGAAGGAAATAGTTATTTTATCACTGCAATGTACTTAAACTATTTAAGATGCCCAAGCGCACAAGTAATCTGCAAACAATGAGCATATGATATGTACTGTCATAAATAAAATGATTATAATGATACATACCTTAATAAAATATGGCTCAACTTAGCGGGAGTTAAGAATAAAATTAGAGCTTCGTGCTGATAACGTGTTATAAAATAAAAGCAATGTAGTAAAATGTAAACAAGAAGAGATAGAGAGAATGGAGAAGTGTTTTCTTCTTTCACTTTGGTGTAATTTTTTATTGCAATTACATGGACTTTTATAGGCATAAAAAGTAAAGATGATGGACATAAAATAGAAAATTTAATCTTTAAGTTATTCACAACATGGGCATCCAATGTAGCATCCAATGTAGTATCCAATGTACAAACTATTCATAACACATATTAGGATATATAGTACTACTTTCCTAATTTTTTATTTCTACTATAAAGTAGTAGTATTTTTTTTTCTGTTTCTAGTGGTTTAGCTAGGATTTATGTACTAAAATAATGTTGGTTTCTTTTAAATATACTTGTTTGGAGGTATGAATATTCCTAGCTACGCTTCTTACAACAAGAAAAGAATAAAGTGTCATTTACTAAAGCTTTGTAATAATGATAAAAGCAACGGTTCATCACTTTAAGTTATGTCTCTCCAAATCAGGGTTGGACCTACCTATGAGGTAGAGGGTCACCGGAACTCGTTAACCTCGTCAATAATAATGTATATATATCTCGTATATATTAATGTACTAGTTTTTGGCCATACTAATTCCTACGAACATTATAAAAATATCAGTTTGCAATGAGTTGCAGAAATTAAAGAGGGAAAATGCAAGTTCAAAATTAATAAATGGTGAGCCTATGTGCTCAATTTTCATTATTATTGCAAGCACAATCATATAGAAAAATTAATATCGAATGAATTTGAAAAGTAATTAATGTTCGAATGGCTTAAATTATGCAATTCTTATAATATATCGTTTTCAACTTGATAATATTTTTTTATATGCCAACAACACAGTTTAAATGTGAAGCCTTCTTTTTAAGAGACTGTTGCTCCTCCTTTTTATTCCCGCATACATATCAAGAAACTGTTATTAAACGAAAATAATGTTTGTAGAAACTATATAAAATTTCAGCAATTTATGCCTTCCTTAGGTTGACGAGTAAATCGGTGTGTACATTTACACTTAGTAATTAATAGGTAGTAGTTATTTGTGATGGACATAATAATTGCTGAAAGATTTAATTGATGTATATAAAGCGTGTACATGTAACCTTTGGTTACGGAAGAATTCAAAACAATAATATAGAAACTTCGAAGAGTTCAAAGAGAGATCACGAATAATAATACAAATAACACACACACACACAAAAAAAAGATATTCTAATATTATAGGAAAACTAATAAAATTTCACATCTTGCAATTGTGACGTTGAAAAGAAAAGAAATGACATCTTTTTCCCAATGTCTCACCATCCATCACTTTATTATACCACACCCAGAATAATGTGAAGAGTAAAACTGAAAATGTAAAAATGTGGAGCCACGAAGTGAAGTCACAAAAGAGAGATATTGTGATAGACCCAAAAGTTATCACTTGTTTTAGAAATAAATTCTGCATTTTGAGGCCTTAAAAACCTCTTTCAGCATCACCTCGATTTGTGTGCGTAGTCCGGATGCGTAGCCAGAAAGCCAACATGTGAAAATTTGTGAAAAATGATGAATTTTGACTTTAAAATGAATTTAAGTTGACTTCGGTCAACATTTTGGGTAAACGGACCCGGACCTGTGATTTGACGGTCCCGTAGGATCCGTAGGAAAATATGGGACTTGGGCATATGTCCGGAATCGAATTCCGAAGTCCCAAGCCCGAGAAATGAATTTTTGAAAGAAATTATTTTGCTGAATTAATTATGAAGTAAAGAAAAGAATTTATGTTTGAAACTATTGGTATCGGGCCCGTATTTTGGTTCTGGAGCCCGGTACATGTCTAATATATGATTTGAGTCGAGCCTGTGAAAATTGGTAAGAAACGGACTTGAAATAACGTGAATCGGGCCTTATTTGAGAAATTTGAAGTTCTTAAGAAATTTCATGATTTTGATGCTAAATTCATAGTTGTTGATATTATTTTGGTAATTTGAATGCACGAGAAAGTCTGTATGATGTTTTTAGGTTGGTGTGCATGTTTTGTTGGAGTCCCGAGAGCTCGGGTGAGTTTTAGATAGGTCACGGAGTGGATTTTAGACTTGAAAAATTGCAGGCTTCAGCTGTTCCATTGCAGGCCCGCAGGCTTCGCATTTGCGAAGTCTGGCTCGCAAATGCGAGGGCTGAGTCGCAAATGCGAAACAGCCCAGGCCATCCCTTCCTCGCAAATGCGAGATTTCCCTTCACAAATGTGATGCTCCCCATTTGGGCGTGTTATCGCATTCGACTGTATTTTCGCAATTTCGACTTCGCAAATGCGAAAGTTTCCTCGCAAATGCGAGCTTAGCAGAGTCTGGATTCACAATTGCGAACCCTGATCGCAATTGCGATACCTGCAACCTGTAAGTTCATAACTTAGACGCATTTTCAACCATTTTTGACATCTTCTCAAAACATAAATTCTCTAGGGCGACTTTTAAAAGGCAACTTCTCTTCCTAATCGATTGTAAGTGATTTCTAACTAGTTTTCTTCAATCTTTAACATTTTTTCACATGATTTCAACTCAAAATCAATAATTTTCATGGGGAAAATTGGGTGTTTTGGGTAGAACCTAGGTTTTTAAAAAATTGGGGATTTTGACCTCGATTTGAGGTCCGATTTCAAAACAAATTATATATTTGGGTTTGTGGGGGAATGGGTAATCAGGTTTTGGTTCGAACCTCGGGTTTTGACCATGTGGGCCCGGGGACAATTTTTGTCTTTTGGATAAAACTTTGAAAAACTTATTTTACATTAGAATTGATTCATTTAGCATTTATTAACGTAATTAAGTAACTTGTAGCTAGATAGGAGCGAATTGGTGGTGGAATCAAGAGGTAAACCGATAATTGAGACTTGAATTGTGTTCGTGGCATCGAGGTAAGTGTTTGGTCTAACCTTAGCTTGAGGGATTAGGAGTCGTGTCTTATTTGCTAGATGTTAATTGTGGAGTACGACGTATTGGCATGGTGACGAGTATCTATACGTCGATGTCAAGCATGTCCGTGAGTCTTGTATTATAATTATTATGACTCTGTTGTAGTTTATTGCGTTTCACATGTTATTATCATTATTGTTCCCTTGCAGGGATATTATTGTCATATTATTGTTCCCTTGCCGGGATATTTGTTTTGATATTATTGTTCCTTTACCGGGATGTTGTTGAAATATTGTTGTTCCCTTGCTGGGATGTTGTTATATTGCTCTTGTTCCCTTGCCGGGATTCTTTTGTGATTGTTGTTGATTTGTAACTGGGATCGGGTGGCACGCCGCCACGGAAATATATGAAATGGGAGCGGGTTGCACGCCTACAACGCAATATATGAAATGGGAGCGGGTGGCACGCTGCCACAAAAATATATGAAATGGGTGCGGGTTGCACGCCTGCAACGTGATATATGAAATGGGAGCGGGTTGCACGCCTGCAACGAGATATATGAAATGGGAGTGGGTGCACGCCTGCAACGAGATATATGAAATAGGATCGGGTTGCACGCTTGCAACGAGATATATGAAATGGGATCGGGTTGCACGCTTGCAACGAGATACATGAAATGGGATCGGGTTGCACACCTGCAACAAGATGTGAAATAAAAGTGAATTCTGCATTTGTTTTCCTTATCCTTGTTAGTAATTGGATTTTGGTTTCTTTATATTCCTCTTGATATTCTGTTGTTAACTGTTATTCCCCGAAGCATGTTTTTCCCCTCCCATCTTTAATTGTAATTATCTGCTTTTATTTTTCCATTGTATATGATTTAACTGCATTAGTTTATTTGGTAGTCTGGTCCTAGCCTCATCACTACTTCGCCGAGGTTAGGCTAGGTACTTACCAGTACATGGGATCGGTTGTGCTGAGACTACACTCTGCATTGTGTGCAGATACTGATACCGGAGCACTTGGACCGTAGTGAGGGTATTGTCTTCAGTCCACACAGGCGACCCGAGGTAGTCCTGCAAACGTCCGCGGGCTTTGGCGTCACCTCCTATCTTTCTTTTATCATGTTTCCTTTACTTATTTCAGAAATAGAGTATCTTTTATCTTTCAGACTTTGTATGTAGTATTCGTAGACCGTCTGTGAAACTGTGACACCAGTTCAGGGTAGTCGATGCTCAAGCACTTGCATTGGATACATATTCAGATAGTTCATTGCTTTTCTTCCGCTTATTGTAAATTTCGTTGTCTACATGGTATTGCTTCATAATTGTTAAAGAATATAAAATGGGTAAAAAGGTAATTTGTTCAAACAGTCGGCTTGCCTAGCTCACATTAGTAGGCGCCATCACGACTCCCGAGGGCAGAAAATCCGGGTCGTGATAAGTTGGTATCAGAGCTCTAGGTTACATGGATCTCACAATTCACAAACAAGCTTAGTAGAGTCTAAGGGATTGGTACGGAGACGTCTGTATTTATCCCCCAGAGGCTACAGAGTTAGGAAAAACTTCACATTTATTCCTTCCTGTCGTGCGGTTTGGTTTCTCAATGCTAATTGAATTTCTACTCTATTCTTTCGCAGATGGCGAGAACACGCGCTTCCTCATCCACCGACCTGCAGCCCGAGCCCCCAGCAGCAGCTCCCACGAGGGGCAGAGGGCGAGGCTGAGGTCGTGCTAGAGGCCGAGGTAGGGGAAGAGCTCAGCCCAGAGCAGCAACACCAGCGGCGGAGCCTCAGGTTGAATTTGACGATGAGGTTCCGGCCTAGACAGTTCTGGTAGGCCCAGCTCAGGTCCCAGAGGGGTTTATTGCTACCCCAGTACTCCAGGATGCTCTGGTCCGTCTAGTAGGCCTTATGGAAAGTATCACCCGGGCAGGCTTGCTTCCTGTAGCACCAGCCGTCTCTCAGGCTGGAGGAGGAGCCCAGACTCCTGCTACTCGCACTCCGTAGCAGATGGCTCCCAGTTTCAGACTCCAGCAGTCCAGCCAGTTGAAGCAGTTCAGCCGGGTGTGGTAGCTGAGATCGGTGATGGAGCAACTATGTCTGTCGATGCTTTGTGGAGGTTGGACAGGTTTACCAAGCTCTTCACTACTACTTTCAGCGGTGCATCGTCTGAGGATCCCCAGGATTATTTAGACAGTTGTCATGAGGTTCTCAAGAACATGGGGATAGTAGAGACCAATGGGGTCGATTTTGTTATTTTTCGCTTATCTAGGTCCGCCAAGACTTGGTGGAGAGACTATTGTTTGGCTAGACTAGCCGGATCGTCAGCTTTGACTTGGGAGCAGTTTACTCAGCTATTTCTGGAGAAGTTTCTCCCCATCACTCAGAGAGAGGCCTATCGGAGATAGTTTGAGCGTCTCCAGCAGGGTTCTATTACTGTTACTCAGTATGAGACCAAATTCATCAACTTGGCTCGTCATGCTCTTATCATACTTCCCACCGAGAGAGAGAGGGTGAGAAGGTTCATTGAGGGACTTATCCATCCTATTCGACTTCAGATGGACAAGGAGACGGGGAGTGGGATTTTCTTTCAAGAGGCGGCCAATGTGGCTAGGAGAGTTGAGATGGTTCTATCGCAGGGAGGTGGTCAGGGGTCTGACAAGAGGCCTCATCATTCAGGCAGATTCAGTGGTACCTCGTCTGGAGGCAGGGATTCGTATGGTAGAGGCCATCCTCCTAGGACTTTTCAGTCAACACTTCAGGTTTCTCACGGTGCTTCAGGTGGCGTGGTTCTCATATGCAGTATTTTGATCAACAGTCCTACAGTGCACCCCAGCTCCTATCAGTGCACCGCCACTTTAGAGTTTCCAGGGTCGTCAGCCCCAGCAGCTGAGGGCTTGTTTTACTTGTGGAGACACGAGGCACATTGCTAGATATTTCCCTCGAGCACCGAGCAATTCTCAGCAACAGGGTTCCCATGCTATGGTTCAGGCACCAGGTGTTCCACCGCCTGCTCTGCCAGCTAGGGGTGGGGGTAGAGGTGCTAGAGGTAGAGGTAGAGGTAGATGTATTAGAGGTGGAGGCCAGCCAATAGCAGTCCGTCCCAGAGATGTAGTTCAGGGTGGTGGGGCCCAACCCCAATGTTATGCTCTTCCAACCAGGCCCGAGGCTGAGGCTTCTGATGCAGTTATCATAGGTATTGTTCTGGTTTGTAGCAGAGATGCTTTGGTTTTATTTGATCTAGGATCTACATACTCCTATGTGTCATCTTATTTTGCATCGTACCTGGTCATGCCTAGTAATTCTTTGAGTGCTCCTTTTTATGTGTCTACACCGGTGGGTGATTCTATTGTGGTAGATCGTGTCCATCGTTCATGTATAGTTATGATTGTGGGTCTTGAGACTCGTGTAGATTTGCTCCTTATAGACATGGTTGATTTCGATGTCATATTGGGGATGGATTGGTTATCACCTTACCACGCTATCTTGGACTGTCATACCAAGACTGTGACCTTAGCCTTGTCGGGTTTGCCTCGTTTAGAGTTGAGAGGGACTCCTGGTCATTCTACCCGTAGTGTTATCTTTTATATGAAGGCTCGGTGTATGGTCGAGAAGGGGTGTTTGGCGTATTTGGCCAATGTTCGTGATTCTAGTGCTGAGGTTTCTTCTATTGATTCTGTGCCTGTTGTTCGTGAGTTTCCTGAGATATTTCCTTCAGACCTACCAGGTATGCCACCCGATAGGGATATTGACTTTTGCATTGATTTGGCACCGGGCACTCAGCCCGTTTTTATCCCGCCGTATCGTATGGCCCCGCCTGAGTTGAAAGAGTTGAAAGAGTTAAAAGAGTAGTTGCAAGACTTGCTTGAAAAAGGTTTCATTAGACCTAGTGTTTCGCCTTGGGATGCGCCGGTGTTGTTTGTTAAGAAGAAGGACGGATCAATGAGAATGTGTATTGATTACCGGCAGTTGAACAAGGTTACCATCAAGAATAAGTATCCATTGCCGATGATCGATGATTTGTTTGATCAGTTTCAGGGTACCAAGGTATTTTCGAATTGAGATCGGACTACCATCAGTTGAGGATTAGGGCATCCGATGTCCCTAAGATAGCTTTCTGCATTCGGTACGGGCATTATGAGTTCTTGGTGATGTCATTCGGGTTGACAAATGCCCCAGCAGATTTTATAGATTTGATGAGCTGAGTGTTTAGGCCTTACTTGGATTCATTTGTGATAGTCTTCATTGATGATATTTTGATCTATTCCCATAGCCGGGAAGAGCATGAGCAGCATCTTAGAGTGATTCTTTAGACTTTGAGGGATAGTCAATTGTATACCAAGTTTTGGAAGTGCGAGTTCTGGTTGAGTTTAGTTGCATTCATGGGTCATGTTGTATCAGCAGAGGGTATTCAAGTTGATCCTAAGAAGATCGAGGCAGTCAAGAACTGGCCTAGACCAGCATCAGCTACAGAGATCCGGAGTTTCTTGGGTTTGGCAAGCTACTATCGTCGGTTTGTGGAGGGGTTTTCGTCTATTGCAGCCCCGATGACCGGGTTGAACCAAAAGGGTGCCTAGTTCAGGTGGTCGAACGAGTGTGAGGCGAGCTTTTAAAAGCTCAAGACAGCTTTGACTATGGCACCAGTGTTGGTTTCGCCCACAGGTTTAGGGCCTTATACAGTTTATTGTGATGCATCTCGTATTGGACTTGGTGCGGTGTTGATGCAGGATGGAAATGTCATTGACTATGCTTCGCGGCAGTTGAAGATTCATGAGAAGAACTATTTGGATTATGATTTGGAGTTGGCAGCCATTGTTCACGCGTTAAAGATTTGGAGGCATTATCTATATGGTGTGGCATGTGAGGTGTTCACGGATCACAAGAGTCTGCAGTATTTGTTCAAGTAGAAGGAGCTAAAATTGAGGCAGAGAAGGTGGTTGGAGCTATTAAAGGACTATGATATCACCATCTTATATCATCCGGGAAAGGTCAATGTGGTGGTCAATGCTTTGAGTAGGAAGTCAGCCAGTATAGGCAGTCTTGCTTATATTCCAGTCGGTGAGTGACCGCTTGCTTTGGATGTTCAGACTTTGGCCAATCAGTTCGTAAGGTTGGATGTTTCTAAGCCCAACCGTGTGTTAGCTTGCACAGTCGCTCGTTCTTCTTTACTGGAGCATATTCGAGATCGTCAGTATGATGATCCTTATTTGTGTGTCCTTAGAGACACGATGCAGCATTGAGGTGCTAAGTAGGTTACCTTAGGAGATTATGGAGTTTTGAGATTGCAGGGTCGAGTTTGTGTGCCTAATGTGGATGGACTCCGAGAGTTGATTTTAGAGAAGGCCCATAGTTCTCAGTACTCTATTCATCCGGGCGCCGCGAAGTTGTACCAGGATTTGCGGCAGCATTATTGGTGGAGGGGGATGAAGAAGGATATCGTTGCATATGTGGCTCAGTGTTTGAATTGTCAGCAGGTTAAGTACGAGCATCAGAGACCTGGTGGTTTGTTTTAGAGGATTGGGCTTCCTGAGTGGAAGTGAGAGCGTATCACTATAGACTTCGTTGTTAGACTCCCACGAACTCAGAGGAAGTTCGATGCAGTGTGGGTTATTATTGATAGGCTGACCAAGTCAGCACATTTTATTCCTGTGGCAGTCTTCTATTCGTCCGAGAGGTTAGCTGAGATCTATATCTGGGAGATTATTCGTCTTCATGGTGTGCCCGTGTCTATCATTTCGGACCGAGGTACGCTGTTTACCTCACACTTCTGGAGAGAAATCCAGTAAGAGTTGGGCACATGGGTTGAGTTAAGCACAACATTTTATCCTCAGACGGACGGGCTGTCCGAGCGGACCATTCAGATTTTGGAGGATATGCTCTAAGCTTATGTCATTGACTTTGGAGGCTTGTGAGATCAGTTTTTGCCTTTAGTAGAGTTTGACTACAACAACATCTACCAGTCGAGTATCCAGATGGATCCTTATGAGGCTTTGTATGGTAGGCGATGTCGGTCGCCAGTTGGATGGTTCGAGCCGGGGGAGGCTCGGTTGTTGGGTACGGATTTGGTTCGGGATGCCTTGGACAAGGTCAGGATTATTCAGGATAGGCTTCGTACAACTTAGTCCAGGGAAAAGAGTTATGCCGACCGCAAGGTTCGTGATTTGGCATTCAAGGTCGGTGAGCGGGTATTGCTTCGAGTATCGCCTATGAAGGGCGTGATGAGATTTGGGAAGAAGCGCAAGCTTAGCCCTAGGTTCATTGGCCCGTTTGATATTCTTGATCGAGTGTGAGAGGTGGCTTATAGACTTGCATTGCCACCGAGCTTATCAGTCGTGCATCCAGTGTTTCATGTATCCATGCTTCGGAAGTATCACGGCGATCCATCCCATGTGTTAGATTTCAGCACTATCAAGATGGACAAGGACTTGTCCTATGCGGGGGAGCCGGTAGCTATTCTAGACCGGCAGGTTCGTCAGTTAAGATCGAAGAGTTTCCCTTCTGTTCGTGTTCAGTGGAGAGGTCATCCTGCTGAGGCATCGACCTGGGAGTCCGAGTCTGATATGTAGAGCCATTATCCCCATCTTTTCCCTGACTCAGGTACTTCCTTCTTATGTCCGTTCGAGGACGAACGGTTGTTTAGAGGTGGAGAATGTGATGACCCAAAAGGTCATCACTTGTTTTAGAAATGAATTCTGCATTCCGAGACCTTAAAACCCTCTTTTAGCATCACCTCGATTTGCATGCGCAGTCCGGGCACGTAGCCGAAAAGCCAACATGTGAAAATTTGTGAAAAATGATGAATTTTGACTTTAAAATGAATTTAAGTTGACTTCGGTCAATTTTTTAGGTAAATGGACTCGGACTCATGATTTGATGGTCCCGGAGGGTTCGTAAGAAAATATGAGACTTGGGCGTATGCCCGGAATTGAATTCCGAGGTCCCAAGCCCTAGAAATAAATTTTTGAAAGAAATTATTTTGCTGAATTAATTATGAAGTAAAGAAAAGAATTTATGTTTGAAACCATTGGTATCGGGCCCGTATTTTGGTTCCGTAGCCCGGTACAGGTCTTATATTTGATTTGAGTCGAGCCTGTGAAAATTGGTAAGAAATGGACTTGAAATGACATGAATCGGACCTTATTTGAGAAATTTGAAAAATTTGAAGTTCTTAAGAAATTTCATGATTTTGATGCTAAATTCATAGTTGTTGATGTTATTTTTGTAATTTGAATGCACGAGCAAGTCCGTATGATGTTTTTAGGTTGGTGTGCATGTTTGGTTGGAGCCCCGAGAGCTCGGGTGAGTTTTGGATAGGCCACGGGGTGGATTTTAGACTTGAAAAATTGCAGGCTTCAGCTGTTTCATTGCAGACCTGCAGGCTTTGCATTTGCGAAGCCTGGCTCGCAAATGCGAGGGCTGAGTCGCAAATGCAAAACAGCCCAGGCCAGCCCTTCCTCGCAAAAGCGAGATTTCCCTTCGCAAATGCGATGCTCCCCATTTGGGCATGTTATCGCAAATGTGACTGTATTTTCGCAATTCCGACTTTGCAAATACAAACGTTTCCTCGCAAATGCAAGCTTAGTAGAGCCTGGGTTCGCAATTGCGATACCTACAACCTGTAAGTTCATAACTTAGACGCATTTTCAACCATTTTTCACATCTTCTCAAAATATAAACTCTCTAGGGCGATTTTTCAAAGGCAACTTCTCTTCGTAATCGATTGTAAGTGATTTCTATCTAGTTTTCTTCAATCTCTAACATCTTTTACATGATTTCAACTCAAAATCAATGACTTTCATGGGGGAAATTGGATGTTTTGGGTAGAACCTAGGTTTTTCAAAAATTAGCGATTTTGACCTCGATTTGAGATCCGATTCAAAACAAATTATATATTTGGGTTCGTGGGGGAATGGGTAATCAGGTTTTGGTTCGAACCTTGGGTTTTGACACTGTGGGCCCGGGGGCGATTTTTGACTTTTTGGGTAAAACTTTGGAAAACTTATTTTCATGCATTAGAATTGATTCATTTAGAATTTATTGACGTAATTAAGTAACTTGTGGCTAGATGCGAGCGAATTGGTGGTAGAATCAAGAGGTAAAACGATAATTGAGACTTGAGTTGTGTTCGTGGCATCGAGGTAAGTGTTTGGCCTAACCTTAGCTTAAGGGATTAGGAGTCGTGTTTTATTTTCTACTTGTTAATTGTGGAATATGACGTATAGGCATGGTGACGAATATCTATACGTCGGTGTCAAGCATGCATGTGAGTCTTGTATTGTAATTGTTATGACTCTGTTGTGGTTTATTGCGCTTCACATGTTATTATCATTATTGTTCCCTTGCCGGGATGTTTCTTTTGATATTATTGTTCGCTTGTCGAGATGTTGTTATATTGCTCTTGTTCCCTTGCCGGGATTCTTTTGTGATTGTTGTTGATTTGTAACTGGGATCGGGTAGCATGCCCCACGGAAATATATGAAATGGGAGCGGGTTGCACAACTGCAACGTGATATGTGAAATGGGAGTGGGTGGCACGCCGCCACGAAATATATGAAATGGGAGCGGGTTGCACGCCTACAACGTGATATATGAAATGGGAGCGGGTTGCACACCTGCAACGAGATATATGAAATAGGAGCAGGTTGCACGCCTGCAACGAGATATATGAAATGGGAGCGGGTTGCACGCCTGCAATGAGATATATGAAATGGGATCGGGTTGCACGCCTGCAACGAGATACATGAAATGGGATTGAGCTGCACGCCTGCAACAAGATGTGAAATGAAAGTGAATTCTGCATTTGTTTTCCTTATCCTTGTTAGTAATTGGATTTTGGTTTCTTTATATTCCTCTTGATATTCTGTTGTTAACTGTTATTCCCCAAAACATGTTTTCCCCCTCCCATCTTTAACTATAATTATCTGCTTTTATTTTTCCGTTGTATATGATTTAACTGCACAGGTTTATTTGGTAGTTTGGTCCTAGCCTCGTGACTACTTCGTCGAAGTTAGGCTAGGCACTTACCAGCACATGGGGTCGGTTGTGCTGATACTACACTCTGCACTGTGTGCAGATACTGATACCGGAGCGCTTGGACCGCAGTAAGGGTGTTGTCTTCAGTCCACACAGGCGACCCAAGGTAGTCCTGCAGACGTCCGCGGGCCTTGGCGTCACCTCCTATCTTTCCTTTATCCTGTTTCCTTTACTTATTTCAGAAATAGTGTATCTTTTATCTTTCAGACTTTGTATGTAGACCGTCTGTGAAACTGTGACACCAGTTCTGGATAGTCGATGCTTAAGCAGTTGTATTGGATACATATTCAGATAGTTCATTGCTTTTCTTCTGCTTATTGTAAATTCCGCTGTCTACGCGTTATTGCTTCATAATTGTTAAAGAATATAAAATGGGTAAAAAGGTAATTTGTTCAAACAGTCGACTTGCGTAGCTCACATTAGTAGGCGCCATCACGACTCCCGAGGGTGAAAAATTCGGGTCGTGACAGATTTGGTCTTTTGCTTCACTTTATTGATTCCTACCATAATTTATATTACTTCCGTTCATTTTTATTTGTCCGCTATGGATTTTTTACGCCCTTTAAAAAATAATAAATATAATGTATATTTAATTTACCACACAACCCCTAATAATATTAGCCTTTCAAAAAGTCGGGGGAATTAAGTTTGAAAATAAGTAATTAATGATAAGGGTAAAACAGGAAAAAAAGATTGTCTTTCTCTTGATTTAGTATAGTGGAAAAGTAAAAGTGAAAATGTATTTTAAATATAGTGGATAAATAAAAGTGAACAGAGGAAGTACTTAATAGTCAACTGGTTTACTTTTTTTATTATGAATTTATCTTTTTTGAATTCAATTATAATTTAGTACTACTTAATAGTCAATCTAATTAATTTATTCTTTTCCGGGTCCCTCCCTTAAAAATTAAAATAGAAAGCCCCAAAGTGTAGCTCCTCTCTCAACAAGTAGAAAAATACAAACTCTCTTCCTCCCTTTAACAATCACTTTCGACGAGAAGCAACAACATATGTCGATTTTGACAATGGCGACTGAGAGTTTGTACTTTGATGATAACCTATCATAATCGCTTAGTTTACAGAGTTGCACACCGAACTTTGTCGCTACTAATTGGCATATGTATAGGCGTTAGTGCCCATCGCTCTCAAATCGTGGGTCCACCTCTGTCTCGAATCAAACAAGAACAAGTCTACATGCTGTTGTAGAGATTCTTGAAGTAGAAAGCAGCAAAATTAAAGGAGCAAACACGTGTTTCTTACGACTAATTTCACTTGCATTGGTTAGTACATATATTCTATATATGTGGCTCTTTCTGCTTTTTATAATTTCTACTAGACTTGTCCCTATACATCTTTCCTTCTATCTTTGGTATAATTTGAAAAAATAAACAAGAATTGGAATTCTTTATCAAAAGTAGAAAAAAAGAAGAATATGAGGTCTTTAATTAAAGATGATAAGATTACTTCTTGGGAATAACTTTAGCGGGTCATGAATCACGATGGAGAAAAGAAGTGATTTACTCCAACAGGAACAATCCAGGATAAGTCTTTCTATCAGGGGCGGATCTACCGTGCAACATAAGGGTTTACGTTACACATTTTCACTTTCATACAACTTAGAAGAATCATTGCTGATATTCAAACGTACACAAATACATCGGTATGACTAACCGAGGGCATCCGAAACATCGATTTAGGTACTATCAAGAACATGAGAATACCCCAGATATAGAAAACTACTTCCCTGAAGTTCATTTTTCATCTTCATTTACATGATTCTGTCAAGAACCAAACACTGTCATTAATCATGTTTAACTTTCATAACATGAACTGGAGGAAATACCCTTCAAAATGTGCTGTTAAGACAAGTGATGATCCTGAAAACTGTGTTTTGTACATATACTCCACAAAGAGAAAATGCTTACAGAAGACACAAATACCTCACACCAGACTAAATTACACAAACAAGAACAATCACGAGTCCTCCATAAATTACAGAAGTCCATCATTACATTATGGCACAACCTTTCCTTTCCTCTTGTGGTTGTACGGCAGTTTGCGGATATCTGTTTGAGTCCGATGGGTTGTAAGTGAACTCCGATGTATCGAGCCCATACTGTGTTACAGTCATTCAAGAACCGGGTCAGAAACTTGATAGACAGTACTATCAAAAGGAAAAGAGGTGACACCAGACACCCAAATATTTTAAGTGCACTTGCAATCACATAAACGAGATAAAAGCCATAGGAATCTACTGCCACAAACCAACTGAAACAATAATCCCATATGCTGTCACAAGGAAGCTTTTTCGAAAACTAAGAAAAATCATCTCAAAGTAAAAATCATCTCACTGTCCAAAAAAGTCCTGGCTGATGCAAAAAAAGGTCTTGCCGTGATCGGATATTTTTTAAAAGAAAAGAAAAAAAATCTCTGCAAAGCCCCACAAATGATTTCGCTGTACAATTTTTCGAGTTTTCCGTGACATGTGTTGTTAGTCAATTATGGGTCTGTCCATTTTACATCTAGTCATTACCAAACAAAAATACAAAATGCCTGTCGTTAAAAGAAAAACTCAAAAAATATATGTATGTGTGCATCGTTCGTTCTAAGCTGTGATCTAACCATTTTTTTTTTATTTTTTTTATTGTCCATTTATGTGTGTTTATCGTTGTGGGTGTCACTCAATATGTGAGTAGGTTTATTTTAATTTTTACATTGTGTTAGGAATTTTTGTTTAAATTGAAAAAAAGGAGAAAAGGAAAATCCGATTTGGGCCCCGAAACAAGGCCCAAAACCAAAGTACTGATCCAGTCCAAACCCAGCCTGCCCAAGCACGGACTCAAACGACGTCGTATCGGCGTCCCCATTTGAAGCCGTTGATCTGATTCAAAGGAACGGTCCAGATCAGGCTGTCCAACTCACCTCAACGACGCCGTTTCAGGCAAGTTGATCTGAGCCGTCCAACCTCATTGATCCAACGGTCCCTGGCTCCCTCATGACCCGACCTATTTAGCCGGTTTAACCCAACCCCTCACCTAAACCAAAACGACCCCGTTCCCATACCAAACGACCCCGTCCTGTTACCCACCAATAGATCTAAGCCGTTCAGATCACTTGATCTAACGGCTCCAATCTCTCTTCCCCTTCCATATATAAACTTGACCCTTTACCCCGCACCCCCTATCCGAACCCCCCCCTTCAGTCATCTCCTTCCCCGAACCCTGAAACCCCCAAACCCTAATGCCGCCCTAGTTTCCCTTCCACCAAAACCCGGCGGCACGAACGCCGGTGACCACCCCCTTCACACCCCTAAAGCATCCAACCACCCTGAACACGAATCCACTAACCACGAACCTCGAATCACCTCCTATCGTCTCGAATCTGGATTTGAAGATTCGAGACAAAACTCGATCTATGCCAAACCACCCCATCTTCATACCAGACACTCCCCTGACCTTCCTCGTGACCAAACCAAGCTTGGTTTGGTCCGAATCTACCCACAACTCCCTAAAAATCAGATCTGGAAATCCAGACTTTAGAACACATGCACCTGGGGAATCCGGCCGGTTTGGACATGGGTTTGAGGTCTAATAGACCTTAATCAAGGTGTTCTCATGTGAGAACACCCTGATTAAAGTTTGTTCGGCCTCAAAAGTTCGAAGTTGAATCAGATTTGGGTCTGTTTGATTTAAACATTTTCGGTAAGTTTTCCTTTCTTTTGTGTTAGTTTTGATTAAGTGGTCAGCATGTTTCGTTGTGTTTGTTTGTTATTTTTTGTTATTTTTCATTCGGATTTCTTCATCTCTGTAAAGACCTTTTATTTGGTCGATTGGTTTCTGTGTATGATTTAAATGTATCCTATGATAAGCATGTCCGATTAGTATAGTCGTCGCATGAATAAACTTATATAGGTTCCTAGTGACTGACCAAGTTGTCCGAAGCCCTTTAGGTCCCTGTATGTGTTGTTTATTTGAACGACTGATCATTACCTGTTATGATTAGTATAGTCGACTCGATAAATGTCGTCGATCAGTTTTCTATAACTAATGAATCGAATGAGCTAATAATGTCGCATGACTAATTGAACCTTGCCATTGACTGAATGCCCCAGCATTGTTTGAAATGGTTTGTTTGCATTGTGAAACTGACTGAAAAGGTTCAGTCCAGGCAGTTTTGAATTTGAACTTTCATCAGTTCAAAAATGCCCTGATGCTGCAATAGGCAGGGCAGTAATAATCAAGGTCAAGCAGGGGTATTCTGGGGTTTGAAAAAGGCAGAAAAGGTTAGTTTAAATGAAGCTGGCAAGTAGGGTACTAATTAAGATTAAACTAATACTAATGGGGAGCAAGACACAAGGGTATGGGGCTTAAATTGAATAAAAAAGGGATGCCCATAACTCCTGATTAAACAAGACCAGGCGTGGGGAACAAAAGGGGCTGGCACCAAAGATGCTTAGGGATGGGTTTAAAGGGTATGGGTATTCTGCCAATTGGCAGGGCAGGCAGCTCAGCTGCACTAGTGCATTTGGCCTATAAAGAGGCCATTTGAGAACTTAAAGAGGGCTGGACTTTTAGTCTTCAGAAAAAGAGAGAGAAAAGGCTGGAATTTTTAGTCTTGAGGCTGGAACTTTTAGTCTGAAGAGAGGTCTAGTGAGTTTAAAGAAAACTGAAAAGCATAAGGTAGTTTCCAATAAACATTGTAACCAAACACTGCCTGAAAGTTGTATAAGAGTGCATATTGGTCAAGCTGTCTTGGCCAAGTTCTATTGTTTGCATTGACTGAGCTGTTTGTGGTTGTTGAACTGGTGGTTTTGCTGCATTGAACACTCAGTTATTGTTGTTGTTTCATTATTCTTTCCTGGGATTGCTCATTTGGTGCTCGACTATTTGCTGGTTCTCCTTGTATTCTGGGAGACCTTGTTGGTTATCTGTGGTTGTGGAAAACACTTGGTTTAGTTGGTTGATTGCTGTGTTGTTGCTGTGTGTCTGCCGCTGCTGTATTCACTGCATATTGCCTAGCTGATCATTCCTTTCTTCTTTGTCCTCCTTACCAGGTACACAATCGATACCACTAATGTAACTGAGAGTTTGAACATGAATGCAAAAGAGAGGACCTGCAGATTGTTTTATATACACGTGGACTGTTGTGTTAAATGTCATGTAGTATATAGTAGTTACATTTTCGTTTGGATAATAGAAGTAGCCTACATGCTTAGTGTATCAATGTAGGTAAGTGAATGCTAGTCATATATGTATGCTGTTAGGTGAAAATATTCTCATTACAATAAGTTGTATTTTAAACTTAGTCTGATGATGTAGTATATTCTCTAACGTAGGTCAAATAGGAAAACTATCCACTTTAATTAAAGTACTTTCCTCTTTTGTCAGATTGCCACATATAAATTGATAAACTCACTTATAGAACAAAGAACCAGTTCAGGGCCTCAACCTCATGAAGGTCGAGCCCAAACCGAAGCAAACCAAGTAGGCCCGTATCGAACAAGCAGAGGCCCAGGTCTGGCCTATCACGCATGGGCTGGGTTTGGGCCCATGATTATTTGTTCGGCTGGCTGTATGTGCAGCCTCATTTCTGATTTTAGGCATTTCTGAATGTTGTTACAAACAACTTGCAAGCATGTAATTAATTAGGACTATCTACTGTTTTCAATTGATAAGGACAAACGCGATAAGAAACGTAGTTGCTATAGGATATCCTTTTAAAATAAGAACGAGATGAGCCTCGATGAAAATAAACAAAACGTGCAAATGCGGGGCCCTTGTTAAATGTATATTATCGAAGCATTTAGGTTCCAGGATGGGTTGTTTAGCAAATCTCACAACCCTCCTAAAATAACAATACGTTAGACTCTTTAGGACGCGCCTTAATAAATCTTACCTTCTTAAACTCGGGTGCGCATTTATGTGACCCAAATCCAATTCTCAACGGAGTCGAAATGTGTTTCTAATCACGGGTACATTGATTGTGACGTGGTTCGAGATGCATGTCCATGACGTTGCAAATTCATTAAAAAATAAAGAACGAGATGAGCCTCGCCAAATAAAAAATACAAATTGCGGGGCCCTCAGTAAATATTTGCTTTAGAAATTATTTGGATTTCGGGATGGACCGTTTAGTAAAATTCCACGGTCTTACCCAAAATAAGTACGCTAGTCGCTTTAGGCGCGTCTTTAATAATTTAATTTCCTTAAACTCGGGTGCGCATTGATGTGACCCAAATCCCAATCTCAACGGAGTCAAAGTGTGTCGACGACCACGGGTACATTGATTGTAACGCGGTTCGAGATACATTTTCACAACGTTGCAATTCCTGATAAAAACAGTAAAATGATAAAAGCGGTTAAAAGTTAAATTTTGCACATAAGTTCACACTTGTATAAAATCAGATAATCAAGCCGAATATAACAGTTGAGCGACCGTGCTAGAACCACGGAACTCGGGAATGCCTAACACCTTCTCCCGGGTTAACAGAATTCCTTATCTAGATTTCTGGTACGCAGACTGTAATATAGAGTCATTCTTTTCCTCGATTCGGGATTAAAATTGGTGACTTGGGACACCCTAAATCTCCCAAGTGGCGACTCTGAAATAATTAAACCAATCCCGTTTCGATTGTCCTTTAATTGGAAAAAACTCCCCTGCGCCCTCGGGCGCGGAAAAAGGAGGTGTGACAGCTCTGGCGACTCTGCTGGGGATCTAACCCAGAACCACTGGTTCAGGGTTAAGAATTCGAGCTTAGAATAATTGTTATTATTTGGCTTTATTTATTATCTGATTTTATTATTTGTTTTAGCCTAAATGTGCAAAATGCTACTTTTACCGCTTTGATATTATTTGAACTGTATATAAACTGTGCCGAAACCCTTCTCTTCTTACCTCTGGGGATGTGCTTACTGGTTGAGACTCCCTATTCTGTTAGTGTCGTACCCTAAATAAAAGAGGCTCGGAAAGTTTCTAAGCCGGCTGGCCTTTTGGTTCCCGGAAAGGAGCTCCTTCCTCAACTCGAGTTGTCCGCTCGGGTACACTGTCTAGAACACCGACCCAGGTTTTGAACATAGAATAACGTGACTTCATGCCGGATCCCTAGTAGGAACGCTTATTTGCATCATGTTGCATATGACTTAGGGGACTCAACACAGGGGTTGGGTCCGTCTAGGACTAGCAACCTGATATGAAAAGACCATTCTGATGCATCCTATTGTTGTCCGTGCATTTATTTGTCTCATGCCCGCATGCTGACCGGTGTTTGAATATTTGGAATATTGTGAAAAAAAAGAGTGAAATAACGGTTAGGAATTGATTGTTTATTGTTGAAAAATAAAAAGAAAAAAAAGAAAAAAAAACAAATACTGTCAAAACTCTGCCAAAATTTTGAAAAAAAAAGTCGTTGTTCTGTTTTTCAAAAAAAAAAAATATCAATAGAAATATAGAGTTTGTCTTGTTTTTAAAATGGTTTTTTATGAAAATATTAATAAAAAGAGTCTTGTGTTGTCTTTACTTTTATTATTTGTTGCAAATATATGTATATATATATATATGAAAAATTCAAAAGTTTTGCTTTACTTCAAAATGTATATATATCTTTATTTGTGGCAAAAGTATTTGTCTTGCTAAAGGTCTAGAAAAGTCCTTTCAGGCTCCCAGTTTTCGAAACAAAAATCCAAAATATTTTCCGTTATTGACTTCTTTAGAAAGTTTTTATATATATATACGAAAATTCAAAATTCACAAAAAATCGCATATATTTTTGTTTTTATCAGGATAAGTGTCGTTTGTTAAAATCTTATTAATAAATGTGCAGAATGAGCACGATTCCGAATGAACCCTTTTCAATCATGAATAAAATTCCCCTCCAATTGCGGCTCTGGTGGAATGATTTGGGCAAAGAAGGGCATGACGAAATCAAGAAGTATCTGAAAGGCCTCACGAGTTTGTTGGATATCAGGCCACGAGGAGATATCATAAGGGCACTAGTCCCCCACTGGGATCCTGCGCACAATGTCTTCCGTTTCTCAGATTTTGAACTTACCCCAACTTTAGAAGAAATAGCAGGGTATATCGGCAGCGCTGAGACTCCTTTGAGGCACAAATATCTGATTGCTCCAAGAGCTGTAGCAATACACCGGTTCCTGGACTCTTTAAAGATAGTCAGAACAATTCATAACCCTGACTTGGCAAAAGGTTTTTGCAGCATGAGTTTCGTATATCAAAGATATGGTCACATAGGAGGATTCGACAAGCCAGAAAACCAGTTGTGCAGCAAAGGTAATCGCCAAAAGTGGGAAGAACATAGACGGATTGCTTTCATGATAACTTTTCTAGGACTACTAGTATTCCCAAGAAAAGATGGGAATATTGACATAAAGATAGCAGGGGTCGTCAGTACGTTGCTCACACAGAGTGATAGTACGTTGGCACCCATGATAGTATCTGATATATTCCGGGCACTCACTTCTTGCAAAGCCGGAGGAAGCTTTTTCGAGGGTTGCAATTTGTTGTTGCAAATGTGGATGACCGAACACCTATGTCACCGAGCCCAGTTTCTGAGCCATGGATCCGCTGGAAAGACCTGCATAGAGGAGTTCTATACCAGAGTTAATGAAACCTACCTACCAGAAGGGGTCACAGCATGGACCTCATATTTTCATACCCTCAACGCTAGACAAATACAGTGGGCGCTAGGGTGGTTACCGATCGACGAAGTCATATACATGCCAGCAGCCAGGCCCCATTTTCTCTTAATGGGACTTAAAAGTATTCAACCATACGCGCCGCATCGGGTTTTAAGGCAACTTGGGAGGTATCAGATAGTGCCGAAAGATGAGGATCTGAGCATCCAGGTAATCGAGATCAGTCCTGACGGCCAGTTTCCTGAAGCAAGGGTTCGTCAAATTTGGAGCCAATGTCAATACTTAGAAGCAAATACTTGTGTAATGAATCGGGCAAAAGGGGAAGTTTCGCCCGGGTATCAGGCCTGGTACAAAGGGGAGACATCATCTGGAAGACCGACCAAAAGACCTCACCTGCAAGAATTTGCCAAATCTTCACAAGAACAGTGGGGCTGGTTGGCCAAAGAGCAGGAATATCTTGTCAAAGCAGGCAAACTGAAGCAACAAGTTCAGGATATGAGATTTGAGTGCCAATTACAGTCTGCCGCCCACGAGGGAGAAAAGAGCAGGTTAATCAGAGAAGGCGAGATCCTCAAAGCTCAGATCCGGAGAATGAAAAAAGAGGCTAACAGCCAGCTGAGAAGCCGGGCAGATAAAAGATTGATAGCAGGGTTAAAGGATCAGATTGCGGAATGCCGGGAAGATTTGGAAAAAGCCAGGGACAGCACAGCAAAATTGCGAACCAAGTGGGCAAAGGGTGCGATAGCTCGGAGGCAGCGCCTGCAACGAGTCATAAGGGATTATGAACTGAGCATCGGGACATTAAGGGAAACGAATGCCTCTCTTCAAGAGAGGATCTTCAAGCAAACACGAGATGCCCAAGCCGACAGAAGGCAATGTTACGAGGCAATGACCAGAATGGAAAGGCAGATGGAGATGTTCCAAGGACCAGCTTGCCAGCAATGCACAAACACTAGGATTGAAGAACCGACAGATAAGGCAGTTGTTCGCGGAAAGGGACAACATTCGGGGAAAGATCGACGAGATTGGGCATTACATCTACATGAGATGCCTGGCATGCGAGCAAAAGCCTCGAAAGACCCTCCTTGTTTCCATCATGGGTTGCGTCCACCGAATCATGAATGAGCTGAAAAACCTGCAGAGGGACCTCACACCTAGGGCCGCGGAAAGGCCGAATGATGCCTCGCGGGTCCCTAAGTTGGAAAATTAATCTTTGGTTGAGTCCTGTTTATTTGGCTTTGTCGCTTTTCCATATGTTGTTTTCCTTTCTTTTAGTCAAAACGGGTTAAGAACTGTGGAGTCTGTACTATTGCTATCCCTCGCTTGATGTAATTTGTAATAGCAAAATTTTGAGAATGAATTTAATGATTTCACAAGAATTGTGTGTTTCTTTACTTTGAGGCAGAACTACGCCTGGTCTGATTCACGCGGGGACGTGATACGTAGGCAATCCCCATAAGATTCGACCGCTTTTAATAAATAAAGAAAAGAAAATGTAAATAAAATAAAACGCAGGGTTTCGCAAAATACTTTAAAGAGACGAATGAGCAAACCGGGATGACGCATGTGGTTTGAAGCAAAGCATGTAGAAACAGTTAACTGCCTAGGTGCATTGTATCCTCTATGTGTTATGATCAAATCTGTTAAGCTCTAACACTAACAAAGTTTGTTGTTGTCTGATACCAGACAAGTTAGTCGTTAAAGAACTCTGGCAACACATTCATACCAAACCAGATCCAAAGGACCGGTAGCAACAAGCATGACCACTTCTGAGAATAGTAATGAGGAAGAAAGGCCGATGAGCCAGTTGCTAAAAGAGGCAATGGAAAAGATTGAAAGGATGGGACTAGAGATGCATGCAATGCAGCTAGCCCTGGCCAAAACGCAAAAGAGCCCTGAGACACTGGGACACGTGCCGGAGTACCCTCACTCTGGCCCTTCCACAAGCCGCCCAAATCCCCTCTATCATCAAGAAAGAAGCCCTCATGATTCCCAAGCTCCACCACCCCATCAACCTCTCCCAACACCCAATATTCCCATTTTTGTGGGACCTGCATCAGCCCCTTTGCAGCGAACGACCAGTGAGCCATTGTTTCAGGCTCACGATACACAATACTATCCCCCTGAGCCTACATTCCACGCACCGGAACCACAGGCTTACAATCCCCATTTGGAAGTACCGGCAGAGGTTGAGAAGCCGGTTAAGGCCCCTGAACAGGATGAAGTGTTAAGAAAGTTCAAAAGCCTGGAGCAATCCTTCAGGAACTTGCACGGGCTGGGCAATCAAGTCAGCGTGGCATACAAAGATCTGTGCCCTTTCCCAGATGTCCAACTCCCGGCTGGGTTCAAGATGCCCAAGTTTGATTTATATGAAGGGCACGGTGATCCCATGGCACATTTGCGGGGATTCTGTAGCAAAATGAGAGGGGCAGGAGGCAAGGATGAGCTTTTGATAGCTTATTTCGGCCAAAGTCTGAGTGGATCTGCAC